>NW_023270447.1:38461675-38951129 GCF_011800145.1 Mirounga leonina
CTGTGCCAAGGACCCCTGACATGATGGAAATACACAGTGCAGCCACAGCAATATTGACTCTAAAGGCAGAGAGTGTTGTGTTTGAATCCCACTTCCCCACTTATTTGACAAATTATTTAACATCTCTAATCTTAAGTTTCCTCAGTTTGAGGAATAGATGAGTACATATTCCCTGAGGCTGTTATTATAATTTTCAAGGTTAAAATACAGCATAAATATGATTAACAATATGCCTAGTATGTAGAATTCACTCAGTCAGCAAATAAAAGATTTATTTCTCACACTTATATAAACATTTAATCCTTATTCTGAGCTCCATCCTGCTTCTTACCATCTTTCTGATTTCAAAGGGTCAATCTGGTCCAATATTTTAAAAAGTCGTCTGTAGGTCATTATTAGTCCAAGAGAATACAGCACTGGTATTTGCAAGGCAGGAGGCATGGTTTGAAAATTGGCAGAATAATTTTAGCCTTCTAATGTGGCCTTTCCAGAAAATATATGTATTGAAATATATATTACTTCTTTATAAATTATCTTTTCTGTATTTCTCCTTTATATTTATTATATTTGTTATGCTTGAAAAAAATGGTCTTGACACTTCCCAACATTCAAATTTTACCCTGGCATTCTTTGTGGAGGCCTTAATCTAGTCTCATCCTGCCATCACAACCCATGCCAGTTGTGATCATAACACAAAGTACTAGGCTCCATCCTACTCAGGACTCTACCTGAGGATTTTTGTGCCTCTCTCCCTTGGTCCATCTTTCTTCTGCTAGCCACATGTCCTAATTTTTCTATACTATACTCTCCAAAATAGTAAAAATCTCTTCTTCTTCTTTCTATACTTCTTAATAGGTCACTCCCCTCACCCTTTATGTCTTCTCTTTGGTGCAAAGAAGGATCCCCTCATCAGTAGGATGGGCACTCTCCCTGCTCCTTGGTGCTAATATCATCCCATCAAAATTGCAGTTTTCTTTTAAGTTGATACTGTCCCAGTAGATTGCTCTCACCCCTTGTTATCACTGTCACCTAACTACACCCTAGCATACTCCCCACATTCTTTGTGTTAGCAATATAATTATCTTCCTTATTCCCATTATTTTCCTACCACTCATGATTTTCTAAATAGTGTTCACAAGGAGAAAACAGATACAGGTCAAATTAAAAGGTCAATTGAAATGTCTGAAAGGATTTTTGTAAATTTATAGAAGTAAAGAAATCCTTTAAAGTAATAGCTTTTCTAGCCAGATTCTTTTCTTTAAGATTTTATTTATTTGAGAGAGAGAAAGAACATGAGCAGGTGGAGGGGTAGAGGGAGAAGGAGAAGCAGACGATGCAGGGCATGATCCCAGGATCCCGAGATCATGACCTGAGCCAAAGGCAGATGCTTAACCAACTGAGCCACCCAGGTGACCCTATCCAGACTCTTGAGAAAGAAAAATGTTACTGAATTCTAAAAGCTTCCTTTAATTATGAAGAGCCATAGCCTGGTCAAATTAGGATATTTGAGTATAGAGTTTATACAAAAACCACAGCTTAAGCTTAAATAAAGAAGTGGAGGTGTCTTATGCCTAACTTACTCCTAAATTCTGTGAAAGAAAAAATAATAGGCCTCTATAGAATAATGTAATTCCCTAATCTAGATTGAGAAGACAGGAAAAGTCTCTTGGAGGAAGTGACCTGGGATGGGAAAGACACCAAGAACATTTGGGGAAATAATTCTAAGTAAAAAAACATTTTAAAAGGCCCTGCAATATAAGCTAGATGGACACAGGAGAGTGATCATTGAGAGGGATATGTGATTTAGGAGGTGAGTGGGAATTTATTTATTTACTTAACAAATAATTTATTGAGCCATGTCTATATACCACTCATTGCTCTATGTATTGAAGATCCAGCACCGAACAAAACAAAAACCCCTGCTCTCATAGAGCTTATATTTAAGTCATGAGAGGCAACTAATGTAGAAAAAAATTAGTAAATTATATAGAATATAATGTTAAAGAGGGAAATGAATCAGAAAAAGGTGAATGGGAACATAGTTTGCAGTTTTAAATAGGGTGCTTAAGGGATATCTCATTGAGAAAGAACACTTTAAACAAAGACTTAAGGGAGGTGAGGGAGTTAATAACAGGGGAAATCTGTTCTAGGCAAGAGAAACAATTACAGAGACTGAGTTGAGAGAAAATCCTGTGTGTCCTAGGAAACAAAGTGATTAGTCAGTATGGCTAGAAATGATGTACAAAGGAAAAGAGAAAGAGATGAAGTTAAGGAAGTAATAGGAGTTAGATCATACAAAGCCTTACAGGCCACATTAAGGACTATTTTTTTCCCCTCCATGTGAAAAGGAAAGCCACTGGAGCAGAATAGAGAAGTGACATGATCTGATTTATATTTTAAAAAAAAAATCATTTGGCTCTGTGTTGAGAATAGATTGTAGGTAGGATCAGGAAGGCCAGTTAAAAGGCTATCACAATAATTCAGGTAAGAAATTTATAGTAGGTTGTAGCTGGGTTATAGCAAAAGGGATGGTAAAAATTAAACAGATTTTCACACAGGATTTCCTGACAGGTAAGATGTGAGCTATGTGGGAAAGGGAGAAGTTAAAGTGACTTCAGAGTTATTTCTTCTCCCTAAGCAACTGGAAGAACAGAGTTGTCATTTGAAGAACAGGAATTGCAATTTACTGAGTTGGAGAAGACTTAGTTGGAAGATGTTTAAGGAAGAAGATCAGTATTGAGCATATTGAGTTTGATATGACTAGTAAATATCCTTCAGAGTCTGGAGTTGAGGTGAGAGATCCAGTCTGGAGCTTTAAATCTAGAAGTTATCAGCAGATAGAAGGCATTTAGATAAGTGATAATCAGTGAGATCCTCAAGTGAATGTACAAAGAGAGGAAGGACTGAAACTTGAGATGCTCCAAGGAGAGACCAGCAGAGGAAAAGGAGCAAAAGTAATTATTGAGGTAGAAGAAATACAAAGTGTGTTGCACTAGAAACAAAGTGGTAAAAAATTTCCAAGATGAAAGGAATGAACAACTATCCAATTGCTTTACACTGGTCAAGTAAGATGAGACTGAAAATCAGTAATTGTATTGGACAACATGGAGATAATGCTTGACCTTAAGAGAGTAATGTTGTTGATGGTGGATGCACCACCCTAAATGAAGTAAATTTCAAGGAGCATGGGAGGAAATTAGTAGTTTAGAGAACTCTTTAAGAAATACTCCTGTGAATGGAGACCCGAAAAATGAGACTATAGCTAAAGAGAAAATCACAAAGACAACAAAATTAACATCACCAAATAGAATGAACCAATTAAAGGAGAGAAACTGATGGTGCAAGAGAGACAGGAGAGAATTGATAGGATAATGTCCTTAAATACAAAGCTAGGCTAGGCAATAGGTGGAGGTATAAACCCCTGGTTGGAGCAAGACAATTCATCCATAGGAAAATAAGAAGGGCAAGCATACAGGTGGGGCTACTGCAGATGTGAAGGTGGGAGCTTGGGGAAGAGCAAACCCTATGTTTCCTAGAAAATATGTCAGTTCTCCAAGAACAGGAGTACGATGGTTCACCGCCCACATTGCCAAATCTCCCACATAATAAGACCTCAATGAATTACTCTTCAAGAAGATTAAAGAGGTGCCCTCTTATTCATACTACACAAACATATACATTGTATCTGTGTACATATTTTTCATATCCTTCCCACTGCTTCAGCAAAGAATAATGTCCTGAACTGCCCTATGAACATTAAATATCAAGCTCAAGTGTAACAAAAACTGTAAAGAAAGATGTGGTATAGCCTTCTCTATATGAATACATATTGAATGACCTACTTGACACTTAAGCTCATCTCTCACACCAAGTCACTTTTACTTTATAGCATGAGTTTTTTGCTAAGCACACTCAGTACCTGGTCACACATAATGATACTTCTGTATTCTCTTAAAGTTACCAAACTGAGTCCAAAGATTTTTGTTTGTTTATTTAGTATTTGTGTGGTCTCTTGTCATTTAAAAACTGATTGGATAGCTTTATAAATTATTTGACCAACCAAGCAAGTAAATTTAAATTAAAAACACTGACTCACTCTATTTAGGGTAAAAGTCTAATTTTACAAGTGAATAGGCTGACTTCTGTTTCTAGCACTTTGGCCACTATATACTCTGATTGACCCTTCCATTGTAAGAAACTAAAAATGATGGATGAGAAATATTTTGAAACTTTTGATGTATCAAAGAACTAGCAAGTAAAACATACTCAGTAATAACCAAAAAAGAAGTGAAAACAGCTAAGCTGAGCTAGTGAACTTGAGCTTTGGCTTCCAGGGAAAGGAAAACTAGAAATGATCCTTCTCCCTCAGGTCTTGCAAGGCAAATTACTTTTCTTGAACTTTAGTACAGGGGATTAAAATCTCCTTTGATAAATGAAACCTTAAACTAGTGAAACCTTAAACTAGTCTTTACTTCCCTTTATTGGCTGATATTATACTATAGATGACATCAAAAACCTCAACCTGAGAATCTAATTCTAAAGGGCCCCACATTTATAGTATCTCCAGGTGTCTAAAATAAGCAAACACAAATCTTCTTTAGAGGAATGCACTTCCATCAAAGATTTCAAAGAATTACCAGGGATAAAGTTCTAAGAACTATGATTATAGTCTAAAATAATCAAACTGACAAGAAATAAGACATATGAGGAAGAGTCAGTAGAAACAAAGAAACAATAAAATCATATCTGAAAAAATTCTTAATTTGAACTATCAAATACAGACTATAAAGTATGTATATATTATGTCTTAAAAATAATAAAGGAAATCCCAAATATAAAAAATAGTAAGAGACTAAATTGGTATGTTATACTAAATTCTGAAGCACCCTCCAACTACAAAACAAGATACTTCATAAAATACAATTTTCATGCATTCTAAGTTTAGAGTAAGTAAGGGAAATTAAAAAAAAAAAAACACTATAAAAAATATGATGTAAACCAATAGTAACAAACACTAACTATATACAAAATGAAGAGTGATCATACAGACAACAGCCATTTATGGGAACACTAAACTGTGAGATAGTATCAAGTTGATGGAGCTAAACCTGAGTCATAGGGACTATGAACAATGGAAAGAAGCAAAAAATGTTCATGGACAGAAGGTCCCTATTGCTGACTGAAGCAAACAGTAAACCTCTGAATGAAGTAATAGTTTTAGCTCCCATATTTATCACAGATTAAGATCAGCTAAGAATGGGCTCAAAATCAGAGAGCAACAAATATGCATGAAAACAACATTAATAAATTGCTAATAAAACAAAAATCACCAAATTCAGACTTCAGATACATAACATTTAATAACTATGTGTGAATTACTTGGAAATAAAGGATGGAATAAAAACAATGAGTAAACAATATGAGATTATCCCCCAAAATATTAGGTAGATTTAAAAAATAAAAAATAGGGGCGCCTGGGTGGCTCAGTCGTTAAGCGTCTGCCTTCGGCTCAGGTCATGATCCCAGAGGCCTGGGATCGAGCCCCGCATCGGGGTCCCTGCTCCGCGGGAAGCCTGCTTCTCCCTCTCCCACTCCCCCTGCTTGTGTTCCCTCTCTCGCTGTGTCTCTCTCTGTCAAATAAATAAAATCTTTAAAAAATAAAAAATAATAACTCGAACTTTCAGAAAAGAAAATGTGTAGTTGTTAAATTTTTTTAATGTAATGGATGGGGTTGAAGAGCATATTGTCTACCATTGAAAAGAAGATTAGCACAAAGCTGAAGAAATTACCCAGAATGCAACACAGAGAGGAGACAGAAAAAATTTAAAGAAAGATTAAGAGATACTGAAGACAATAAAAAGGTCTAATGTATCACTAATTGAAGTCTCAGAAGGAAAGGATAGAAAAAATAATTAAGAGACAGTATATGGAAAAATAACAGCTTAGAATTTTCTAAAACTGAAAAAAAAAGGTACGAATTCATGATATAGGAAGCATAACCTACACCATGTAGAATAAATAAATAGAAGTCTACACCTAGAAACATTATACTGAACCTGCAGAAAACAAAAAACAAAGAGAAAATACTAAAAGGAGTGAAAAGAAAAGACAGCTTACTAAAAAAGGGAAGATAGGCTGATACCATGCCTCTTAATAATAACACAGGAAACTAAAGATAGCAAAATAATATATTCAAATTCCTGAGAAAAAAATGGCTGTCAAGCCCCACTTTGTACCCTGAAAATCATTATTTTGAAGAATAAGGGCAAAATAAATCCAGCAGTCAATTTAAAAAACAAAGTATGCTTAACTAACACTCATGTGCTAAAATAATTCTTAAGAATGTATTTCATTATAAAAGAAAGTTATCCCAGAAAGATCTGAGAAGGAACAGTAAGCAAAGAAGTTAATAAACTTGAAGGAATGTTAAGCAAGAAAAATGGTAAGCAAAGAAATGTTTAAATTTGTATGTAAGTCTCAAGCACAAAATAATATATAGTTGGAATTGGGTCATTAAAGTGTTTTAAGGCCCTTGGATTATTCAGGGAAGGAGCTAAAATACTAACCTTTGCATTTGTTAGGTAAGCATGCACCAAAAAGTTTTTATGTTAGCCACTAAAAAGTAGTAATAGGGTATATAATCTCATACCTTTAAAGTAGGGAGAAATGCAATAGAAAAACAAACTAACAAAGAAAAAACGACTATAAAACATAATGACAAAAACAAAAGACTGGGGGTGGGGGATGAGGAACAAGCATAGAAAAAGGTAGCTATATGAAAACAAAAAGAAAAGTGCTACAAGCAAGTTCAAAAAATGAATATTCATAATAAATACAAATGGGATAAAGTAATTTTTAAAAAGCTGACTATAGGATTTATTTATTTATTTATTTTTAGGATTTAATTTTGTAAAACCACTTATGCTGTTTAAAAGAACTATCAAAAATATAAGGACAAAAATAGTTGGAAATTTAAAGCTAGAAAAAGCCAAAACTTAAAAGAGATATGATAAAGGATGATATTACAATCTATTAATTTTATTTGGAGGTATTACAGAAGAATTGAGCAAAAGGCATTTAGGACATTTGCTGTAGATACAGTTTAAAAAAAAAAAAATAAGTCAAGAATCAGGCATATCTCAATTAAAACTAACAAGGGGGCGCCTGGGTGGCTCAGATGGTTAAGCGTCTGCCTTCGGCTCAGGTCATGATCCCAGGGTCCTGGGATCGAGTCCCACATTGGGCTCCCGGCTCAGCGGGGAGCCTGCTTCTCCCTCTGACCCTCTCCCCTCTCATGCTGTTTCTCTCTCGCTCGCTCTCTAAAAAATAAATAAAATCTTTAAAAAAAAAACTACAAGGGATGCATGCATAATGGTGAAGGCATGTGGCCTTTAAAGAACCAGGATGATATTATAAAGTATCAGAATTTACTTATTTGAATAAATATTGTTTGCTACAAAAAAGTTACTATTGGTCATATGAAATATAAAGAATAACTAAATAAAGTGATAGCTTTAAAAATAATGACAAGTTTCAGCTTCTGGAAATAGCTAAATAGCTATTGTTGTTTTCATGCATATTTGTTGCTCTCTGATTTTGAGCCCATTCTTAGCTGATCTAACAAACCAAACTTCCTGCCACTAACAACTATAATTTTTGGGGGGTGGGGGGGCGGAATGTGTACACACACACACATACACACACACACACACCCTCACCTGGAGGTACCAGAGTGAACAGAAGCAGGCAGATAATGGGGAAAAGGAGGTGACCAAAAGTTGGAAGAAGGAAAGGGCATTATTAAGCTTTCCCTTTGCATTAGGGCAGGCCCTAGTAAGTTCCATCAGTTTAAATGCGAATATTTAAAACAAAAACAAAACAAACAAAAACCACTGTCTTACCAACATTATGAACCAGGAAGGTGATGCCTACAGCATAATGTACAAAGACTGCTCAAAAATTGAAGAATTAACTCGATATTTTTTAAAGGGAATATGTTGTAGGGATAGAAGGAACACACCTCAATATCATAAAAGCCATAAAGGAAAAGTCCACAGAAAATATTCTCAATGGGAAAAAACTGAGAGCTTTTCCCCTAAGGTCAGGAATATGGCAGGGATGTCCACTATCACCACTGCTGTTCAACATAGTACTAGAAGTCTTAGCCACAGCAATCAGACAACAAAAAGAAAGAAAAGGCACCCAAATTGGCAAAGAAGAAGTCAAACTCTCACTCTTTGCAGATGACATGATATTCTATGTGGAAAACCCAAAAGACTCTACCCCAAAATTTCTAGAACTCATACAGGAATTCAGTAAAGTGGCAGGATATAAAATCAATGCACAGAAATCAGTTGCATTTCTATACACTAATAATGAGAAACAAAAAAGAGAAAGTCCATCCCATTTACAACTGCACCCAAAACCATAAAATACCTAGGAATAAACCTAACCAAAGAGATAAAGGATCTATACTCAGACAACTATAGAACACTCATGAAAGAAATTGAGGAAGACACAAAGAAATGGAAAAACTTTCCATACTCATGGATTGGAAGAATAAACATTGTTAAAATGTTTACGCTGCCCAGAGCAATCTACACTTTCAACACCATCCCAATTAAAATACTATTGGCATTTTTCAAAGAGCTGGAACAAAAATCCTAAAATTTGTATGGAACCAGAAAAGACCTCAAATTGCCAAGGAAATGTTGAAAAAGAAAAGCAAAGCTGGGGCATCATGTTGCCTGATTTCATGCTATATTACAAAGCTGTGATCACCAAGACAGCATGGTATTGGCACAAAAACAGACACATAGATCAATGGAACAGAATAGAGAATCCAGAAATGGACCCTCAACTCTATGGTCAAATAATCTTCAACAAAGCAGGAAAAAATATACAATGGAAAAAAGACAGTCTCTTCAATAAATGGTGCTGGTAAAATTGGACAGCTATACACAGAATGAAATGTGCCATTCTCTTACACCATACACAAAGATAAACTCAAAATGGATAAAAGACCTCAATGTGAGACAGGAATCCATCAAAATTCTAGAAGAGAACATAGGCAGTAACCTCTTCGAGATCGGCCACAGCAACTTCTTTTATGACATGTCTCCAAAGGCAAGGGAAACAAAAGCAAAAATGAACTTTTGAGACTTCATCAAAATAAAAAGCTTCTGCACAGCAAAGGAAACAGTCAACAAAACTAAGAGGCAACCCACAGAATGGAAGAAGATATTTGCAAATGACATTACAGATAAAGGGCTAGTATCCAGATCTATAAAGAACTTCTCAAACTCAACAACCAAAAAAAAACAAATAATCCAGTCAAGAAATGGGCAGAAGACATGAACAGACATTTCTCCAAAGAAGACATCCAAATGGCCAACAGACACATGAAAAAATGGTCAACATCACTAGGCATCAGGGAAATACAAATCAAAACCACAATGAGATACCACCTCATACCAGTCAGAATGGCTAAAACTAACAAGTCAGGAAACAACAGATGTTGGCAAAGATGCGGGGAAAGGGGAACCCTCTTACACTGTTGGCAGGAATGTAAACTGATACAACCACTCTGGAAAATAGTATAGAGGTTCCTCAAAAAGTTGAAAATAGAGCCACCCTATGACCCAGCAATTGCACTACTGGGTATTTACCCCAAAGACACAAATGTACTGATCTGAAGGGGCACCTACATCCTAATGTTTATAGCAGCAATGTCCACAATAGCCAAACTATGGAAAGGGCCCAGATGTCCATCGACAATGAATGGATAACGAAGATGTGGTATATACATACAATGGAATACTACTCAGGCAACAAAAAAATGAAATCTTGCCATTTGCAATGATGTGGATGGAACTAGAGGGTATTACACTAAGCAAAATAAGTCAATCAGAGAAAGACAATGATCATATGATCTCACTTATATGTGGAATTTAAGAAACAAAACAGAGGATCATAGGGAAAGAGAGGAAAAAATAAAACAAGATGAAACCAGAGAGGGAGACAAATCCTAAGAGACTCTTTTTTTTTTTTTTTTGAGACTCTTAATCATAGGAAACAAACTGAGGATTTCAGGAGGGGAGAGCGATGGGGGGGTAGTGTAACTAGGTGTTAAATATTAAGGAGGGCACTTGATGTAATGTGCACTGGGTATTACTGATGAATCACTGACCTCTACCTCAGAAACCAATAATACATTATATGTTAATTAATTGAATTTAAATTTTTTAAAAATGGAAAAATAATAAAAGGGCTAAATCTTTGGCCCTAAAATAAATACATGAATATGAAATATTTGTGGAGAACGTCAGGTTCTCTGCAATCTAAAAGTTTGCTTTATACCACTTTTACCAAAAAAACCTATGCTGGTACCTGTTTTTGCTAACTGAAAAAACTCCGAAGAGGATTTTTGCTTTTTTTTAAATGGTAATAGCTTCTTTGCTTTATGCTGTTTCAGCTTAATGAAAACTTCTATAGGAACGCTCTACTTTTAGATGGTGGGGGAAATCTGTTCTTTCTCTTGGAATTTGCTATACTTTTTTTAAAGGAAGAATTTCCCTATTATAAAAGAAAGACAACACAGGTGATATACTCTATTGTAAAGATGGGATTCGTAGAGCAAATAAAAACATAAGAACATGGCATAAAATTTAAAAAAAAAGGGAATATGTAGATGAAATAATCATATAAAAATAAGATTTATTCAAGAATTAATATTGAGGACCAGCACATGTTAAGCATTGTGAAAAGGTGCTAAGTTAAATCTGGCACTGGTTCTACCCTCAAGCAATTTATGGCTAATCAGCAGATAACTAATTCATCCTATCAATAAGATACAGATAAAATTCTGTGAGCTTTCAGAACAAGGGATGGAGCAAAACTTTAGACAAAAGGGTATTTGAGATGGGTCTTAAAGAATGAGAAGTTTTGGACTTTGCAGAAAAAAAAGAAAGGGCACTGCAAGAGGAAGGACCAGCATGGACAAAATGAAGAGGCAAAAAGCAATGAGGAGATGGGGAATAGTAAATAGTGCAGTAGAATAGGTAGAGTGGAGGATAAGTGGATGTTACAAGCAGGAATTTGTTTTGATAAGGTGGTCTGAGGCCATGTCAGTAAGAGCTCCCAAAGCCAACAACAAGAAAATGACCAAGACACCTCTATTTCTTGAAAACCTTAAATGATAAAATAATAATAATAATAAATTACAGTTAGAAGATAATCTTAAATACTCTTTTCAAAGAACTCTAAATTTCTAAAAGGCCAATAAAGCAACTATGATTTAAGTAAGGATATAAAAGAGAAAACTTCATGTTCTAAGACTGAGACTACATGAAATACATAGTCTAGGATAAGTGAGGTTAGGAAGAAAGAGCTATATAAATAAGGAAGAGAATGAAAGAAAGATAATAAATAGAAAGTGTGACCTAGAGGGTACACACCTCTTCCAGAATATTTACCAGAAATGTCAAATAAAAGAGAAAGATGGTCCACTCAAGTCTGAATGCAAAAGAGCAGGGAGGTATATGATAGGATTGTTTAACATATGCCTTCTATCTATCTATTAGAAGTGAGTATAGGAGAGGGGGGGAAAGAAAGCAAGAGAAAAAATATTCTAGTGTACCAGGAAATAAATTACTCCTCAGAAAATAATCAAACAGTTATGGAAAAAAATCCCTCTCAGAGGGCTTATAAGTGTGTGTAGCTTAGGTCAACTACTCTAAATAATTAACACTTGATGTTTTCAAGTGCTTTCTGGTTATTGCCACAGATCTGATTCCTGAACTAAAAGTCCTATTGTATTGTTACGTGTGTGTGTGTGTGTGTGTGTGTGTGTCTGTATTTTAGGTGCTGACTGCTCAGTCTCTTTTCTATTCCTACTACATTAAGAAGGTATCTTCTATAATTTAATGTAATTCAGGCAGTTTTGTTTTTAATATACACCACTCATACACACATGTACACACACATTTCTCTAAGTGTGCTGCTCCTATTGAACAGGGGAGTAATGACAAGCAGAGCACATAATGACTGATAAACACTATTTAATGGAATTACCTCTCAAGAAATAGAGGACAATCTAATGAAGCTGCCTGATAAACAGAGTCCAGGCACGTCCATAGTGGCATGATGCCCAGTTTCTCCATCATCAGAAAACGTTGATTCTCAGGGCACTGGGGAAGAGGAAGATCTGGTTAGCAAGGTCAGCTGATTTTCTCCTCTCATGTCAAATCCCTTCTCTTTAACATGGGTATTTCTAAACCTTAAGGAAGCCATTAGAGTATAACAAATATAAATCAGCAAGAGAAACTGTTATTGACCTTTTCTGAAGACTAAACCAAACAGGAATAAACAAACACAAAGACTCCCAGACACACAGACATGTAGTCTGTGTATAAGTTACCCCAAAATCTCCAAATAAGGAAAGCCATGTCATGGGTGTTCATTTTCCCCTGCCAACTAGTTCTAACATAAAAGTTTCTTTTTTTTTTTTTTTTTGTATTTAATTTAGGAAATATCTTCTTACCTTGTAAAACTTAACACAAGTGCCACTCCTCTATTAAGCCATTCTAAACCTGGGTACTGGAGGTAGAATTGATTGTGTTTCCCATTTTGTACCCTTTATATATGACACCCCTACTGACAGACTTTAATGTCACTACTGCCTCCTTATATATCTGAATGTTACCTCATATGTTGACAACATGAAACAAATAAAAACTAGAGAAAGCTATAGACCTTGTGGCACAAAACAGAACTCTTCATGAATCCCTTTTACTTGCTTTGTCCATCTATCAGCACATATCATTAGCCAGTGTTGGCAAATTCAACATTCATTCCACAAACACTTGTTGAGTATACATAGACCAGACTGAGTCCCAGGCACAGTGCTATTGATAGGGATTTGCCAGTGAATAAAACATATTTCCACTCTAAATGAGCTTAACAGTTAACAGAGGGTGATAAGACAAACAGTGAGGAAGCACCATGATCAGGGCTTTTTGACTCATTAATTTATAGATATATTTCCAGAACCTAGAATATCTGGCACATACTAGGTGAATGAATGAATGAATGAAGAAAGAAAGTATAGGAGGTTATGGCAGCACATTGGACAGGTAGTAATGAACTATTCACTACTGCTGAACCTTCAGAATGGCATCCAGCCTACGAGACTGACCTTGCTTTTGTCTACCTGTCCTCTCTGCCTTGCCCTTCAATGCTATATTTCACTATACCAATGATATTCCTAAAGGTAATTACCATGATGACAAAAAATATCAGGAAAAATCTGATAACTAAACGTCAGCTTAAAAGCAAAGGGCACGAGGGGGGAGGAGCAAGATGGCAGAGGAGTAGGAGACCTAAATTTCGTCTGGTCCCAGGAATTCAGCTAGACAGGGATCAAACCATTGTGAACAATACGACCTCAACAGGAGATGGAAGAAAAGAATAGCAGCAACACTCTGAACAGAAAAGCGACCACTTTCTGGAAGGTAGGATGTGCGGAGAAGTAAATCCAAGGTGATAAGGGGAAGATAGACCGCCAGGGAAGGGAGCCTCCATCAGCCGGCTACCGGCAAGTGATAGAGCCTCGGAGCACAAAATCGGAACTTTCAGAAGTCTCCTCCACTGAGGGACGTCGCTCCAGTGGCTAAGCGGGGGGTGGAACCCTCGCTGGGACAGTGTGGTCTCAGGACCTTCAGGGTCACAGAAAGCCCGGGGGTGCCTGAGTGAGGCAGAGCTCCCAGGTATCGGAGCAGGGAAGCCAGCTGCAGAGACAGAGCTGAGGAGTGGGCTCTCAGCTCGGGGTTGCCATAAACTGTGATCCACGGCACAGTCGGGCCACTGCTCTTCCAGCAGGGACCCAACAAGGGACAGCTCCCGGGAGACTCCCCTTCCTCCCCCAGGACAAGCGGCGTGGGAGCTCACTGCAGGAATCTCCTGGGTTTAGAGACTCCAAACGGGGTTATGTGCCAGAGATAGAAATGCTCAGTCACAGGCCGGGTGAGCATGGAGTGTGGCTGGAGACAGGGGGCAGGGAATGACTGACTGCTTTTCTCTGGGGGCTCACTGAGGAATAGGGCCCTGAGTTCTCAGCTCCTCCAGGGTGGAGATTGGAAGGCCGCCATTTTCACTCTCTTCCTCCAAAACTGTATGGAAAGCATGCAGGGAACAAAAGCTCCCGAGAGCAAACCTGAGCCGATTACTTAGCCCAGCCTGGCAAGGGTGGGGCAATTCCGCCTCCAGCAAAGACATTTGGGAACCATGACAACAGGCCCCTCCCCCAGAAGATCAGCGAGAACAACCAGCCAAGACCAAGTTTACCCATCAATGAGAACGGCAGAACTCCAGAGCTAGGGGAACACAGCACAGAGAATTCATGGCTTTTTTTCTCATGATTCTTTAGTCTTTCAAAGTTAATTTTTTTAATTTTCTTTATTTTTCTTTTTCTATTTTTTTTAATTCTTCTTTTTCACTTTTTCAACCAACATCTTAATCCCTTTTTTAAAAAATCTTTTTTATTTTTCATTTCTAGAGTCATATTCTATCCCTTCATAGTAGTTAACCTTATTTTGGGTATATATATAAATTGTTCTCTCTTTAAAATTTTGGGGTACAGTTTCTTTTAACAGACCAAATTATACCCTAAATCTCTAGTGTATGGCTTTGTTCTACTCTCCTGCCTGATCACATTCTCTCTCTTTATTTTTTTTTAAATTTCTCTTCCTTCTTTTTTCAACCAACTTCTTATCTTATCAATTCCTTTTATAAAATCTTTTATAATTTTCATCTTTACAGTCATATTCCATCCCTTCATTGTATTTACCCTTATTTTTGTACATATATAAGTTTTTCTTTCTTTAAAATTCTGGGAAGCAGTTTCTTCTAACAGACCAAAATACACCCAAAATCTAATGTGTGGCACTGATCTATTCACCAGCCTGATCATATTTGATCATATTCTTTTCTTTTTCTTTTTTTTTTTTTCTTTTCCTTTTTTCTTTCTTTCTCTTTCTTTTCCTCTGGTTTCAGGTCTCTTCTGATTTGTTTAGTGTATATTTTTATGGGGTCATTATTACCCTGTTAGCATTTTGTTCTCTCATTCATCTGTTCTCCTCTGGACAAAATGACAAGATGGAAAAACTCACCTCAAAAAAAAGAACAAGAGGCAGTACCGACTGCCTGGGACCTAATCAATATGGACATTAGTAAGATGTCGGAAGTAGAGTTCAGAATGACGATTATAAAGATACTAGCTGGGCTTGAAAAAGCATGGAAGATACTACAGAAACTCTTTCTGGAGAAATAAAAGAACTAAAATCTAACCAAGTCGAAATCAAAAAGGCTATTCATGAGGTGCAATCAAAAATGGAGGCTCTAACTGCTAGGATAAATGGGGCAGAAGAGAGAATCAGTGATACAAAAGACCAAATGATGGAGAATAAAGAAGCTGAGAAAAAGAGATAAACAACAACTGGATCACGAGGGCAGAATTCGAGAGATAAGTGATACCATAAAATGAAACAATATTAGAAAAATTGGGATCACAGAAGAAGAAGAAAGAGAGAGAGGAGCAGAAGGTATATTGGAAAAAATTATAGCAGAGAACTTCCCCAATTTGGGGAAGGACACAGGCATCAAAATCCAGGAGGCACAGAGAACCCCTCTCAAAATCAAGAAAAATAGGTCAACACCTGAACATCTAATAGTAAAACTTACAAGTCTCAGAGACAAAGAGAAAATGCTGAAAGCAGCTCAGGACAAGAGGTCTGTAACCTACAATGGTAGAAACATTAGATTGGTAACAGACCTATCCACAGAGACCTGGCAGGCCAGAAAGGGCTGGCATGATATATAGAGAGAGTGCTAAATGAGAAAAATATGCAGCCAAGAATACTATATCCAGCTAAACTGTCATTGAAAATTGAAGGAGAGATAAAAAGCTTCCAGGACAAACAAAAACTAAAGGAATTTCCAATACAAAACCACCCCTACAAGAAATATTGAAAGGGGTCCTCTAAGCAAAGAGAGAGGCTAAAAGTAACATAGACCAGAAAGGAACACAGGCAATATACAGTAACAGTCACCTTCCAGGCAATACAATGCACTAAATTCATATCTTTCAATAGTTACCCTGAATGTAAATGGGCTAAATGCCCCAATCAAAAGACACAGGCTATCAGATTGGATTAAAAAATCAAGACCCATCGATATGCTGTCTGCAAGAGACTCATTTTAGAACCAAAGACACCTCCCCTGATGGAAAGTGATGGAATGGAAAACTATTTACCATGCTAATGGACACCAAAAGAAAGCTGGGATGGCAATCCTTATATCAGACAAATTAGATTTTAAACCAAAGACTGTAATAAGAGATGAGGAAGGACACTATATCCTACTTAAAGGGTCTATCCAACAAGAAGATCTAACAATTGTAAATATCTATGCCCCTAACATGGGAGCAGACAATTATATAAGCCAATTAATAACAAAAGCAAAGAAACACATTGACAACAATACAATAATAGGAGGGGACTTTAACACCCCCCTTACTGAAATGGAGAGATCATCTAAGCAAAAGATCAACAAGGAAATAAAGACTTTAAATGATATACGGGACCAAATGGACTTCTCAGATATATTCAGAACATTCCATCACAAAGCAAGATAATACACATTCTTCTCTAGTGCCCATGGAACATTCTCTGGAATAGATCACATCCTAGGTCACAAATCAGGTCTCAAATGGTACCAAAAGATTGGGATCATTCCCTGCCTATTTTCAGACCACAATGCTTTGAAACTAGAACTCAATCACAAGAGGAAAGCCAGAAAGAACTCAAATACATGGAGGCTAAAGAGCATCCTACTGAAGAATGAATGGGTCAACCAGGAAATTACAGAAGAATTTGAAAAAGTCATGGAAACAAATGAAAATGAAAACACAGCTGTTCAAAATCTTTGGGATGCAGCAAAGGCAGTCCTAAGAGTAAAGTATATAGCAATGCAAGCCTTTCTCAAGAAACAAGAAAGGTCTCAAATACACAACCTAACCCTACACCTAAAGGAGCTGGAGAAAACAGCAAATAAAGCCTAAACCCAGCAGGAGAAGAGAAATAATAAAGATCAGAGCAGAAATCAATGAAATAGACCCAAAAGAACAGTAGAACAGATCAACGAAACTAGGAGCTGGTTCTTTGAAAGAATTAACAAGATTGATAAACCCCTGGCCAGACTTATCAAAAAGAAAAGAGAAATGACCCAAATCAACAAAATCATGAATGAAAGAGGAGAGATCACAACCAACACCAAAGAAATACAAACAATTATAAGAACATATTATGAGCAACTCTATGCCAGCAAATTAGATAACCTGAAAGAGATGGATGCATTCCTAGAGGTGTATCAACTACCAAAACTGAACCAGGAAGAATAGAAAACCTGAACAGAACCAATAACCACTAAGGAAATTGAAGCAGTAATCAAAAACCTCCCAACAAACAAAAGCCCAGGGCCAGATGGCTTCCCAGGGGAATTCTACCAAACATTTAAAGAATAATTAATAGCTATTCTTCTGAAACTGTTCCAAAAAAATAGAAATGGAAGGAAAACTTCCAAACTCGTTTTATGAGGCCACCATTACCTTGATCTCAAAATCAGACAAAGACCCCATCAAAAAGGAGAATTACAGACCAATATTCCTGATGAACATGGATGCAAAAATTCTCACCAAAATACGAGCCATAGGATCCAACAATCCATTAAAAGGATTATTCACCACGACCAAGTGGGATTTATTCCTGGGCTGCAAGGATGGTTCAACATCTGCAAATCAATCAATGTGATACAATACATTAAAAAAAGAAAGATCAAGAACCATATGATCCTCTCAATAGATGCAGAAAAAGCATTTGACAAAGTACAGCATCCTTTCTTGATCAAAACTCTTCAGAGTATAGTGATAGAGGGTACATACCTCAATATCATAAAAGCCATCTATGAAAAACCCACAGCGAATATCATCCTCAATGGGGAAAAACTGAAAGATTTCCCCCTAAGGTCAGGAACAGGGCAGGGATGCCCACTATCATCACTGCTATTCAACATAGTACTAGAAGTCCTAGCCACAGCAATCAGACAACAAAAAGAAATAAAAGGCATCTGAATTGGCAAAGAAGAAGTCAAACTCTCACTCTTTGCAGATGATATGACACTTTATGGGGAGAAAACCCAAAAGACTCCACCCCAAAACTGCAAGAACTCATACAGGAATTCAGTAAAATGGCAGGATATAAAATCAATGCACAGAAATCAGTGGCATTTCTATATGCCAACAACAAGACAGACAAGAAATTAAGGAGTCGATCCCATTTATAATTGCACCCAAAACCATAAGATACCTAGGAATAAATCTAACCAAAGAGGCAAAGAATTTGTACTCAGAAAACTATAAAATACTCATGAAAGAAATTGAGGAAGACAAAAAGAAATTGAGAAACGCTCCATGATCATGCATTGGAAGAACAAATATCGTGAAGATGTCAATGCTACCTAGAGCAATCTACACACTTAATGCAATCCCTATCAAAATACCATCCACTTTTTTCAAATAAATGGAACAAATAATCCGAAAATTTTATGGAACCAGAAAAGACCCTGCATAGCCAGAGGAATATTGAAAAAGAAAAGCAAAGCTAGTAGCATCACAATTCTGGACTTCCAGCTCTATTACAAAGCTGTCATCATCAAGACAGTATTGTACTGGCACAAAAACAGACACATAGATCAGTGGAACAGAATAGAGAGCCCAGAAATGGACCCTCAACTCTATGGTCAACTCATCTTTGACAAGGCAGGAAAGAATGTCTATTGGAAAAAGACAGTCTCTTCAACAAATGGTGTTGGGAAAATTGGACAGCCACATGCAGAAGAATGAAACTGGACCATTTCCTTACACCACACACAAAAACAGACTCCAAATGGATGACAGACCTCAATGTGAGACAGGAGTCTATCAAAATCCTAGAGGAGAACACAGGCAGCAACCTCTTTGACCTCAGCTGCAGCAACTTCTTCCTAGAAACATCGCCAAAGGCAAGGGAAGCAAGGGCAAAAATGAACTATTGGGACTTCATCAAGATAAAAAGCTTTTGCAAAGCAAAGGAAACAGTCAACAAAACCAAAAGACAAACAACATAATGGGAGAAGATATTTGCAAATGACATATCCCATAAAGGGCTAGTATCCAAAATCTATAAAGAACTTATCAAACTCAACAGCCAAAGAACAAATAATCCAATCAAGAAATGTGCAGAAGACGTGAACAGACATTTTCCAAATAAGACATCCAAATGGCCAAGAGACACATGAAAAAGTACTCCACATTGCTCGGCATCAGGAAAATCCAAATCAAAACCTCAATGAGGGGCGCCTGGGTGGCTCAGATGGTTGAGCGTCTGCCTTCGGCTCAGGTCATGGTCCCGGGGTCCTGGGATCGAGTCCCGCATCAGGCTCCCTGCTAGGCGGGGAGCCTGCTTCTCCCTCTGCCTCTGCCTCTCTCTCTCTCTCTCTCTGACTCTCATGAATAAATAAATAAAACATTTAAAAAAAGAAAAAAGAAAAAAAAAAAAACCTCAATGAGATACCACCTTACACCAGTCAGAATGGCTAAAATTAACAAGTCAGGAAAGGACAGATGTTGGTGAGGATGCGGAGAAACAGGAACCTTCCTACACTGTTGGTGGGAATGCAAGCTGGTGCAGCCACTCTGGAAAACAGTATGGAGGTTCCTCAAAAAGTTGAAAATAGAACTACCCTATGACCCAGCAATTGCACTACTGGGTATTTACCCCAAAGATACAAATGTAGGGATCCAAAGGGGTACATGCACACCAATGTTTATAGCAGCAATGTCCACAATACCCAAACTATGGAAAGACCCAAGATGTCCCTCAACAGATGAATGGATAAAGAAGATGTGGTATATATATACAATGGAATATTATGCAGCCATCAAAAAAACAAAATCTTGGGCGCCTGGTTGGCTCAGTTGGTTAGGCGACTGCCTTCAGCTCAGGTCATGATCCTGGAGTCCCAGGATCGAGTCCCGCATCGGGCTCCCTGCTCGGCAGGGAGTCTGCTTCGCCCTCTGACCCTCTTCCCTCTCATGTGCTTGCTCTCTCTCATTCTCTCTCTCTCAAATAAATAAATAAAATCTTTAAAAAAAAAAAAAATCTTGCCATTTGCAACTACGGGGATCGAACTAGAGGGTATTATGCTAAGGGAAATAAGTCAATCAGAGAAAGACATGTATCATATGATCTCACTGATATGAGGAATTCTTAATCTCAGGAAACAAACTGAGGGTTGCTGGAGTGGTGGGGGTGGGAGGGATGGGGTGGCTGGGTGATAGACATTGGGGAGGGTATGTGCTATGGTGAGTGCTGTGAATTGTGGAAGACTGATGAATCACAGACCCATACCTCTGAAACAAATAATACATTATATGTTAAAAAAAAATAATAAGATAGTAGGAAGGAAAAATGAAGGGGGGGAATCGGAGGTGGAGACAAACCATGAGAGACTATGGACTCTGAGAAACAAACTGAGGGTTCTAGAGGGAAGGGGGGTGGGGGGATGGGTTAGCCTGGTGATGGGTATTAAAGAGGGCATGTATTGAATGGAGCACTGGGTGTTATACACAAACAATGAATCATGGAACACTACATCAAAAACTAATGAAGTAACGAAACTAGGAGCTGGTTCTTTGAAAGAATTAACAAGATTGATAAACCCCTGGCCAGACTTATCAAAAAGAAAAGAGAAATGACCCAAATCAACAAAATCATGAATGAAAGAGGAGAGATCACAACCAACACCAAAGAAATACAAACAATTATAAGAACATATTATGAGCAACTCTATGCCAGCAAATTAGATAACCTGGAAGAGATGGAGGCATTCCTAGAGATGTATCAACTACCAAAACTGAACCAGGATGAAATAGAAAACCTGAACAGACCTCTAACCACTAAGGAAATTGAAGCAGTCATCAAAAATCTCCCAAAAAACAAAAGCCCAGGGCCAGATGGCTTCCCAGGGGAATTCTACCAAACATTTCAAGAAGAATTAATACCTATTCTTCTGAAACTGTTCCAAAAAATAGAAACGGAAGGAAAACTTCCAAACTCATTTTATGAGGCCACCATTACCTTGATCCCAAAACCAGACAAAGACCCCATCAAAAAGGAGAATTACAGACCAATATCCCTGATGAACATGGATGCAAAAATTCTCACCAAAATACTAGCCAATAGGATCCAACAGTATATTAAAAGGATTATTCACCATGACCAAGTGGGATTTATCCCTGGGCTGCAAGGTTGGTTCAACATCCGCAAATCAATCAATGTGATACAATACATTAACAAAAGAAAGAATAAGAATCATATGATCCTCTCAATAGATGCAGAAAAAGCATTTGACAAAGTACAGCATCCTTTCTTGATCAAAACTCTTCAGAGTATAGGCATAGAGGGTACATACCTCAATATCATAAAAGCCATCTATGAAAAACCTACAGCAAATATTATTCTCAATGGGGAAAAACTGAGAGCTTTCCCCCTAAGGTCAGGAACGCGGCAGGGATGTCCACTATCACCACTGCTATTCAACATAGTATTGGAAGTCCTAGCCACAGCAATCAGACAACAAAAAGAAATCAAAGGCATCCAAATTGGCAAAGAAGAAGTCAAACACTCACTCTTTGCAGATGATATGATACTTTATGTGGAAAACTCAAAAGACTCCACCCCAAAACTGCTAGAACTCATACAGGAATTCAGTAAAGTGGCAGGATATAAAATCAATGCACAGAAGTCAGTGGCTTTCCTATACACCAACAACAAGACAGAAGAAAGAGAAATTAAGGAGTCGATCCCATTTACAATAGCACCCAAAACCATAAGATACCTAGGAATAAATCTAACCAAAGAGACAAAGGATCTATACTCAGAAAACTATAAAATACTCATGAAAGAAATTGAGGAAGACAAAAAGAAATTGAGAAATGCTCCATGATCATGCATTGGAAGAACAAATATCGTGAAGATGTCAATGCTACCTAGAGCAATCTACACATTTAATGCAATCCCTATCAAAATACCATCCACTTTTTTCAAATAAATGGAACAAATAATCCGAAAATTTTATGGAACCAGAAAAGACCCCGCATAGCCAGAGGAATATTGAAAAAGAAAAGCAAAGCCGGCGGCATCACAATTCCGGACTTCAAGCTCTATTACAAAGCTGTCATCATCAAGATGGCATGGTACTGGCACAAAAACAGACACATAGATCAGTGGAACAGAATAGAGAGCCCAGAAATGGACCCTCAACTCTATGGTCAACTCATCTTTGACAAAGCAGGAAAGAATGTCCAATGGAAAAAAGACAGTCTCTTCAACAAATGGTGTTGGGAAAATTGGACAGCCACATGCAGAAGAATGAAACTGGACCATTTCCTTACACCACACACAAAAATAGACTCCAAATGGTTGAAAGACCTCAATGTGAGACAGGAGTCCATCCAAATCCTAAAGGAGAACACAGGCAGCAACCTCTTTGACCTCAGCCGAAGCAACTTCTTCCTAGAAACATCGCCAAAGGCAAGGGAAGCAAGGGCAAAAATGAACTATTGGGACTTCATCAAGATAAAAAGCTTTTGCAAAGCAAAGGAAACAGTCCACAAAACCAAAAGACAACTGACAGAATGGGAGAAGATATTTGCAAATGACATATCAGATAAAGGGCTAGTATCCAAAATCTATAAAGAACTCATCAAACTCAACACCCAAAGAACAAAGAATCCAATCCAGAAATGGGCAGAAGACATGAACAGACATTTTTCCAAAGAACACATCCAAATGGCCAACAGACACATGAAAAAGTGCTCAATATCGCTCAGCATCAGGGAAATCCAAATCAAAACCTCAATGAGATACCACCTCACACCAGTCAGAATGGCTAAAATTAACAAGTCAGGAAACGACAGATATTGGCGGGGATGCGGAGAAAGGGGAACCCTCCTACACTGTTGGTGGGAATGCAAGCTGGTGCAGCCACTCTGGAAAACTGTATGGAGGTTCCTCAAAAAGTTGAAAATAGAGCTACCATATGATCCAGCAATTGCACTACTGGGTATTTACCCCAAAGATACAAAAGTAGGGATCCGAAGGGGTACGTGCACCCCGATGTTTATAGCAGCAATGTCCACAATAGCCAAACTGTGGAAAGAGCCAAGATGTCCATCGACAGATGAATGGATAAAGAAGAAGTGGTATATATATACAATGGAATATTATGCAGCCATCAAAAGGAATGAGATCTTGCCATTTGCAACGACGTGGATGGAACTGGACGGTATTATGTTGAGTGAAATAAGTCAAAAAGAGAAAGACATGTATCATATGATCTCACTGATATGAGGAATTCTTAATCACAGGAATCAAACTGAGGGTTGTTGGAGTGGGGGGTGGGGTGGGAGGGATGGGGTGACTGGGTGATAGACACTGGGGAGGGTATGTGCTCTGGTAAGCGCTGTGAATTGTGCAAGACTGTTGAATCTCAGATCTGTACCTCTGAAACAAATAATGCAATATATGTTAAGAAAAAAAAAAAGAAGAAGAAGAAGGTAGTGGGAGGGGAAGAATGAAGCGGGGGAAATCGGAGGGGTAGACGAACCATGAGAGACGATGGACTCTGAAAAACAAACAGGGCTCTAGAGGGGAGGGGGGTGGGAGGATGGGTTAGCCTGGTGGTGGGTACTGAGGAGGGCACATTCTGCATGGAGCACTGGGTGTTGTGCACAAACAATGAATCATGGAACACTTCATCTAAAACTAATGATGTAATGTATGGGGATTAACATAAGAATAAAAAAAAAAAGAAAAAAAAAAGAAAAAAATAACTAATGAAGTAATGTATGGTGATTAACATAACATAATAAAATAAAATTAAAAAAAAAAAAGCAAAGGGCACATGTCACACTGGTTTCAACCACCTTTCTTAAGCACCAGGCCTGAGTCATAGCCCAAAGTTTCAGTGGCAAAGAATATGGAAGTTTCAGGGTGCCTGGGTGGCTCAGTCAGTTAAGTGTCCAGCTCTTGATTTCAGCTCAGGTCATGATATCAGAGTGATGAGATGAAGCCAGGTCGGGCTCCATGCTCAAAAGGGAGTCTGCTTCTCTCCCTCTCCCTTTCCCTCTGCCCCCACCCCTTCACACGCACTCCCTCTCTCTCTCTCTCTCTCAAATAATAAATCTTAAAAAAAAATTGGGGTGCCTGGGTGACTCAGTCGGTTAAGCATCTGCCTTCAGCTCAGGTCATGATCCCAGGGTCCTGGTAGGGACCTCCTCATCAGGGAGCCTGCTTCTCCCTCTCCTCCCTGCTCATGTTCTCTCTAACCCTGTCACTGGGTATTAAAGAGGGCACGTATTGAATGGAGCACTGGGTGTTATACACAAACAATGAATCATGGAACAATACATCAAAAACTAATGATGTAATGTATGGTGATTAATATAATAAAATAAAACTAAAAACAAAAAAAAGCAAAGGGCACATGTCACACTGGTTTCAACCACCTTTCTTAAGCACCAAGCCTGACAGGTCTCTGTCTCTCTCAAATAAATAAATAAAATCTTTAAAAAATAAAATAAAAATAATATGGATAATTTAAAAAAAAGGAATTTATAAGTTTCATAACTTCTACCCAGATGCCTGTGAGCTCCATTTATAGATTTAGTACATTCAAGGCAAGAAATACTAAGTAAAAAAAAGTATATGCTATTCTCTGTACCCACTTCACTTTTTCCATAAGAAGAAACTCTGACTTCTCTAACTAAAGAAATGGAGAAAAGAAGTCTGAGTGTGCACAGCTCAGCCCCAATCCTGGCTCTCTTTGAATTCAACCTAACCTCAGGATGTACATATTCTTATCTCCTTTGGGTAGAAATGTTACTGAGGTTGGACAGGCTCTGTTCCTGAAGGAAAGAACTGTAGTAATCCTTACCCCATAACTATGTAGGTTAGTAAACTACCATAAAATCATATGAAAATTATTGAGAGTACATTCGAACCTCAGATGCAAGCCAAGCTCTCCACTGCATTTTTACTGGCAATAAGTGGATGTTCTGACCTCTAAGTAATGCTAGTGTCTATTTCTAGCTCTCTCTCTCTTTTCCAGAATTTGGGGAAAGGAGTATGGTTAGTTGGAAAGGGAACTAATATTAACTGAGCACTTACTATATATAAGTGGTGTTACTGTGAGGTACTATTTATATAATTTAATATTCACACCAACTTTGAGAGGTATTAGTCCCATTCTACAGATGTAGAAATTGAGATAGAGTGGGATTACATGTGTTCAAAAATCGCATAACAGATCTAGGACTCAAATTCAGGTCTCTATGAATGCAGAACCTGTGCTCATTCCACAATACCATCATGCCTATTATTGTCCAATGTGTTTTAAAACCATCACTTGGGGGCGCCTGGGTGGCTCAGTTGGTTGGGTAACTGCCTTTGGCTCAGGTCGTGATCCCGGGATCCTGGGATCGAGTCCCACATCGGGCTCCCCCTGCTCTGCGGGGAGCCTGCTTCTCCCTCTGCCTCTGCCTGCCGCTCCCCCTACTTGTGTTCTCTCTCACTCTCTGTCAAATAAATAAATAAAATCTTTAAAAAAAAAAATCACTCGGCACATGATTTATCTTAAAAGGCCAGAGGCAGGAAGGGAAGGATGAAAATGCTATATAAAAGTTGTACTGAATTTGAATTTTTGAGCAAGAGGTTCTGTGTCAGTGATCCATCTCCTCAAGCACAACTGATCCTAAGGTTACTGATTTGATTTGATAAAAAGTGTAAGTAATTTAGTAGTATCAAATTACAAATAACAATTATATTTATTTAAAAGGCCTTGTAAAAGAACGTATGTCTTTGGTGACATGGTGTTTATATTCTATTTTGGATCCCCAGCCACTAAGCCAAATCAAAACCCACCTGGTAGGATAATATGATCACATCACACCAATCAGAATAGCTAAAATAAAAAACTCAAGAAACAACAAGTATTGGCAAGTGTTGGCAAAAACTCAAGAAAACAACAAGTGTTTTCTGTGAAGAAAAAGGAACCGTTGTGCACTGTTGGTGGGAATGGAAACTGGCACAACCACTGTGGAAGACAGTATGGAGGTTCCTCAAAAAATTAAAAATAGAATTACTATATGATCCAGTAATTCCACTACTGGGTATTTACCTATAGAGTATGAAAAGGGGGCACTTGGGTGGCTCAATCATTAAGCGTCTGCCTTCAGCTCAGGTCATGATCCCAGGGTCCTGGGATCGAGCCCCACATCAGACTCCCTGCTCAGCATGAAGCCTGCTTCTCCCTCTCCCTGGCGCTCCCCCTGCTTGTTCCCCTCTCGCTGTGTCTCTATCAAGTCAATCAATCAATCAATCTTTAAAAGAAAAATAAAAGATTTAAAAAAATAAATAAAGAGTATGAAAACACTAATTCAAAGGGATATATGCACCCCTATGTTTATTGAAGCATTATTTACAATAGCCAAATTAGGGAAGCAACCCAAGTATCTATCAACAAATGAATGGATAAAGAAGATGTGGTATATGTATGTGTGTGTGTATATATATATATATATATATATATATATATATATATACACAATAGAATATTATTCAGCCATAAAAAAGAATGAAATCTTGCCATTTGCAACAACATGGATGAATTTAGAGAGTATAATGCTAAGTCAAATAGAGAAAGACAACTATCATATGATTTCACTCATATGTGGAATTTAAGAAGCAAAACAAATGAATAAAGGGAAAAAAGAGAGAGAGAGAGAGACATACCAAAAAACAAACTCTTAACTATAGAGAACAAACAGATGGTTACCAGAGGGGAGGTGTGTAGAGGGATGGGTGAAATAAGTGAAAGGGATTAAGAGTACACTTATCTTGATGAGCACCGAATAATACATGAAATTGTTGAATCACTATATTGTACACCTAAAGCTAATATAACACTATTTTAACTACATTGGAATTAAAATAAAATATAAAATAAAATAAAATGTGAGATAATATGGAAAAGCTCAATTACATTGCACATGTTTCTACATAAATGCAGTAAGTCTTGAATACAGCTAGGAAAAGTCTCCATAAGCATTATCATTACAACACCTCACATAAATAAATAGTAATCAGATAAGGAGCAACCCATTGGCTAATGCTACTTTAGCTACCCCTACTTTATCTAAAAAGGCCTGAGAGAAGTTTAAGAAAGATTAAGATCACAAGATCAATGTACCTTGAAATAAAAACAATTTTAGCAGACTACACATTTGAGAACTTCCTAGGTGCTATACATGCTGGTCATTTGACTTGTTTGGTTGAAGCTACCACAACTAAGTTTGTTGTTTTGCAGAATCAAGCTTCTTCCTTCTTCAACTGGTTGGCATGACTACGTGGAAAGTACTTTCCATTGCAGGATTACAGAGATCATTCTGCACAAGACCTGAGGAAGTTATTTGGAAATTGTGGCCATTTTTAGCAGCCTTATGCTTACACTTTTTTCCCTGTTCCTCGGTTTCCAAGAACAGTGAAGCTCATTTCAAGTGGTTAAAAAATAAAATAGGAAATTCCTAAATTTACTTACATATACTTTTCTAATCAAAAAATGATATTTTATAAAAACTTTTAAAAATGTGTTTTTCTTAAAAATTCCTGGAAAGTTCCATCACCCATCTTATAAGAGTACAAAATTTTACAATTTTCTAAAATAAAAAATATCATTTACTGGCATTTATGTTACCTGTTTATCCTACTCATATTTGTAAGAATAAGTATTCAATAAATACTGTATTATAATAATCATAACACATTAAATCATTTCAAAGGATAGCAGATAAAATTTAAGTTTGTTTTCCCTAAAACTCTATCCTTCTGTAACATTTTTGTAGACCCAAATGTATTAGCATTGCTCAAATACATCTAATTATATCAATGTTTAGTTTTCATGTCTTTACCTGTGTCAGAATTAGTGAAATCAAAAGGTATATCAATATATGCAGGCAGTGGTTTAACCACATAATATTACAAATATAATATTTTTATGTATGTTTATAAATGCATTATCAACAGTAAATTGGATGTATTGATTTTTTCTGTGAAAATCCTTCATCACAAAATGCTAAAAGCCAATAGTCAGTGGCTCGAAAGAACAAGTGTTTATTATTGTTCATATGTCTATGGAATGGCTGGAGATGAGTTGATGGAGCTGGGCTTTATGGGGTAGCTCTGCTGATCTTGGTTGACTCACTCACATATCTTTAAGTTGTCTGGTTGGCTAACAGAAATTATGCTCCTAGGGTAGCTCTGCTACATAATACAAGTGTGCAGTTCTTGTCTCTTCATTTGTCTGTGATCTTCCTTGGAGTACTCAGCTGGCCAGGACATCCACTGCTTATAGCAAAGGTACAAAAGGGGAAGAAGGAAACATACAAAGCCTCTTGAGATTAAGCTCAAACACGGCTCCATGTTTTTCTTTCTCATTCTATTGACCAGAACAAGTCATGTGGTTGAACTGAAAGTGAAAGGGTGAAGAAATAATCTCCTCTCCTTTAGTGGGAGGAACTAAAGGTCAAATGGTAAAAGGTGTGAATACAGGAAGGCATGAGGCCAACGATGCAGTCATCCATACATACTATTAAAATTCAAATATTTCACCATTTAACACTATAGTTCTAGACAAAAGAGTATTTATTTATTCATTCATTCAACAAATTTAGTAATATATTTAGCACCTACTGTGTGCCACACCCAGCTCTAGGTTCTAGGGATACAATAGGAGTGAAACAACAAAATTCTCCACTTTCATGAAGCTTACATTCTAACTGAAGAGAAGAGAACCCTATCAACAGAGAGAGAAAGAGGGGGAAAAAAGAGAAATAACTTAGAGTATGACAGTGAAACAAAGGAAATTTTCAGTCAAATAACTCAGGGCATGAGGTTAAAAATTCCTCAACTATGTTAGAGTATTATCATACTGTTCCCTTTGAACCAGTGGTTCTGGGTACAATTCTCACCTCCACCACTTATCAGCTTCATGACCATGGTCAAGTTATTAACTACCCCACAGTAGAAATATGACCATCTTATTTGCCACATTTTGCAGGTAATTGGTCACAATCCAATCATTTAGGGTGTGAAGGATAGTGGTAAAGCAATGCACCATGGCTGGGACCCTGGAATTGTAATCTTGGTTTTGCAACCAACTCAGTGGGTAATATGGGGGATATCTACCCATCTGTGCTATAGTTTACCACCCTGTAAAATGGGACTAAGAATGCTCCCAGAATGAAGCACAGCTATAAAAATGGATGATGGAAGTTAATAGTTACATAGTGTCTCAGTAACCCAGTATTGCTACTAATACTTTTATAGTTGTGGTTAAATTGCAGTTAATAGTGGATGACAATAAGGCTGAGTATTTCCAGTTGTGTACAAGTAGGCTTCCAAGTTGGAACAAAAAAGTGATGAGCTCAAATAAGAGAAGAACTGGTCTTAGTGCCTCAGTTTAATAACTGGTTTAATTATTTCTGTTAGCCAAGCAAACGGAAAGACTTTAATATGAAAGCATCTCCACAGAATGGCAACCAAAAGATCACCCTTGCGGTTTTAGATCGGTGAGTGGGACAAAATGGTGCAATGGTTCTGATTCTGATTCTCAACTCTGTCACTTAGTAGCTGCATGAACTTGACTAAGTTTTTACCTAATCTAGGACTCAGTTTCTCTAAGTAGAAATAATAACAGTGACATAAGGTTGTTTTAAGGATTAAATGTGAGTAAAATATGTAATGTTTAGGACAATGTTTGGCACATAAGTCTTCAATAAATATTATTCATATTTATTTACTATCCTGCCTAAATCCTTGGTGGGGGGGCTGCAGAAGTCCAGTTAGAGAATAATAATAATAGCTAACATCAATTGAGGCTTTTTAAATGCCAGATGCTACCCTCAGCACTTTAAGGATTATCTCAGTAAATCTTCAAAATAACCTCATGGCAATTTTACAAATGTGTCTTTGCTAACTTGCCCATAGGCTTTCAGCTGGAAAGTAGCAAAACTAGGCATCAAATCCACATCTCCTTGCCTTCTGAGTCCTTCTTCCTGACTCATGACACACTGCCCTCTCTTCCTCCAAAAATAGAGTGATATGGGTCAATATAAAGTGGAACAAATTAAGTAACTATGTTTAGAGAGGGCATTTACTTATTAATTCACTCAAAAATATCATATTAAGTATTGTTAAATTTTTACCATATCAAGTATTGTTAGATATTAAAATACAAAGATAACTAGGACTTAGTTTCTACCTTTGAGGTGCTCAAATTTTAGGGAATTTCAACAAGAATTGAAGGCCACACTACATCTGAAACTAATGATGTACTACTATATGTTGGCTAATTGAATTTAAATTTAAAAAAAGAATTGAAGGCCAGCCAGCATAAAATTTAGGAAGGAGCTTCATGGGCAAAATGATATTTTGCACATAAACAGAGTTTTCTACCTAAAGACAAATCAGTACTTTGACCGAATCACATCTGAAATGATCATCTCCAAGCCCAAGGGAAGACAATATAGCAAGCTATCTAATTTGGCGAACTGCAGAACTCTAAGCAGAAGCTTGTACCCCAGTTTTTGGTTCTGGGTTCATAAATGTGGTAAATATTACTAATATTCATCAATACCCAGTTCTCCTGCCCCTCAGGGCACAAAGACTGTACTTCTTGGCCTCAAAAGAGGTAGAACTATGTGACTCATTACAGCCAAAGAAAAGGAGGAGAAGAGACACATATTTCTCACTTCAGGCTGAGAGTAAAAAGGCCATGAGAATTATCCAGGCTCTCTCCTCCTATATTATAATGGTCTAGCAGGCCACTTATTCCTGAGATTGCAGTCACAATTTGGTAGAACTTCTGTCAGCTCAGCTCACTGAAGGAACAAGAAATAAAACTGGTATGTTCAGCCTCTAGAATTTGGGAATTATTTATTCCTGCAGCATAACCTGACCAACTCTGACTAGTACAATAAGTCCCTCAAGACACATATTATTGATAATACTAGATATTCAGGCAGAAATTAGTGTGGAAAAGTACACTTTCTGTGGGAGAACAGAGAGAAAGCAGCCAGATGGAAGAATTTTCAGGTCTCACTGAAGCCTCAAGAAATCAAATTCTTTCAAAGAAGCTTTCTTCATGGTAGGTTTTTCAAAACTTTTTCAGTAGAATACAACTGACCTATTTAATTAATTTTTATTCAGTATTTGCAAATGAATAAAATACATAATTAATAGTTATAATTTATAATAATAACCTTTCATTTACTGAGTTCTTAGCATATGTCAGCCAAAGACCAAGTACTGGGGATATAACAGTGAAACAGAGACAGTTTCCATTCTCAAATTGCTTAAATTCTAGATAGACATGCAGCCAACTAAATAAGAAGTTGCAATTCTTTGTGATAAACACAGTATCAGGGAAAGCACAGGGATTACATAAGAAAAGCACCCTTCCAGATTGAGGGATTGAGGGAAGCTGGGACCTAAAGGATGAGCAAAAATTAGGCAAGTAGCCATATTAACAAGAACGACATGATTCATATTTGCACTATAGTAATAATAAGAACCAACACTCCTATTACACATACTATGGTTCAGTCACTGTATTTTGTGCTTTATACGTATAAAGTAATTTAATCCTCACAATATGTTCCAGGCAGGTATAATTATCATCATCCCTATTTTACAAATGCATAGCTATTTTCCAGAAAAAATAAAGGGAGGTGGAGAATACAAACTGAAAAAGTACAATTACCTAAGATACAGAGGTATGAAGTATTCATAGTTCAGAAAGATCAAAGTGTAATTTAATGGGGTAGGAGGGCAATGTGAGAACAAAAAGGAAAGCATGAACCTAGAAAAAGGGGTCCTGCTGCCTAGAGAGCTTTTCTCCCAGGTATCCACATGGTCAGGGCCCTAACCTGCTTCACACCTTTGCTCAAAGTTCTCCTTTATGGGGATGCCTCCTCTGATTAACCTGATTTAAAGTGAACAGTAATTTTATTCCCCTTTCCTGCTTCTTTATTTTTTCCACAGCCTTACTACTACTTGACAAACTATATACTTTGCTTATTCATCTTGCTTATTGTCTTGTCTCTCTTTGATAGAATATAAACTCCATGAGGGCAAGGATTTCTGTCTGCAGGTTTCTGTCTGTTACATCTCAAATGCCTAGAACAGAACCTTGGACATAGGAGGCATTCATTAAATAATGTTGACTTGCACTCTTAATTTTATCCTCATTTTACAAATATGGAAATTGAGGCACAGTGTAGTAACTTGCCAGAATCATAGTTAGGAAGTGGCGAAGTTGGACTGTGCAATGTGCCGTGGATTTTCTGTTTTTAATCACTATATTGAACCCCTCCCCCTGAAGCACTCATTTAGTAGTGGAAGCAGAAAACAAAGAATTAAATTAATATCTAATATAAAGTCATGTGGTGATCCATCTAAAAAGAAAAAAAGAACAAGTAAGGAAATTGCAGGGTTAAGCAATGGGCAGGGATGTCATTTTATATTGGATAGTTAAAGCAGTCCTCTCTGAGGATGTAACATTTGAATAATAACGAAAAACCTGAATGGAAGGAGCAAGCCATGTTCTGCATGTTAATCTGGACCACATATATAGATCCCAGAGCCATCAGCAATATGGTGCTGTGAGAATAAATAAGATCTCCATGGTTGAAGCTGCAGAAAGACAAAGAGGACTAAGGACAGAATCCTTGGAAAAACTTACATTTAAGCAAGATGAACAAAGAGGAGCGAGAAGAAACAGAAGTAGGAATATTAGCAGAGAATGGTGTCATGTTAGTAAATCAAGAGAAAAGTTTCCCCGCCAAAAGGGCTCAACATTGTCAAACATTAAAATGAGATCACTAAACAGCAATTAAACAGAATGTATTGATTTTGGCAACTAAGAGAGCTTACCAGGGAACAAAGGACTGCGATGTGGTTTAAGAAGAAAGTAGAGCACGTACATTTAAGAAAGGAAGGAGATAATTGAGAGTAACTTGAAAATGCAAGAAAGAGAGTGCAAATTCTAGAAGAAGCTAAAAGCCAGAGTAGAGGAGTAAGAGCCCACATAGAGGCCTCAGCCTTGATCTGAAAATGGGGCAACTCTCTGTGAAGCCATAAGGTAGAGTGGTTAAGGGCAGACAGAGGTTTGAGTTCTGACTTTGAGTGACAGCTGTTTAAAACTTCAGACAAATTATACCTATAGTACTCAGTATGAGCTGCCATAACAAAAATCCACAGACTGGGTAACTTAAACAACAGGAATTTATTTCTCACAGTTCTGGAGGCTGGAAAGTCTAAGATCAAGATGCCAGCCAATTCAGCTCCCCTATGACGGCTCTCTCCTTAGGTTGCAGATGGCTGCCTTCTCACTGTGTCCTCACATGATGGTAGAAAAAAAGGTATTTCCTTTTATAAGGGTACTTATAATCCCATCATGAGGGACAATCTTGTGACCTCATCTAAACTTAATTACCTCCCCAAGCCCCATCTCCAAATACCATCATACTGGGTATTAATATATGGATATATTAATATATGAATTTTGAAGGGCACAATTCAGCCATAGCAACTTCTTTGTGTTTTTATGTGTAAAGTGTGGACAGCAATAGTACCTACCTCAAAGAGTTGTAAAGATTAAACTGTAAAGTTCCTTGCACATAGTAAGGGGCCAATAAATCTTATTTTATGTCAATATGCCTCTGAGATTAGAAGAAAGATAACCATGATGAATATAATCATAGATGAGTTTATGAGGGTGGGGTTGGAAGGTTGAGGTATTCCAGCTCTGAACTCCCAAATGTGCTCAGTGAAGTTGGAAGCAGTGTCATCCCCTCAGTAGTAAAGATATCTCTGAATGTGGAGCATGAGAGAGCAGTAAAAGTTCTGAGATAGCACTTGTATGGAATGAGAAAGGAATTGCACCAAACAGTACAGAAAAACAAGCTGATATTGCAAAATACCTCCAGCACAGCTGAGAATTACCTTGAAATATCTAAATCCAAAGGCTTCCTTTTCTCAATGAAAGAAAGGACCCGAGAGATAACTTTGGGAGGCACAGTGGGTCCGATTGTAAGCTCTGCCAAGAGACTTGAGCCAGTCATTTTCTCTCGTTGAACTCAGTTACTTCATAACTTGGTTATAAGGAAAATATTACATATGACAACATAAAACAATAGTATAGCACTTAACCTATATAAGGTATCCATACTCAGTACTTGACTCCCTCTCTCTCCTTCTTAGGGTTACACATAAGATCTGGGAGAAAAACTGGATATCATATCCCTGTAACAATTTTTTGCACTACATCATACTGCTGTCCTTACCTCTGACTTTCACCTCACCCACAGACCACAGTGTATCAGGGCTCAGCATTTTAGGTGTATTGCAAGAGAAAGGAAGTCAGCCCTATAATGCTACCCATGAGGTGTGAGGTAGGAGCAACCCCACTTTATCTGTACAAACTGGGCCAGTTTGACGGCATATGGCAACAAGAGGGAGTCTTGATTGCTGATAAATATGGTGATGAGAATGAACACTTTGGGCAAGATGTACTCTGTGTCAGACACTGATCTGAGTCTCTGTACATGCATTATTAGCTCCTTCTATCCCCACAACTCTCTAAGGAAGGTACTATTATTATCTCTATTTATCAGATGAGAACACTGAGGCAATCAACAAGAGAACCCTAGTAGCTAGGCCTCGTTTCTAGTCACCAGAAAGAATCTAAAGACCAGAATAATTAAGTTCTGATGGATCCAGCAATTTCTATCTTGATACCTATTTTTTATAGATTTATAGTTGGGCTTTGAAATATGCAGAATGTAAGATAGAATAAATATGTGATAAGATTGCCAGGAGCTCTAGTCAATCCTCTATCACCTAATCCCTAGGCAGTATGTAACTGCCAATGCCCAAATACAGGGACAATAGCAAGGGCCAAAAAATTTCCTCAAAGCTGTGCCCTACCCTCCCCATCTCCAAACACAGCCCATTAATATGTGACCTGCTCCCAGACCCACTTATATGTACAAAAATACATGAATATATTTGCTGGTAAAGCATGTGGATGTTGAAAGTTTCTGACGTTCAGGCAGTTAACCCTCCTGTTAAAAGCCCTAGCCACTACAACAGCCTGAGGCACAAAGAAAATGTCAATGATATCCAGAATGCTCAAGTGAATAAATGGGCTTCTCTCCAAGGCCCCAGGAAAGAGCAAGCTGAGCTTAGTAAAAACACAATGGGAATCTTGCAGTATTTGCCATAGCCATTGCAGGGACATTCATATCATCATGTTTAAGGGAGGGGACTCTGGGTAGTCATCCCTCTGCTCTCCTAAATGTTAGCAAAGAGAACCACAAAATGAGGCAGGAGTAAGAAAATGTAGAGATGGACTTTTGCTTTCAATTTTAACAGTTTAATGTTAAGACTTCTGCTTCATTTTCCCTCTTTCTCTCTCTTTTTCTCACACACATTCTCTCATGCACACTCCCACACACACACTGTCAATCTCACACACTCTCACACACATACACTCACAACTCATACACATTCTCACTCACATACACTCCCTCCTCTCACACATACTTTCATACACAGTCTCTCTCACACACACACACTCACATACACTTTCACACACTCTCACTTACTCTCTCACACACACTCTCACACGCTCTCTCCTCTCACACACATATTCTTTTTCATACATACTCTCTCATACTCTCTCTCTCTCACACACACACACACACACACACACACATTCACAGAGATAAACAGTAAATCATTCTTTAAATGCTGCAGATAAAACTGACTGCTGGGTATAAACTGCTAACTAAAAGTCAAACTAAAGACCAAGCCCAATTTTAATAGAAACTATACATGAAGGTGCTTTAAAATTCATGTCTTCATTGGAAGGTCAGCTGACTAGAGCTCCTTGGTGCAGGATTCCGTCTAAAATATCCTAATGAGGTACAAAGCTGGTGATCATGCTGGTCTGTTTCACCAGGCACAACTTTAGAAATCAGATTCTGTGAATCTTATTTTAAAATGTCCACAGTGTTTGGGGATTTGGAAGGGTTTTTTCCTTAAAGCAGTTATTGAGAAGCACAGATATCTATCTGATGCTGTATTCCGCAAAACTGTGTTTCTTTAAAAAACTTGATTAGCAGGTTTACCATCAAAAATATGTTTTCAACTACACATATAGGAAAGTGTTCCATTCAATGCATTTATTGCTCTTCTGGGAATAGGAAACATCTAATATGGTTTCAAGAAGTATATCAAAATATAACATGAAAATATAGAAGTGATAAAATAAAAGCACATGTCAATTATTACTTACATATGATAACAAGTACTCTTTTTTTTTTTTTAAGATTTTTATTTATTTATTCATGAGAGACAGAGAGAGAGAGAGGCAGAGGGAGAAGCAGGCTCCCAAGGAGCAGAGAGCCCAATGCGGGACTCGATCCCAGGACCCTGGGATCATGACCTGAGCCGAAGGCAGACGCTTAACCATCTGAGCCACCCAGGCGCCCCGATAACAAGTACTCTTAAGCAGTTCCATGATCTGATCTGGTGGAAGGCAATCCCCTTAGCCTGCCTACATTAGTGCCAACTTAATTCAATATAGAATATAGTACCAATTTTTTTAAAAGGTAATACTGAATGAATTAAACTACTTTCTTTTTAAGAAAATCCGATAAGCTAAAAGTGTAACTGGACCTTTAAGACAATTCTACAGTTTCTGGAGACTCTCAGCTATTTTAGATTGTGACAGGTAGCTGGCATAGCAATGCAAGGCATGTTTCAGTTCATTTTTCTGGTACTCCTTCCTTTTAAAGGATAAGCTGCCAAAAACAATTCAAGGTGCTTTAATAGAAAGTCTTTTGCTATCATGCTATCTATGGGCCATTTCAATACCTGGAGCAGCTTAGGCAAAGCCTTTGCCAGTCCATGAATTTGCACTCAATAAGAATAAATGCACAACAGTCAGGACAAGATACCAAATCCTGAAATTTATTTTCCTATCTCACTGAAAAATAACCTTTTTTAAATCAACACTTACTGAAAGAGTGTTGAAGAAAGAGGAGGAACCATCCTCCTCCCTGCTCTTTCTCTTCAGGCATCTTGGCTCATAAGCCAGGATGGCTGGGTCTGAAACTTGTCTCTGCCACCAAAAAGCTATGTGAACTTGGACAAGTTCCTTAACTTCTTTTGGCTCAGTTTCTTCATGTGTTATGGGGGACTCTAATAGTACATACAGCACAGAGTTTTTGTAAGAATTAAACACACTGATATTTGCAAAGCACTTTTAAAAAAAGTACATAGCATATGGTGTTTAAAAAGTGTTAGTTAATATTACAACATTATATACCCAGGCTAAATATGTTCTTCCTATATACCATCATGCTTTTCCAAAGCTTTAAATATCAGCAATATTCCATGACAATAAACCTCCATATCTCTAGTGCCAGTATATTTCTTAGGCTCCAGATCTGCATTATGATTTTATTGCCTTCATGCTTTATCTTCCCTTGTCAGATGTGCACTTCCTTCTGTTTTGGGTCTTAGTTAATGGTGTCATCATCCCCTAATTGTCTAAGCAAAAGCCCCAAATTAGTCAGTAGTAAGTACTTGCTATGTGCTTAACTAGTTCTGTTAACAGTAATCAGTGCTGAATGAGATAGATATGATCACTGACTTTATGGAATTTACAGCTCTAAAGGGAAAATGGGACATTGAACCAATAACAAATAACAAGTATGACTTGGTACCTACTATCTGAGGCCCAGTTAGAATGACAGTTCAAAAAAGAGAGTCTAGGAAAGAACAAGGATTCCTACTAGAATGCTCTTTTCCCTGAGTTACTGTAAAGGTCAGATAAAGGATGCCTGATAAAATTTTTTTCTGTACCACCTCATCAGAAGGGAAGACCAGAATGGACTGATAGTGATTCTGGGGGATAGGTGACTTTCAACATGCACTGAAGACTGAGATACTGGAGGAAAAGCATAGTGCTATGGTGGCACAATGTCCATCTCTGTTTCAGAGGGCCTGTCCCTTTGTCCCCATAAGTACACCCAAGGTTCTAAAACCACATACTTATAGAGCTAAAATTTTTTAATTTCTTCAGGGGAAAACCAAATGCTTATCTCTAACACCTGTTTCCAATTAGAAGTTACTCCCTAAGAAAGCCATATTAATGGTAATTATTTATACTTGCATTCAGATGCTCCATTCCCCAAGCTTTTAGACTTCATTTAAATAATGATCCTTCACTAGTACATTCAACAAGTACATATGTCATACTCTGGACAGGTTTCAGAAATACAGTTGTATATGAAACACAATCCATGTCTTCAAGAAGTTTTCAGTCCATTGCAGGAAACAGGTAAACAAGCATACCCTACATAATGTGATGAGTGACACATTAGGGGCACTAAAGAAAGCCACCTATGCTAAACAACTGAGGTAAATAAGGCTTTAGGGGAAAAATGACAGATGGGTTGAGATTTGAAAGATAATAAAAAGTTAATTGTAGAGGGGGGAAAAAAAGAGAAAAACAAAGTTCCAGATAGAGGGTATAGCTTTTGCAAAGGCTTAGACATGAGGCACAATGTGACATACTAAAGAAACTAGAAGGAAAAATAATCCAGTATGGCTAGAACACAGAGTGAATTGTGAAGAATTAGAATGAGGAGAAGGGAGAGATGGGGCTGACAAGGGAAGCATTTGCTAGATCATAAGTAGTTTTGTAGACCATCCTGGGGAGATTGCATTTTCTTTTTAGGGCAATGCAAGCCATGAATGATTTTAAGCAAGAGAATGACATTATAAGATTTTTATTTTGTAACAAACATTCAGGCTAATATAAATGATGAACTAGACCCAGAAAATTAGAGATCAAGATACCAGTATGAAAAGTGAGCTAATATTTCCAGTATGTGGTGAAGGGTATGCCTAGTATGATGAAGGTTGAGGAGGCAGGGACCAGAGTAGTGGGAACTAGAGTGGGGAAAAATTGTATTGGAAAGATAACTGAGGTAAATATAATAGGATATAGTTACTAATTAAATGTGATGTTAAGAGTGAAGGAGCGCGCTAGGTTCCAAATTGTCTGGCTTGATTAAGTCAAAGATAGCATCATTCACCAAGATGGAGAACACAGGATAAAGAGTGCGTTTGGGGGTTCAGGCCCGCATTAGATATGAGTTCCTAAACTTCTCAGAGTTCTTCTCAATGACAGAGGTACATATTAGCAGGCCTATTTACGATCACCATACCCTCTATTATGGGCTAACTTGTGTTCCCCCAAAATTCTTATGTTGAAGCTCTAACCTAAGAAAGAACTGTTTTTGGACATAGAAGCTTTAAAGAGGTGACTGAGTTAAAATGAAATCCTTAGGGTGGGCTGGCTCTGATCTAATCTGACTGGTGTCCTTATAAGAAGAGGAAATTTGGATATACAAAGATACCAGAGATGTGCATAACAAAGGAAAGACCATGTGAATACACAGCAAGGAGGTGGCCACGTGCAAGCCAAGGAAAGGGCCTCAGAAGACACCAAACCTGCTGACACTTTGATCTTGGGCTTCCAGCCTCCAGAGTTGTGAGAGGAAAAAAAAAAAAAAAATTCTATTGTTTAAGCCAACCAGTCTATGTTACTTCATTATAGAAGAACGTGTGTAAAATAGCAAACTAATGTATCCTCTAAACCAGTGCTTCTCAAACTCTAATGTGTAGCAATCACTAAGGAATCTCATTTAAAAAAAAATGAGACTCTGATTTGTGAAGTTGGGAGTGAGAATTCTATATTTGTATCAGCTCCCAGGTGATGCCCATGCTAATGGTCAGGATCATACCTTGAATAGCAAGAATCTAAATGAGTGTTTCCCAAAGAGCAATCCAGGAACTCCTTTACAACCAAATTGCCTGTGGCCCTTGTAAAGTAGGCAGATTTCTGAATTAAAAACTTTTGTCAGGAGGTGAATCCCAGGGATACGTTTTTAACAAGCTCGCTAAGCAATTTTATGCACACCAAAATTTGAGGCTTACTCCCCAAAATCATCTTCAAGTACCATAGGCAAATGTGATAATCACTTACCTATCTGCCACCTTGTCATTTTTTCCTCTTGAAAGCTAGAATGTGCTGAGGACCTAGTGCTTCTTGTGGAGAGACATTGCCTCTAATATTTGGGAGGAAACCTCGACAGGAACTGACACTTAGAACAGAAGTTAAAAGCAGTTCACAAACACAAAAGTAATTTGGAGAGAACCTCCCAGGCTTTTAAGCAGCTGCTTTTACATATGAAACGTGAAAGGTGAGGCAATAAAACCCAGAAGGAAAAAATATATAATAATACTTCTAGCTCCCTTCTAAGGAATGTAATTTGCTTCATTAACTGAGGCTTCCCACCTCCTCCTGGAGACTTGAAATCAAGGGTGTCACCCTCCGGACACTAAGGCAATTCTCACACAGTTGTAAATAAGTACAATTTGCCTGTCATCTGGAGCCCCTTGCCTTGCTCTTCTATATTCATCTTCAACTATTTCCTGTTCTCTCCAAAATTTTACCTTTCCACACTCAGTTCTCTCTCCACCCAGCCAGAGGCTGCTGTTCTGCCCACAATCTTAAATGGATTGACCCATGACAAAAGAGAGGGCAGAATCTAGTGTGGAAAGGCTGGTCTTGTCAGGAAACTGGGATTCTACTCCTTGCCCTTTCACTCTCCAGGCCTTCCGACTCTTCAGGCAAGTCTGTTACCTCTCTGGCCCTTGGTTTCCTCAATTACCTCCAAGATCCCCTCAGCTAATAAAAAACTTCAATTTTGCAAATGAATAAAAAGTTTTGGATCTATTGCTGAATTAATTTTTCACCTGTTAACTTTGTAAACCTGAAAAATTCAATTCGTGTTACCTCAATTTCTTATCAGTAAGAATGGGCAAACAATATAACAGCAGACTGCCCCACCTTTACCTCACCAAGTTCTGACCATTGCCTGCTTCCAAGGTCAACATTTGCCACCCATGTCTCAAAACTTTGCTTACTCAGTATAAAACTTACCTTGTAGGGGTGGGGGATGGGAGACCACAAATCCATTTCCCTTGTAATGTCACAGGACCTCATAAATCCAAATGAAGGAGGGCAGAGCTATGGTTACTTACTAGGGTACAAATTCCTGACAACAGTACTGAGATGAGGCAATGGGTTGTGCTGACTCCAATCTGCTCAAAATCTCCCCTCAGCTGGAAGAGTAGTTACTATACCTCTGGTTCTTGGAGAACAGTCAGGTAGCAATCAAAGGCTCCTATATCACTGAGCCTAAACTGTATATCCTAATTTAGTGATAAAGTTCAGGATTCAGAGTCAGAACTTGGTTCAAATCCAGGCTCTTTTTACTTACTTGGGTAATTTATCCAATCATTCTGAACCTCAGTTTTCTCCTTTGTAAAATGGAGTAATCCTCCTTTAGAATCATCAGGAGAATGACATAAAATTATATACATAAACCACTAGCAGAATAAGAAGAAATTATTAAGTGTTAAATACATGGTGAATAAATTATTATTTCATTCATTATATCCAAAAAGAAGACCAAGCTAGTTTCATAATGTCAGATCCCTAGGATTGAGCTGACCTACCCATAATAATTGTTTCCAGCAAAGAGACATTCTTAACACTTCAAAGAACAAACCCTATCTGGAAGTGCAAGCTCTGCCAAATGAAAGGTACACCTAAAACGCTGATGTGGACATTCTGTGGTTGGCTTATGTGTCTTTAAAAGGGAGAGCAGTACTTTTACTTTAATGAGCTCTTCTGCAGTCTGGGGACACCGGGGGACCAATAGAATTTTCCTCTGCCAAGTGAACAAGCCTCGTGGTTCCATAGTAACCACAACTGAATAATTCAAACTGAGGAGCTTACAAAATGGCAATTTACCTAAGAATGTTTTTATAGTCCCTTATACTATAATCCTAATGAAAGGGCTTCTCATCAAGGCCATTATTACTCTAGGAAAAAACACACACTCGTATATGCCCACAAATACACATATACGTACTTTATTTTCAATATTTTCTCAGTACTACCAAAACAAAGACAGAATATTTGTAAGTGAGCAAGGATTCTTTTTCTGTGACCAACGTTACCTTCCCTCTCAGTAGTTGAAATGGAGTTTCATTTTGAATTACAACACATCTGGGTCATAACTAGAGAGAGAGTGGAACAACTGCAATCAGCGGAATCACTGATTATACCTGTAATGACTGTCAGAAATGTGCCTGTGGGCAAAAAGTCATACACATTAGCACAAAACACACACAGCCACTTGCCACTTTCCCTCAGCTAGTACTCAAAAGCATATCCATGCACCAGAATCAATAGGAGAGATTTTTTTAAATTACAGATTCAGAGGCTCCACTCCTAGAATTTCTCATTCTCTGTATTTGACATAGAGCCCAGTAAGAAGTATTTTTAAAACTTCTTTTGGATGATGTGTAATAAGATTTAGCAATCATTCCTTCCCTAATCAGGTTATATATTATACTGGCTGAACTAGGAATAATTTCCAGGTAGGAAAAATTCACTCTGAATCCAAGGTATATGCCATTAAAATATGTGGGTGAAGCATGAATGAAGGAAATGTATTTACACATCACTATTTTGCACTTTAAATGCTAAAATCCTTCCAAATTCAATTTTTAAAATCTGAAATAAAATCTTTCCAGATCACTTGATGAACCAAAATTCATTCCTTTAAGAAAAAGAGGCAAAACATTAAAAATAAGGACATATAAGGATTCCATTTTAAGAAATCAACTTCTGAGGTGTGGTCCAGATTTTGTATCTCATTCACTTTCACTTTGAGCTCCTAGCAGCTAGATTACTAATTCATTAGCATGTTGACACTAGGGCATTGCAGGGCTTAGATTCTTCAAAGCAGTGTTCAATTATGTTCACCGCACTGTGCTAACTGTTAATCTGAAATGTTAACATTCCTTTTTATGCCAGACAACCTTGGACTTCAGGCCTTCCCAAAAGCCAAATACTAAGAAGAACCTCCTATACCCAATTCCCTGAAGGGTGTTTAAAAGATGAAATGCAGGGACAGGGATGTCTGGGTGGCTGAGTCAGTTAAAGGGCTGCCCTCGGCTCAGGTCATGATCCCAGGGTCCTGGGATCAAGTTCCTCACTGGGCTCCTTGCTCAGCGGGGAGCCTGCTTCTCCCTCTGCCTGCCTCTCTCTCTGCTTGTGCTCTCTCTCTGACAAATAAATAAAATCTTTAAAAAAGATGAAAAGCATAGGCTAACAACAGATTAATCAGAACACTAGTCCAAAATTAAAGAGTTGAGGTTCTTTTTACCACTTTAAAAAACTAAGGGATGATTTATTTGCTGGTAATAAAACAGAGCAATTAGGAAGGAAATTTTAATGCATTTTGATATAGAAGTTGTATCTGTGGCTAATTAGCCATGACAGAACAGGGTCCTTGCCTAAGAGCACAGGGAATGCAATGAATGTGCCCTTGAAGTCCAACTTTCAGTAATCTATACTGACATAGGTCTGGGATCAGATTTTTTGACACTTAAACAGGGAAGAGAAGAAAGCATATTTTAGGTCATTGGTACTATATAACTACAACAAAAGGGTTTTCTAGTTAATTTTCAGTTATGCAAAAGATCCCAAATGGGCCTGTGTTAGACACTTTACCCATCTCATTTCATTTGGTTCACACAATATTATTTAGTAGCTCTTTTTAAATCTGTTTTACAGATAAGAAAACTGAGGCTCATATAACTAACTTTGCCATATTCAAAACACAATGAATTTTCAAAAGTGAAATTAGAACATTTCTTTTAGTTCCTCAAACATCCCAACCTCTTCCTCATTTCTTTTTTGTTTTTTTTTAAAGATTTATTTATTTTGGGGAAGGTTGGGAGGGGCAGGGGGAGAGGGAGAGAGTCTCAAGCAGACTCTGCGTTGAGCACTGAGCCGGAGGTGGGACTCAATCTCACAACCTGAAATTAAGATCTGAGCCAAAATCAAGAGTTGGATGCTTAACTGACTGTGCCACCCAGGTGCCCCATTTTTCTTTTGTATCTGTTGCCATAATACAGTGATAGATTCATTGTATGACTATTTACTTAATGATTTTCTCTCTTACTAATCTGTGGGTGCCATGGGGACAAGGGACATTCTCTCTTTTATTCTCTATTTACTTAGAAGCCAGTAAAATGTCTGACCTCTATGTAGTAGGCTTTCAATAAATGTTTATTGAATGAATGAATGAATGGATGGAATGAATGAATGAAATCCTGACTCCATAATCCATGCTTTTTCCCCTCTAAATCCATTCTTCTCCATCACCTATCTCTGCCATCATGAATTCCAAATAAACCATCCAGTTACATTCTTAGGGCATCTTTATTATCAGCAAGGTGTAGAAAATTATTCAGATTTACTTTCAAATTTTCATTTGATTTTTTCTATGTCATATGAAGAGGCTAGATAGTGTCCAACTTTTCCTATACGGCGTAAAACTGAAAGACTGCTAGGGAGAACAATTTCAAACAGTACGTATTAAGAAGCTGACAACATAATCCCAGTCTAGACAAAAGAATACACTGAACATCTAGATCTTTTAGTTTTCCCAAAAAGCACTACATCCCAAATTCATTTTTTTCAATCCTTCTTTCCCTGGTTGGAGTCAACTTGGAAACATGCATGCCTATCTACAAACGATCTTCTAAATTTTTCTCCCTATTTTTTTCATCATATTCATACTGAAGATGCTTTTTCTTCCTTTTTAGGGCTTTTGAAGATCTCTTACAGGCAGCAGCTGAGGAGTTTCCATGGCACAGTTCCTCTCCTAGCTCATTTCAATTTGAATTCCTCCCCCTCAGCCTGCAGCATTTTTTTTTTTTTTTTTTTTTTTGCTTTCATGAAAATGGTATTTGGAAGTTCTTATTCAGGCTTCTTACTTCTCTGTTTCAAGGATGGTAGCTTTGTATTTGTGCTTGATATGCAGCACTTTGTACATTTTTTTATCTCCCACTCTGCCCCAGATGAATCAATGGACAGAAATACATTTGGCATTTTGTTTCCTTTTATGGTTGATTACAATCTGAATAGCTAGTCAATCCATCTGTAGCAGCTTAGAAGGCTTTGGCTTTTATTAAATAACAGGAATCTGGGTAAAGATAGTATGCCATCTAAACATTTGACTTAACAATTAAGCACATGAATGACAGATTGACTTTCTTCTTAACATTATGTATGATATCACATAGACACAGCCCATCTCTTAAATCCTTCCTGTTTCTTGTTTTGAGATGCTAAATTTTTAGCTTTCTGTTTTTAAAGCACATGTTCATATTTTCAAAAGCATTCTTTCAAGTTCATTGCATAATTTAATGTTCTAATATGTGTTTATGCAAAACATTCACAATTTAAAAGGGCATTTAGATGTGTAGAACAGTTGCTTAAATTCTGACACAACAGTGCAAATCAACAAGTATGATTTGAATCTGAATTATATGAATTTTACATAATATTCACTGGGAAAATTAAAACTCTGGTACTCCTAGGAGATAATAGTGATAAAAGATACATTCAAGAATCTTTTTGCAGGGCCTGCTCTATGCCAGGCATTATGCTAAGTGCTAGGGACACAAAGATAAATAAGATGAAACCTCTGTCCTTGAAGTACACACAATTTAATAAGAAAGATAATTTAAACTAATCACTGATATATAATCTGATACGAGCTGTGATCAAGGTATGAAAAATACAGACATTTCCACATTTGCCTAAAATTAGGTATCTTCAAATAAACATCCCAGGACTAAGATAGTTCTCTAGTGGTATTTCTTTCTCCTTTTTTAACCCAATATTTTTCTAGGAAGAAAGTATTTGGGTGACAGAAGGATCTAACAGGAAGAATGATTCAACCAACTTTCTCATTCTCTTACAGTTGCATAAAACCATCAGTAAACAGCCATTAGGATTGATTCAAGGCAGGGGAATGGGAATAAATCAAATAACAGTAAGGAAGAAAAATGTTGTTGATTCTAAAACCTTAAACAGGGAAATCATTAAGTCACAAAGAGAGAATTACAAGCAATTCAAAACCTCACAATAGAGAAAGGAATCCACACAGATGCTGCAGTTGTGTCTCTACATGGGACTGTGACAAGGTAGGAAAACTGCTTAAAATTGAAGGTGTATATATAGAAAAGGAAGACTGCTGAAGGGGTGAGAAGAAGAGGGACTGTGGTGTCCCAAGAGAATAAGGTTTGCATTAGACAATATGCAAGTCAACAAGAATAGAACCAAGAGAAAACAATATTTAGTCTGTCATAAGAGTACTAAAAAAAGCCCAGGCACAGAAAAAGTAAAAATAAGAAAATCTGTGACAGTGTTGGACTAAGAGGGGAATGGACCAGAGAATGGAGGTGGAAAATAATGCTCTCATTTTTCCAGAGCATTACTATTCCTCCCTTAAGTGTAAAATTGATTAGAGCATGCATTTCTTGAGCCTATGTTGTATATTAAATTTCATACTAGTGATTGTGTGTGTGTAGGAGCAAGGAGAATACAACATTCCAAAAGAAAGGGCCTCCTTGCTGACTGCAATGTGCCTGAAATGACTGGCAATTGCCAGCTTTGAAGTCTGCCCAAAATTTAGAGTCTGCCACTTGTAATTCATTCTTGGAGCACTTCCAGAAACCCCTGTATTTCACTCCCTAACTACTCTGGTTTGACCTAGAGTCCAGGAATAAATGCAGTTATGGTTGCTGTTTCTTCCCACCCTACTTGGTCCAGTGCAGCCTTTGTGTTCAAATCTCAATGTTGCTAATAAGGAAATCAGCATCACCCTTGGCAGTGGCGGATGGTGTCAGTCTAAGAAAGGAAAAGGCTGCAGAAGGGAAGCAAGTGACAGTGCAGAATCTCAGAAAAGTTCAGCAGTCTTTCAACTGTCAACCTCCTTTAGAGAAAATCAAAAATGACAATCAATTCCTGAGAAAGGGTATAATTTCCCAAACCAGATAAAAAGACAATGCCAAACTGCAAACTGCAGTGAAATCTCAGGAGGCGCAAGCTGGCGCTCACTCTCTCTCTCTCTCTCCGCCTCTCTCTCCTTCTCTCTTTCCCTCCCTCCTTGTCCCTCTCTCTCTCCTGCCAAGAATTTTCTCACATCAAGCTGCTGCCATGGGTTACAACTGAATGAGCTGAAAAACTGTTTTTGACTGAAATGAGAAGTTAAAAAAAAAAAAGGTTTTTATTTGTTTTCCTTTCTCCCACTTTCTCTCTTCTCTTGGTTCAGTACTCCTGGTTTGTAAGACTCAGCTTGGCTGTCAGCCACTCTGGAAAGTTTTTAATAACTTCCTGCACCCCCAAGCTGTGAAAGTTTCTACAGTAGTTATATATTAGAAGTTTTTTATTGTCTGAATCTCCTAAAGACCATGAGCCAGTAAGGATCAGGGACAATTTTTTTTACCTCCATGTCTTGAGCTCCTAGTGAAATGCTTGGCACAAAGTAAACTAGCATTAAGTATTTACTGAATGAGTGGATGAGCATTATGTTCTTTATTTGATCTCTCTCTGAGGTAAATGAGAATTTTTATGTTTTAGCAATGGTCTTAGGTCCAGAAGAAGGAAATATTCCCCAAATTCTCATTTATGCATTCATTCCCAGATCAAACAGTATTTAAAAACTATTTGGGGAATGATGGAAAAGAGATGGGTTTTTCAATTAATCAAACTTGAGTTCTTGGCCTGGATTCACCAATTATGAACTAACTCTGGGTAAGTTACTTAGTCTCTCAGAATCTGAATTTTTCTCACCTGGAAAATGGAGAAATGATATCTAATCACATGGTTATTGTGAGAATTAAATGAGTAATTCATATAAGGCATTTGGGACAAAATACCTAGCCCACAGTAAGCACTACATAAATGTTAAACATTATCAAAATGCCCAGAACAGTGCTAGGCACATAGGAGGAGCTATGTAAATAGCAGTTCCCTCGCCCATAGCTTCACTTACATGCAAGGCACCAAAGACCAAAGATATTGTCTTTAAAGAATGTATATTACCATAGCAGAAATAAGATATTTCCTTCATAAATCAAATTTAAGTTAATGATGGATGCTGTGATAAAAACACAGAGGTCCAGGGGTCCTGTTTCATCACTGGCTTCCCAGTAAGGTAAGATTTAATTTGATACAAGGAAAGGAATTTTTCATAATCTGCTTTGAGGTATTTTAGGCAAAGATTTAGTGCAAACCTTAGCTCTACTTGTGCCTATAGAGATTTATATTGTGCTTCTAAGTCAAATCATTTAGAATCAACTCCATTGCACATATTAGGAAATAAATACCCCATAAATACACTCTTGTAGCTATCCAGCTCCCTGGAAGCTGGAGATAGCCATGAATATTTGTTGCACTTTTCATTTTTCAGAAATGGCATATATAATAAATAAATAAATACTTGAAAGGCAAATCAATACAATATAACCTTGTTATGAGAGACTCTTTCATGGCCATTTTAAATATGCTGTCATGAATACAGAATTGCCATTTTCTTCTGCATACCAGTGTAAACTGTGACATGATCTATCCCATGGATTTAAATTCTGAACACAAAAATCAACAAAGCCAGGTGATACATCATAGTCACTTTTTAAATGATCTCCATTTTAAATGAAAACTATTACAGTTCCAATTAAGTAGCTCCATATAAGGTATAAAAGATTTATATGCACATGTTCTTCATAATGATAACTTGGAAAAGAATTAAAATTTACCTAATGCACATACAAAAGCATAGATTTCATTACTATTATTGGTGACACTACTCAATAAGAATGATAACAGCCACAATAGGTGCTCTTTAATGAGTGCTCTAAGATTCAGTCTCTGGCTATGGACTCATTTAATCCTTACAATAACCTGAAGAGGTAGGTACTGTCACCCCCATTTCACAAGTAAATTAACTCAGACTCTCATATGGACTTTCTGTTCACCCTCTGTTTCTGCTTGGTAAGCAGGCAAGTTTTATACAAAAAAATAAAAATTTAGCTTATACTCCTCCTTTCACACTGATCAAACCTGACCTGTGTATTGCCTTTATCCTCTTGTTCCTGAGTATGACCTTCCTAAGACATTGAAACAAACTGAGGTCCAAAGAGGCCAAAGCAACACAGGAACTCAAAAATATCTCAGGGGAGCAGTGATGGAGTAAGCTAAATCTGTTTTACCATACCATCGCCTTCCCCTTGTAAAGATTCAGAAAAAACAAAATAGCTACATTCAAATATTAAACAAATCGGCAATAGAAAACACATGACACATATTCCATTAAATGCCAGATGATAGAGCTATGACCATGGGTATATGTTACAGAAAAACAATTTGACTTAAAAAAGAAAGTTTTAGGCCTTTCCTTCTAATGATCAGAGCAATTAGTTCTCTATTGCTGGTAGTTTAAAACAGAGATTAAGAAACAAACACCCAACCAATCACCTGCTCCAGTGATATAGGATTTGAGTATCTCTAGTTGGTTCTGTTGAACATCTTTTCAGGCACTCTCCAACCCTGATAATCAATGATCCTTTCTTCTATACTTTAGAAAAAAAATTCTAATGTTATACTGCATGTTAGGCCAGCCATTACTTGGTTTTCTCTGTCAATTTTTTTTAAATCCCTTCAGAAAAAATAGCCAGAATGCAAGAAATCTTAGAAGCTTTCCCTGAACAAGCCCAGCACCACCTGTAATTGGATGGCAGTATTGTGCCTACCTAACTTATAAAATCCCAGAGATGTGTTTCCCATTTTTACATTTCTTTCACATATATATAATTGTATAAGGTTTAAGGCAGGTTTTTTTTTTTTTTTCTCATTTGGTCTCTAGTCCCTTTCCACCTCTTACAGTATTCTCAAAGTCTATCTCACTGATAATCCAGGTCCATCTGGCCCCCTTACTCACTTACAGTACATGAACAACCCATTTCAAAATGTGCTCATTCCCTGGCTCTACTTCCACACATTCACTCTTCCATGATATTCTTACCACAAACTCAACAGAGATAGTAAATACTCTATAATGATAGTGAGTAATGATTATGAGCCAAGTACTGCTCTAAGTTTTAACCATTTAGTCCTCACTGCTATGCTGTAAGTTTGGTCATTATCCCCATTTGAGAGGAGAGAAAGAAACTGAGGCTCAGGGTGGTCAAGTGCCATATGAAAGGTCTCAAAGTTAGTGGTAGAACTAGGGTCTGCTCCCAGGGCCAGCACTGGTAAACCACTATGCTACACTATGTCATCCAGTGCCTTCAACCTCCCCTTTTCCACCTAAAATCTGTCTTGATTGTCCACCTCTTATTTCCTTCTGCTCTCTGTTCTCTCTCTCAAGGCTATCTCCTCCCATATTTTTTTTTTTTAAAGATGTATTTATTTATTTATTTGAGAGAGAGAGAGAGAGACAGCACACAGGGGGAGGGGCAGAGGGAGAGAGAGAATCTCAAGCAGACTTCCCGCTGAGCACAGAGCCACAGGGCTTGATCTCAGGAGCCTGAGATCATGACCTGAGTTGAAATGAAGAGTTGGACACTTAACCGACTGAGCCACCCAAGACCCCATCCTCCCACTGCATTCTTAATGACATGTCTCATTTCTGCCTTTCCTCTATCCATCCATCTTTGATCCTTTCCATCCTCAATCTCAGTCTCCTCCTGGCCTTAACTTGTTGCAATCTAGCAACGTTATGGCCCTACTAAATATACTCTTAATTTTCTTGCTTTACCTAAGTGGTCCTCTTTATCATTGTGTCTATGCCATCAGTTCTGTTCACTACAACTCCTTTGGCAAGTCTCCTGTTTCTTCTATTCCATTACACTCTGTCCCTGGTTCTGCTCCTACTTTTCCAATCTGCCCAAGCATTCCCAAAGGCTCTGTCCTTGACTTTTCTCCTCTGTTTATATTCTCTCCTATGACAGCCTCACCCACTGAAATAGTTTCAATTCTCTCTTTATACCATGAAATTTCATTTGTAAAGGTTAGAACCAGCTGGGGCCATTTCTTTATTGTGGCTTCTTGCCCTCAAATGTGAGGTTTTCAAATGTTTTAGGCACAGTGAAATGGGAAAGGACAGATTCCCTGACAGTAGACCTTCTTGGAATTAGAAAGAAAAAAAGAAATTGAGGGGCACTTGGGCAGCTCAGGTGGTTAAGCATCTGACTCTCTTGATTTCCGCTCAGGTCATGATCTCAGGGTTGTAAGACTGAGCCCAAAATTGGGCTCTACAGTGGACATGGAGCCTCCTTCAGATTCTCTCTCCTTCTCTCTCTCTCTCCCCCTCTACCCATCCCCTCTCTCTCAAAAAAGATTGAGAAAATCAGTCAAAAGACAAGGAAGAAGGAAGAAAGAATAGTCTCTGGGCAGAAGCACAAGATGAGGGAGACTGGATATAGTGCATCTACTCCCAGATTTCTAGAATGCACTTATTGTTACACCTGTAGTAAAAATTTTCCTTGATTCCTTTTCACTATTAAGGTCAATTTAACGCTCCTTAGAACCTAAGATTCTTGCCCCCTCTCAGCAGTCTGCATTCCCCCCAAATGCCTCCTTCACTCCTATTGTGTCAAAGTCTTTGCAGTTCTGAATGCATCATGCTATTACATTCTCTAGGTCTTTGAACATGATGCTAAAGAATTATTCCCATAGAATAGCTTCGATGCTTTCACTTTCCTTCAGTTTTTTTCGATGGGAATTTAATATAAACTAAGTTTGTTTGTTTTTTTCTTTGTCTTCCTTTTTAAATTGAGGTACAATTGACATATTAGTTTTGGGTGTACACTGTAATGATTTAATATTTGTATCTATTGTGAAATGATCACCACAAAAGTTTAGTTCACATCCATCACTCTACATAGTTACAAATTTTTTTCTTGTGATGAGAACTTTTAGGATCTACTCTCTTAACAACTCTCAAATACGCAATACAGTATTATTATATAGCTTAAATTATAGACTAAATATCTTGATCTACCAGCTGAAGCTCTCTCATTCAGCTTCTCAATATCCCCCACATGGTAAACCAATGATACACACTGTTCTTTAAATATGCCCTGAATTCCTTGTCTCTTATCATCTGATGCTGTTAGTACAGAATGCTATTCCTGTAGCATCTCATATCCTCAGCTACCAAAATTCTATTTGTCCTTAAAGCTTAACTCTAGAGCCTACAGGTTTGTGATCTCTTTCTTTACTGTTCTATCTATAAGGAGATATAAACATTCCCTCATCTGAATGCCTTCAGACTTAGATTTGTACCTTGTTTGATATCATTACATATTTGTCCAGTTACCAAATAGATTAGAAGCTACTTAAAGTCAAGAATAAAAAAGTCTCTTATTTTTATATGTCCTGCAGATGTAGTAAAATGTTTAACATAAAATAGACACTCAGTAAATATCTGTTATCTTAAATATGGTAACTTTTCCCTCAAGTTTCTGGAGACACCTATTCTAAATGTCACAACAGTTGAAGTTAAATTGTAACATGTAGTCCTAAGATAATGTTTGGTAAAAGAAAAAAAAATTCCCATTTTCTTTTTTATTTTTCCTTTGTGAGTACTTGAATTTTGACCTACTAATCTTGAGAAAAAAATACCAACACAATACAAAGAAAGATTATTAAACTTTATGTGAAACCAGCCAAAAGTTATCTGGATAATTACACTGACATGAAATGAGAACATAAACCTCACCACTGCCATGCTGACTTATGAACCTTCAGTATGCCTCTGTGAATTTCAAAACTTGAGAATATGTTCCAAACTGAAGAAGGCACTTAAAAGAAAGAGGAAAATTGTTAGAATAGCCACCCAAAAAAACGACCTCAAAATTGTACAAAATCAGAATTTATATTTCCATAGTTCTCTAGTCTTCTAATACTCATAATTTTGGAACTCCAGGAAAAAAAAAAATCTAGGCATTCAATTAAAAGGACAGTGGAGGGGCACGTGGGGTGGAGCAGATGGTTAAGAGTGGGACTCTTGGTTTCAACTCAGGTTGTGATCTCAGGATCTTGAGATCCAGCCCTGCATTGGGCTCTGCACTCAGCGCAGAGTCTGCTTGAAACTCTCTCTCCCTCTCCCCCTCCACTGCGTGCTCACTCTCTCTCTCAAATAAATAAATAAATCCTTTTTTAAAAAGTTGATATTATTAATATATGGAATTTATTCATGCATATTGTTGACATTTATTTATATATTTATATATCATATATTTATATTTATTTATATAATTATTTTTTTTCTAGAAGTTAAAACACTGCAAACTTTTATTAACTCTATTTCATAAATAGGGAAAATGAGGTTTAGAGAATTTATATAGCTAAGAAGTTGTACAGCTAAAATTCAAATCAAGATCTATTTCCATTATGACATAACTATTTAAATGTAAATTCAAGAGGGCGCCTGGGTGGCTCAGTCGTTAAGTGTCTGCCTTCGGCTCGGGTCATGGTCCCAGGGTCCTGGGATCGAGTCCCACATCGGGCTCCCTGCTTGGCAGGAAGCCTGCTTCTTGCTCTCCCACTCCCCCTGCTTGTGTTCCTGCTCTCGCTGTCTCTCTCTCTGTCAAATAAATAAATAAAATCTTCAAAAAAAAAATGTAAATTCAAGAGTCAGAGTAAACTCTCCCCTTGTATTTTCAAAGAAAACCAAGGATAAGTGGAAATATTAAATAAAGAAAAATATGGATTAGACAAATAACTTGTTATGTCAGACCCTATGAATTCCAGAGCCACTTTCCATTATTCTTCTATTTTTATATATATGAGAAAGACATGAAGAAGGTAGACACATGATTTTTAACATGGGAAAGGACAGATTAGAGATAATTTGGAAAAATAAAGACATGGTGTAATTCACCAATAGTCATGATTCTTTCAAAGACAATAAAAGTAGCCAGATTTTAATTCTATCCTATTCAAACATTTGCTATTTAACAAATACTTATTAAGGACCTGACCTAGACATAAAGAATACAATATTACCCACACCAAATTAGGTACTTTCCCTCATGAAGCTTATATCCTGCTTATATTCCTCAGACACTAACTTCTTCAAAATATATTCCCTAATACCACCTGCTTTAGCACAAAACAAGATTGGTGTATCTGCTCTCTAACATCATAATATCCTGTGTAAAATTCTCACTGTTTTTCATATATTATAATGTTGTGGTTATGTGAATTCTTCCCCCTCCAAACTCTAATTAACTTGAAGTTAGAGCCTGCAACTTATTGAACTCTGTATTTCAAGCTATTTCCATAATGACTGACACATAAGAAGTAGCCAACAGAGGCTTATAAAATGATTGAAAAGAAAACATATTGGATTTCCATTTTTAGGACTATGGTATACTGGGGACCTGGACAGACCATCTTATTTGAATCAATTTTTTTTAAGGATTTTATTTATTTATTTGAGAGAGAGAGAATGAGAGAGAGCAAGTACATGAGAGGGGGGAGGGTCAGAGAGAGAAGCAGACTCCCTGCCAAGCAGGGAGCCCGATGTGGGACTCGATCCAGGGACTCCAGGATCATGACCTGAGCCGAAGGCAGTCACTTAACCAACTGAGCCACCCAGGTGCCCTTATTTGAATCAATTTATAATGAAAGACAGAAAGTCTTTTTAACTCATCTTAAACATCCATAAACCAAAAAAAAAAAAAAAATCATTAAGGAATAACTGGGGGGCAAAAACAAGAAGCCTGTAATCTAGGAAGGTAAGATGACTACTTAAAATAGTTTTTGTGAAAGAGTATTTATAAGAGAGAGGCAAGATGGTGGCGAAGTAGGGGACCCTATTTCAACTGGTTCCCTGAATTTAGCTGGATATCTACCAAACCATTCTGAACACCCACGAAATCAGCCTGAGATATAAGAATATATATCTGGATCTCTACAAGCAGAAAATCTCTGAGAGTCACGAGGTATGAAGGGCGGAGTCATGATTCTGTGGGCATATTGGAAGACAAACAGAAAGGGGAGGGAGCCATCATAAGCTAGCCCCAGGAAGGTGATATAACACCAGAGCACAAAAGCCTCTCATGCTGGGGACCTGGCACATACTCGGAGACTGGTAGTGGCAGGTACAGTTTCACTTTAGTGGAGCCCCCAGACAGGGTCCAGGAGCTGTGGGTGTGTGCACAAGAACTGGGAGCTGCTCACGGTTTTAGAAGCACAAAGGGCAGAGACAAGCCCTGGCCCTGGAATCGACCTCTGGGAGAGTTGCTGTGGGGAGGCTGCAGTTTTTAGCAATGCAGACAGAAACGGAGACCATATATCTTGGAGGGCTCAGTGAAGAGCAGACTATGGATTTTGCTGCTCTGGGTCAGAGGTTTGGGTGTGGCCATTTCTGCTCTGACTCTCAGAAGAGACACAGAAAGCCACCAGAGGACAAAAGCTCAAAAACCAGTCTCCAATGAACCCACTCCCCTGACAGGGGGCAGGGCAACTCTGCCCAAGCAGGGTTGCATGAGTAACAGAGCATCAGGCACCTCCCCCAGAAGACAGGCTGGAAGAACAAGAGGACAACAACCCTAGGGTCCCCATAAAACAGGTGCATCTTGCTTGGGTTGTGGTTAATATATTGGACTCTGTACATTCCCTCAACCACCCCTCAACAGAATGACTAAGAGGAGGAACCCCCAACAAAGAAAAGAACCAGAGACTATGGCCTCTGACACAGACCTAATGGATATGGATATAAGCAAGATGTCAGAGATAGACTGCAGAGTAGCAATTATGAAGTTGGTATCTAGGCTTGAGAAAAATATTAGCAACAATATAGAATCTCTAAGGGCAGAAATGAGATCTAATCGGAGACGAGGAGCAAGATGGCAGAGGAGTAGGAGACCTAAATTTCATCTGGTCTCAGGAATTCAGCTAGAAAGGTATCAAACCATTCTGAAAACCTACAAACTCAACAGGAGATCAAAGAAAAGAATAGCAGTAATTCTATGAACAGAAAAGTGTAGGATGTGCAGAAGGTAGGACGTGTGGAGAAGTGAATCCGAGGCAATATTTGGGAAGATAGACTGCGGGGGGGGGGGGAGCCTCCATCAGCTGGCTACTGGCAAGTGATATAGCAGCGGAACACAAAATCGAAACTTTTAAGAGTCTGCTCTGCTGAGGGACGTCGCTCCAATGATTAAGCGGGGGGTGGAACCCTCACTGGGACAGTGTAGTCTCAGGACCCTTGAGGTCACAGAAAGACCAGGGGTGCCTGAGTGTGGCAGAGCTCTCAGGTATCAGACCAGGGAAGCCAGCTGCAAAGATGGAGCAGAGAAGTGGGTTCTCAGCTTGGGGTTGCCATAAACTGTGATGTACAGCACAGTCGGGCAACTACTCTTCCACCAGGGACCCAATAAGCAGCAGATCCAGGAAGACTCCCCTTCCTCCCCCAGGAGAAGCAGCACGGAAGCACACCACAGGAATCTGCTGGGTTTGGAGACTCCAAACGGGGTCGTGTGCCAGAGATAGACACACTCAGTCACAGGCCAGGTGAGCACGGAGTGCGGCCGGAGACCAAGGAGACAGGAGTGATTGACTGCTTTTCTCTGGGGGCTCACTGAGGAGTGGGGCACCGAGCTCTTGGCTCCTCCAGGGCCAAAGATTGGGAGGCCGCCATTTTCATTCTCATCCTCCAAAGCTGTACAGAAAGCTTTCAGGGAACAAAAGTTACCAAGAGCAAAGCCGAGCAGATTACCTAGCCTGATCCCTGACAAGAGTCATGCAATTCTGCCTTGGGCAAAGACATCTGAGAATCTCTGCAACAGGCCCCTCCCGCAGAAGATCAGCAAGAACAGCCAGCCAAGGCCAAGTTTACCCATCAAGGAGAACTGCGAATCTCCAGTGCTAGGGGAATACAGCACATAGAAATCATGGCTTTTTTTCCCATGATTTTTAAGTCTTTCAAAGTTAATTTTTTAAATTTTCTTTATTTTTTCTTTTTCTATTTATTTTTTTAAATTTTTCTTCTTTCCTTTTTCAACCAACATCATATCTTACCAATTCCTTTTTTAAAATGTTTTTTAATTTGCATTTTTACAGTCATCTTCTATCCCTTCATTGTAGTCAACCTTATTTTTTGTATATGTATGTTTGTCTTTCTTTAAAGTTTTGGGATACAGTTTCTTCTAACAGACCAAAATATACCCTAAATCTAGTGTATGGCTTTGTTCTAGTCTCTCACCTGATCACATTCTCTCCTTTTTTTTTTCTTTCTTTTTTCAACCAATATCTCATCAATTCCTTTTTTAAAATCTTTTTAAATTTTCATCTTACAGTCATATTCCATCCTTTCATCATATTTACCCTTATTTTTGTATATATAAGTTTTTCTTTCATTAAAATTTTTGGAGGCAGTTTCTTCTAACAAAACAAAATACACCCAAAATCCAGTGTGTGGCTCTGTTCTATTCACCAGCCTGATAATTTTTTTTTTTTTTTTCCCCCCCCCCCCCCAGTTTCGGGTCTCTTCTGATTTGTTTAGTGTATATTTTTCCTGAGTCGTTGTTACCCTTTTAGCATTTTGTTCTCTCATTCATATATTCTTCTCAGGACAAAATGAAAGATGGAAAAACTCACCTCAAAAAAAAAAGACCAAGAGGAAGTACTGACTGCCAGGGACCTAATCAATACAGACATTAGTAAGATGTCAGAACTAGAGTTCAGAATGACGATTATAGATACTAGCTGGACTTGAAAAAGCATGGAAGATACTAGAGAATCCCTTTCTGGAGAAATAAAAGAACTAAAATCTAACCAAGTCAAAATCAAAAAGGCTATTAATGAGGTGCAATCAAAAATGGAGGCTCTAACTGCTAGGATAAATGAGGCAGAAGAGAGAATCAGTGATATCGAAGACCAAATGATGGAGAATAAAGAAGCAGAGAAAAAGAGAGATAAACGACTACTGGATCACGAGGGCAGAATTTGAGAGATAAATGATACCATAAGATGAAACAATATTAGAATAATTGGGATCACAGAAGAAGAAGAAAGAGAGAGAGGGGCAGAAGGTTTATTGGAACAAATTATAGCAGAGAACTTCCCTAATTTGGGAAAGGAAACAGGCATCAAAATCCAGGAGGCACAGAGAAACCCCCTCAAAATCAAGAAAAATAGGTCAACACCCCAACATCTAATAGTAAAACTTACAAGTCTCAGAGACAAAGAGAAATCCTGAAAGCAGCTCAGGACAAGAGGTCTGTAACCTACAATGGTAGAAACTTTAGACTGGCAGCAGACCTATCCACAGAGACCTGGCAGGCCAGAAAGGATGGGCAGGATATATTCAGAGCACTAAATAAGAAAAAATAAGCAGCCAAGAATACTATATCCAGCTAGGCTGTAATTGAAAATAGAAGGAGATATAAAAAGCTTCCAGGACAAACAAAAACTAAAGGAATTTGCAAACACGAAACCAGTCCTACAAGAAATATTGAAAGGGGTCCTCTAAGCAAAGAGAGAGGCTAAAAGTAACATAGACCAGAAAGAAATACAGACAATATACAGTAACAGTCACCTTCCAGGCAATACAATGACACGAAATTCATATCTTTCAATAGTTACCCTGAATGTAAATGGGCTAAATGCCCCAATCAAAAGACACATGGTATCAGATTGGATAAAAAAACAAGACCCATTGATATGTTGTCTGCAAGAGACTCATTTTAGACCCAAAGATACCTTCAGATTGAAAGTGAGGGGGTGGAAAACCATTTACCATGCTAATGGACACCAAAAGAAAGCTGGGATGGCAATCCTTATATCAGACTAATTAGATTTTAAACCAAAGACTATAATAAGAGATGAGGAAAGACACTAACGCATACTTAAAGGGTCTATCCAACAAGAAGATCTAACAATTGTAAATATCTATGCCCCTAACATGGGAGCAGCCAACTACATAAGCCAATTAATAACAAAATCAAACACATCGACAAGAATACAATAATAGTAGGCAACTTTAACACCCTCCTCACTGTAATGGACAGATCATCTAAGCAAAAGATCAACAAAGAAACAAGCCCTTTGAATGACACACTGGATCAGATGGACTTCACAGATATATACAGAACATTCCAACCTAAAAGAACAGAATACTCATTCTTCTCAAATGTACATGGAACTTTCTCCAGAATAGACTACATACTGGGTCACAAATCAGGTCTCAACCAATACCAAAGACTGAGATTATTCCCTGTGTATTCTCAGACCACAACACTTTGAAACTGGAACTTAATCACAAGAAAAAAATTTGGAAGGAATTCAAACACCTGGAAGTTAAAGACCATCCTACTAAAAAATGTTTGGGTCAACCAGGAAGTTAAAGAAGAATTTAAACAATTCGTAGAAACCAGTGAGAGTGAAAACACATCAGTCTAAAACCTATGGGATACTGCAAAGGCAGTCTTAAGGGGGAAATACATATCCATCCAAGCCTCACTCAAAAAAGTAGAAAAATCCCAAAGGCAGAAGCTAATCTTACATCTAAAGGAGCTGGAGAAAGAACAGCAAATAAAATCTAAACCAAGCAGGAGAAGAGAAATAATAAAGATTAGAACAGAGATCAATGAAATAGAAACCAGAAAAACAGTAGAGCAGATCAACGAAAGTAGAAGCTGGTTCTTTGAAAGAATTAATAAGATTAATAAACCTCTGGCCAGACTTATCCAAAAGAAAAGAGAAAGGACCCAAATTAATAAAATTATGAATGAAAGGGGATAGATCACAACTAACACCAAGGAAATAGAAACAATTATTAGAAATTATTATCAGCAACTAAATGCCAATAAATTAAGCAAACTGAAAGAAATAGATGCCTTCTGGGAAATTTATAAACTCCCAAGACTGAAACAGGAAGAAATAGACAATCTGAATAGACCAATAACTAGCAACAAATTTGAAACAGTAATCAAAAACTTTCCAAAAAACAAGAGTCCAGGGCCTGACGGATTCCCAGGGGAATTCTACCAAATATTTAAAGAAGAAATACCAATTCTCCTGAATGTGTTTCAAAAAATAGAAAGAAAAGGAAAACTTCCAAACTCATTCTATGAGGCCAGCATTACCTTGATCCCAAAACCAGGCAAAGACCCTATCAAAAAGGAGAATTACAGACCAATATCTCTGATGAACATGGATGCCAAAATACTCAACAAGATCCTGGTCAATAGGATCCAACAGGACAGTAAAAGGATTATCCATCACAACCAGATGGGATTTATTCCTGGGATGCAAGTGTGGCTCAACATTTGCAAATCAATCAATGTGATAGAACACATTAATAAAAGAAAAGACAAGAACCATATGATCTTCTTAATTGATGCAGAAAAAGTATTTGACAAAATACAGCATCCTTTCCTGATTAAAACCCTTCAGAGTGTAGGAATAGAGGGAACATTCCTCAATTTCAAAGAAACCATCTGTGAAAAGCCCACAGCAAATATTCTCAATGGGGAAAAGCTAAGAGCTTTTCCCTTAAGATCAGGAACATGACAGGGATCCCCACTCTCACCACTATTGTTCAACACAGTAGTAGAAGTACTAGCCTCAGCAATCAGACAATAAAAAGAAATAAGATGTATTGAAATTGGCAAAGAAGAAGTCAGATTCTCTCTCTTCACAGATGGCATGATACTTTATGTGGAAAACCGAAAAGACTCTACCTCCAAATTACTAGAACTCATACAGCAATTCAGTAGTGTGGCAGTATACAAAATCAATGCACAGAAATCAGTTGCTTTTCTATACACTAACAATGTAACTGTAGAAAGGGAAATTAGGGAATTGATTCCATTCAGAATAGTACCAAAAACCATAAGATACCTAGGAATAAATCTAACCAAAGAGGTAAAGGATCTATACTCTAGGAACTACAAAACACTCATGAGAGAAATTGAGGAAGACACAAAGAAATGGAAAAACATTCCATGCTCATGGATTGGAAGGATAAACATTGTTAAAATGTTTATGCTGCCCAGAGCAATCTATAATTTCAACACCATCCCTATTAAAATACCATTGGCATTTTTCAAAGAGCTGGAACAAAAATCCTAAAATTTGTATGGAACCAGAAAAGACCTCAAATCGCCAAGGAAATGTTGAAAAAGAAAAACAAAGCTGTTAGCATCACGTTGCCTGATTTCATGTTATCATACAAAGCTGTGATCACCAAGATAGCATGGTATTGGCACAAAAACAGACACATAGATCAATGGAACAGAATAGAGAATCCAGAAGTGGACCCTCAACTCTATGGTCAACTAATTTTCAACAAATCAGGAAAAAATATACACTAGAAAAAAGACAGTCTCTTCAATAAATGGGGCTGGGAAAATTGGACAGCTATATACAGAAGAATGAAACTCGACCATTCTCTTACACCATTCACAAAATGAATGAAAGACCTCAATGTGAGACAGGAATCCATCAAAATCCTAGGGGAGAACATAGGCAGTAAGCTCTTCTGCATCAGCCACAGCAACTTCTTCATGACACGTCCTCAAAGGCAAGGGAAACAAAAGCAAAAATGAACTTTTGAGACTTCATCAAGATAAAAAGCGTCTGCACAGCAAAGGAAACAGCCAATAAAACTAAGAGGCAACCCACGGAATGGAAGAAGATATTTGCAAATGACACTACAGATAAAGGGCTGGTATCCAGATCTATAAAGAACTTCTCAAACTCAACACCCAAAAAACAAATAACCCAGTCAAGAAATAGGCAGAAGACATCACTTCTCCAAAGAAGACATACAAATGGCTAACAGACACATGAAAAAATGTTCAACATCACTCGGCATCAGGGAAATACAAATCAAAACCACAATGAGATACCACCTTACAGCAGTTAGAATGGCAAAAATTAACAAGACAGGAAACAACAAATGTTAGCGAGGATGGAGAGAAAGAGGAACCCTTTTACACTGTTGGTAGGAATGCAAGCTGGTACAGCCAGGCTGGAAAACAGTATGGAGATTCCTCAAGACTTTAAAAATAGAGCTACCTTTCAACCCATCAGTTGCACTACTGCATATTTACCCCAAAGATACAGATGTAGTGAAACAAAGGGGCACATACACCCCAATGTTCATAGCAACAATGTCTACAATAGCCAAACTGTGGAAGGAGCTGAGATGTCCTTCAACAGATGAATGGATAAAGATGTGGTCCATATATACAATGGAATATTACTCAGCCATCAGAAAGGATGAATACCCAACTTTTACATCAACATAGATGGGACTGGAGGAGATTATGCTAAGTGAAATGAGTCAAGCAGAGAAAGTCAATTATCATATGGTTTCACTTGTATGTGGAACAAAAGGAATAGCACAGAGGACCACAGGGGAAGGGAGGGAAAACTGAAGGGGAAGAAATCAGAGACAAACCATGCAGAGGCAGGAAGCCTGAGGAAGGACTTGATCCTAGGACCCCGGGGGCCATGACCCACATGGGAGGCAGACGCCCAACTGACTGAGCCATCCAGGCAACCCAATAAATAAAATCTTTTAAAAATAAATAAAGGCGAACCTTACCTATGGACATAGATGCAAACACCCTATACTAAATTTAACACCCAAACTTAAAAAGACAGTATAAGAGAAGTATTACTCACCCTAAACAATAGATGCAAATATGCTAAACTGAATATTAGCAAATGGAATTCAGTAATGAATAAAAATATAATATCTAATAATTAAGTAGGGCTTATATTAGGAATGTATTAGTTTAGCATTTAAAAAATAAGCTAACAATTCATCACATCAGGAGAAAAATCAGATGGTTATCTCAAGTGAAGAAGAAAAAGCATTCAATAAAATTCAACATGTGTATTTCTAAAACCTCCAAAAAAAGTGAAACTTATAATATATGCAGTGTGGTATAGGCACAGGGATAGATAAATTGACCAATGTAACATAAATTTAAGGGATACACATATACACACAAATACACATGTATATATTAAAAACAGAATATATATATGTATGTATATATACATACACATGTGTATGTGCATATTAAGTACATAGAAAACATATGGGTTAATCACGTGAGGAAGAAATGAAATTGGACCCTACCTCACACCATACACAAATATCAATTCCAGATAGATTAAACTTCTAGAAAAGCTTTGTGATTTACCTCTATTCATAAACATTTTTTTCTGTTTCTCCCAAATAAACTGCAAATAACAAACAAAACAAAATCCCTGATGGGAATATAATCAACTTTGTCTTCTCTCTTTGTTACTTTTCTTGCTCTTCGACTGCCAATTATCCTTAGGCTAGCCACTTTGAGTCCTCACCTGAACCCTATTTAATTCAAACAATTCAAATACCATCACCCTTAATTTCCCTATATCACTGCAATAGAAAGAAAAATTGAGCTGTGGCCCTACCTTCCTTATTTTCTCTCATTTATTGGGAAGGAAATGATCAAGCCTACATACAAAACTACTGCCAATCTCACAATCCACCACCATGTAATTCAACTGGGAATTTTGTTTTGGTTCTTTTTCTTTCCTCAATTGGTGATCATGGTTAAGGGATAAGGTAAAAATTTTGTATGAACCTATTTCTATTTGGCAAGAATTACTGTCAAACAGTTCTGAATATTCAAACTTCTCAAAAGCTCCATTAACTGAGTTTTTTTAAGAAAAGTTGCAGAAACATCCTGTCAAATTGTATTTACTCTTGGCATTGTGTCTTTTTATTCATTCATTTACTCATTCATTCTCAATTCACTTTATCTATGTCTAGCTCTATCTCTAGCTCTTATTTCTAAATGATCACCTAATATTTACTAGACTTTCTTATTGATTCCATGTTATTTCTTTAGTATACAAAAGAGACAATAATTTTTTCTCTTCTGGAATTTAAATCCAAGTAGATAGGAAACAAAATAACAATACAAGCAATAAATTGTTCTATATTAAGTTTAAAGATGATTAAATGCTGGGGTGGAAAGGACAGCATGGTAAAAGGGTTGGAAAGCTGGGTAGCACTTAAGTTTATAAAGGGATTGAACAAGTTGCCTGACTAAGATACTTGAGGAAAGATTTTAAGCAGGTAAGGAATGTGTAATGATTTTTTTTGGCATTTGAGAAAGGTGGTGAAAATTAGTCATATAATAAAACTTCATGTTCATCATCATGCTTATCCTGACATTTAAAATGTTCAAACATTTTAGAAGAATAAGCATAATGTATGCTTGTACCCTTGGTCCTAAAGAACGAATTGTGTTGTAATGAAAAAGTAAATACTTCAGAGTTATAAAACCCTAAGTTCTTGTCTCACCTCCAAAATTTACTAGTCCCATATCCCTACACAAGTTTCTTAACTCTCTCCAATTTAATTTACCCATCTGTAAAAATAAAACAAAACAACAAAAACCAAAGTGAGTGTAATAAATCCCTTTCATTGATTGGGATTGTAATTAGTTTTATATGATATTAAGTAGATGGATATAATGCATATGGTTTTACAGTTCCTTAATGTTCTTGAAGGTATTTCCATGATTAAAAAATGACAAATGTAAAAATGGTCCACAAGTAAAGTTATAGTGAAAAAAGTAAGTGAAACTGTATTATAGCCTACTTAACTATATAAACATAATGTTTGTCCAATTATCTAATGCATTCACTTAGATTTTTGAGTGCCTACCGTCTGTTAGATACTGTTCAAGATTCTGGAAATTCAAAGATGAACTGAAATTTCTCCTTAGATGAATTAAATTTTCTCTTTAGGAAAGAGGCAGAGCTACAGTCAATTTTAATATGATAAATGCTGTAATGTACTAATAGAAGGTCTACAATATAAATGGAGTGAACTACCGGAATTTGCCTGAGTTTGGGGAATGTTTCAAAGAGGAAATAATAATTTGAGCTGTGATTTGAAGTACAACCATGTATTCAGCAGACTGACACACAGAAAAATACATTTTACAGGGAAGAGCAGGTACAATGGAACCAAAACATAAGAAAGCATAACTTTATCATGGGAGTCTAAGCTTTTTTCTCCGACAAGAGCAAAGAATGAAAAGGAAGATCAACAAATGCTGAGGACAGAGAAGTCAGCTAGCACCATATCCTGGTACTACTGATTTTATCTTATGTCTAATATAAGGAAATGACATGGTCAGTGACATGGTCAGTGTTGCCATGAAGCTCTACTACTCCGATAACTATTTAGAAAATGATGAAAGGAGAGAGTTAAGTTAGAAGGTCACTATTAATTTGTACTAGTGAGAACTAGTGAAGGCCTAAATTAATACAGTTAACTATCATCAAGGAATGGAAATAAAAAATGTTTATGAGGTAGAATTAATGAGACAAAAACAACTCAGATTTCTGGATAAATTCTAGCTAATACTCATTTAGTTAAGACATGCAAAGAGATTCATTTAGATACCAGAGAACCAAGGACCAAGGATATTATCATGAAGGACACAAGAGTTAAGAGAGAGAAGGGGAGAAAAAAAACTGAGAAGGAGTCCAAGGAAAACTAGTGTGAACCTAAGAAGAAATACCAACAAATAGTGGTATAATAGAGGCCAAAGGAAAAGAAATATATATTAAAAAAAAGTCATACAGAGTCAAATGCAAAGAGACGAGCAAAATCAATACCAAAAAGTATCTATTGAATTTGCTAGTTAAAAATGGGTATTAATGAGGTTTTAAATGACAAAGACACATATCAGATGAGCTTAAGCAAAAACCAGTATAATTCACATAGTTGATACATCCAGAAATAGTGCTAGAAATTTAAACAATTAATCAATGTCGTGACTCTCTTCATATCTTGGCCCTACATTTCTTTATGTTGATTTCATGCCTTTGCCTATTGGGAAAAACAAAACAAAACAAAACATTAACAAACAACAATAACAATGAAGTCTCTCTCTTCTCTTGCATCCAGGCATCTTCGGGCTTATATTCTCTTAACTCCAAGTCCAAAAGAAATAACATTTATTTTTAACAACAATCCCTTCAAACACTCTCTAACTGAGCCTCATCAGGTGTAACTGGCTTGGCTGTTTTCATAAAGCCGATCACTGGAACAACCACTTACCAAGGAGACACTATTCTCACTGACTGGGCTTTAATGATATGCCCCCCTTGCACTGACAGACCCATTTGAACATAAACGCCATTAGGGGAAAGAATCTAGAATAAAGATTCTAAACCTTTATCTGGCAGATAATAGGTACTCAGTAAAAAATTGTTGACGTTTCCAGTTCTGGCTATGGCAAATTATCTTAAATCAAACCAATCCCACCACTAATAAAACCAGGAAAACTGGAGAAAATTTGATTAAAAATATAAACATTTTCACACACATCACACTAGAAAGTTCCCAAGAGACTTCAGGGGCAAAGATCTCATAAAGAAGAAAAGGGCAAAGCGGTAAGACCTATACTTGACACCATTTATCTTATTTGCCAATTCACAAGTAGAAGCTAAGAGGATGAGAAATTAAGGTAAACTTTCAGGAGTCAACTGAAAAGACAAACACTGGATTTCAGATTCTCCTGGGGTGAAGAAACTCAGAAAACATCCCAGGCTTACAGTTAATACTCCTGAATAGGTACACCTTAAGATAAATCTAAAATGGAAAAAAAAATAAGAATTTAAAACTCTAGTCAATTTCAGCTCTGACAAAAAGTTTAGAAGTTGTCACTCCCATCACTTGATATAATTGATATTTATAAAATATTCCATTAAAAACAGCAGACTATACATTCTTTTCAAGCACCGAGAAAACATATACTATGACAGGCTATATTCCAGATCATAAAACAAAACCTCAACAAATTTAAGAGAACTGAAATCCTACAGAATGTGTTCTCTGACCACAGTGAAATCAAATGAGAAATAAATAACAAAAAGATACAGAAAATTTCCACACACCAGATAATTCTAAATAATCCATGAATTTAAATGAATTAACATGAAGTATATCATAACAAATTTGTGAGACACAACTAAAGACACACTTAATTGTGATACAATGTTATAAATGCTATTATGGAGTGGAAAATTTATAGCACTAAATGTTTATTTTAGAAAAAAAGAAAAAGTAGCAAATCAATAATCTAAGCTCCCATCTCAAGAACCTAGGAAAACAGCAAAATAAATCCAAAGCAACCAAAAAGGAAAAAAATAATAAAAAGCAGAAATCAATAAAATCAATGAAACAAAAAACTGGTTCTTTGAAAAGGTCAATAAAATTGGCAAACCTCTTGGAAGACTGACTAAAGAAAAAGGAAGACATAAGTTACCAATATTAGGAATGAAACAGGGAAGATCACTAATGATCCTATAGATGTTATAAAAAATAATAGAGAATACTACAATCAACCATAAGTTTTATAACTTAGATGAAACGAACAGGTTAATTCCTCAAAAAACACAGACTACCACAATTCATCCAATATAAAATAAATCATTCAAATAGTCCTATAGTTATTAATAGAAAAAAGTTCATAATTTAAAAATTCCAACAAAAGAAATGACCAGGCCCAAATGCTTTCATTGGAGAATTCTATGCAATATACTAAGCATGTAACAGTATTAACCAGAAATTACATCCCTAGGCTTATATCCCAAAGAAACAAAAACTTATGTTCCCCCAAAACCTGTATGCAAACATTTGTAAAAGCTTTACTTGTAATAGCCCCAAACTGAAAACAACCCAAATGTCCTTCTGTAGGTAAATGGTTAAACAAACTGGGGCACGGGCGCCTGGGTGGCTCAGTTGGTTAAGCGACTGCCTTCGGCTCAGGTCATGATCCTGGAGTCCCGGGATCGAGTCCCACATCGGGCTCCCTGCTCAGTAGGGAGTCTGCTTCTCCCTCTGACCCTCCCCCCTCTCATGCTCTCTCTATCTCATTCTCTCTCTCAAATAAATAAATAAAATCTTTAAAAAAAAAAAAACTGGGGCACATCCATGTCATGGAATACTATCCAGAAATAAAAAGGAACAAACTATTGATACACACAACAATCTGGATGAATCTCCAGAGAATAATGCTGTGTGAAAAAGGCCAATCTCAAAAGGTTATATACTGTATGAGCTGATTTATATAGTTTTTAAAATGACAAAATTATAGATGTGGAGAGCAGATTAGTGGTTGCCATGAGTTAAAGAGGGAATGGGGACAGGAAGGATGTGGATGTGACTAGGAAAGGGCAACATAAGGGAATCCTTGTAGGGACCGAAAGCTTCTGTATCTTGACTACATCAGTGGCAAGATCCATGTTGTAATATTGCATCATAATTTAGCAAAATGTTATCACTGGGAAAAACTGGATAAAATAGTTATGGGATCTCTCTGCATTATTTCTTAGAATGCATGTAAATCTATCATTATCTCAAAATAAAAAAAATTTAAATAAATTATTGTTAAAATAAGTAAAGAAGCCAACACCTCCAAATCAAAAGAGGAATGATTCTCCAAAGAAATTGGAGCATGAGTGCTATATATGCAAACACACAACTCTCCAACACAGAAAGGCATCATCAAACTATTCATTCCTGTTATGTGATGCTGTTACTTCATATTTACATTGCTTATCATCAAAGACTTGGAAAAAGAAATATGATTTGTCTTTCCTCTACCAATGGTAATGATGAAACTGCTCACTTCCTGATATAGTCCTTAATTATATTTTGGAAAAGTACACAAATACCCTACTACAACATTGAAGATGATAACATTTCTTAGACCGGAGAATGAAATAAATAAATTAAATTTACAAACATCTTTCCCTTGACCTCAAATATTTTATAAATTAGACAGTTGTACAAAATATCTAAATTCAAACCATTGCTACAGAGTAACTAGCTTAATGAGCTGTTAGTAGTTATCATTACAGTATTTAATGTTCTTTTTTGAAGTGCCCTGCCTCTATATTCCCTGTGTTCAAACTGCAGAAATCTGTCTCTGCTAAGCATGAGAATGAAAACACAGGGAATGGGAAATTGGCCAAGTTACCATTAGCATCAATCAGCATTCTCTGTACACTCATAGAGAGCCTGGACTATTGAAAAAGCAGAGCTCAAGGAAGCAGATATTTCCTGGATTTACCAAAGGCTTTTTAACTGCCTCTACAAGTAATAAAAAAAAAAAAAACAAAAAAACAGTCATTTTACAGACCAGTGAGAAGAGTGTGTGGCATGTTTTCAATGGTTCATATTTTTAATTGGATATGCCACTTCACACTACAATGGTACCATGTTCAAGCATCCAGTGCAAGGAATAAGAATTACTACTAAACAAACTGGTTTACAATCCCTGCTAGCAAGGCAAATACAGTGGTGGGTAATTGGCAAAGTGGCCGGTTAGGTGCCTTCCTAGTTTAAGACTCCATACTTCCATAAATGTCACTAAATGTTAATAATGAGAGCTCACATGTATTTGATGCTCTATGGCTGAAAAATCATTGATTTCAATGATTTCTTTGATTCTTATAATCAGCCCTATGAGCTAATTATTTTTTCTCTTTTACAAATGAGAAAATTAGTGCTGAAGAGGTAAAGTGACTCTAGATTATATAGTCAATGAGTAGTGGCATATGGATTTGAGCCCTGGTCTCACAATGTGTAAATCTCTAGCTCTCTGACAGCACCATATCCTAGTAACAAAGTATGTGGTACCAGAGGAGCAATAGAAAAGAAATGATTCTTTCAAAGAAACAAAATTGGCCCTAAGTTCTTTTTCCTATAACCCAGTTACATTTTAAAAAGTGACTTGATTATAAATCTGAGAATTGGATAGTCTGGGGATGATAGAAGACTGGCCCCCACACTCAATTGCCAGTGAAGACATTAATTCTCTTCATTTTTTTTATATGCAGCATACTCTTTTACAGACCTCAGGCACATTTACACAGCATATTAATAAAGGCAGTGCCTGAACCAAGGATTACAGACTCAGCATGTAAAATAAAAGCAAACAGAGTGAATGTGTACTCACAGAGATCTACAAATATACACACCTGCTGGCATCTGAATAAGAAGAAGCTAACTCCTGACACTCAAAGCCAAATGTAATGGTTAATAAGTAAGAAGCCACTTTCCTAGAAAGCAATTTTTGAAATAGCTAAGATGGGTTGCTTTTTCAAGGACTGCAGGAGACCATTTTTCAAGGTTTAGGATCATTTTCCATATGAAGTTCTGTTTTTAAAAACAATAAACTATTAACAGCTCTTTTTCTGTAACTATTTTGTATCTGGCACTGAACTAGGGAAAATTTACATACACTATGCCTACTTATTGCAAAAATACCACAGACTAGGCATTTTTATCCATATTTACCAGAAATATAGACTGTGGTTCAAAGAGATTAAAATTACATGCCCAAGATATTATAACTTATAGCTGGGACTTCAGCCTAAGTACGTCAGACTATAGAGTCTACTTTTTTTTTAGAGAGAGAGAGTGTGTGTGTGTACATGTGCGTGCAAGTGGGGGAGGGGCAAAGTGAGAAGGAGAGAATCTTAAGCAGGCTCCATGCTCAGCCCAGAGCCCAGCTCAGGGCTCAATCTCATGACCCTGAGATAATGACCTGAGCCGAAATCAAGAGTCTGATGCTTAACTGACTGAGGAACCTAGGTGCCCCAAGTCTACTTTCTTTCTATTATACCATCATACCTCAATTTCATTTCATGGATGTGATCACCCATCCTTTCCTATCTCTTGTCACAGATATTTGGCAGGCATCAGAGTTAAGAAAATTTGGATACTCTGTTATGCCCCTTTTCTGTCATTTGATAGTAAGAAGGAGGGAAACGTTCTCTTGCTTTAGGGAGGTACTCATGTGCCAAAAGTAAATAAAGCATCATCGGTAAAATGTAGTACTGTCACAGGGATAGACTTATAGGCCAGTGGATAGAATTGAGAGTCTAGAAATAAATCATACATATATAGCCAATCAATTTTGACAAGGTTGTCAAGACCACCCAGTAGTGATAGTCTTTTCAACAAATTACGCCAGTAGAACTGGATAACAACATGCAAAATAATGAATCTGGATCCCAACTTCATACCATATACAAAATTAATTCAAAATGGATCAAAGACTTAAATGTAAGAGCTAAAACTATAAAACTATCAAAAAAAAACCCCACAGGGATTAATCTTCATGACCTTGAATTTAGCAATGGATTCTGATATTTGACACCGAAGCACAAGCAGCAAAAGGAAAAATAGATAAATTGGGCTTCTTAAAAGTAAAAACTTAGGTCCATTGATAGACATCAAGAAAGTAAAAAGACAACATACATAAAGAAAGAAAATATTTGTAAATCATTTATCTGATAAGGGTTTAGCGCCCAGAATATATAAAGAATGCAAACTGAACAAAAAGGCAAATAATCCCATTAAATAATAGGCAAATGACTTGAATAGACATTTCTCTAAAGAAGATATACAAATAGCTAACAAGCATATGAAAAGGTGTTCAATTAAAGAAATTTGAATCAAAACCACAATGATAAACCACTTCACACCCACTAGGATGGCTATAGTTTAAAAAAAAAAAAAAAAAGGAAAGAACCCAGAAAATAACAGGTGTTCATGATGATGTGGAGAAACAGGAAGCTTCATACATTCCCAATGTGAGTGTAAAATGGTGCAGCCACTTTGGAAAATGTTTTTGTGTTTCCTCAAACAGTTAAACAGAATTACAATAAGACCCAACAATTCCACTCCTAGGTATATCCCCCAAAGAATTAAAAACAGGTACTCAAATACTTGTTCCTGAGTGTTCAGAGCAGCATTATTTACAATAGCCAAAAGATGGAAACAACCCTAATGCCTGTCAACAGATGAATGGATAAACAAAGTGATGTGTATGTCTATGTGCGTGTGTATATATGTATGTGTGCATATATATGTATGTATGTATATGTATATGTATACATAATATATAATGTAATACTGCATAGGAAAAATGAATGTAATAATGATATATGCTACAATTTGGACGAAACTTGAAACATGCTGAGTGAAAACAGCAAGAAATAAAAGGTCATGGGTATGATTCTTTTTATGCGAACTATCAAGAACAACAAATCCATAAAGACAGAAAGCAATTAGTGGTACCAGAGGACAGGGGTAGGGAGAAATAGAGAGTGATTATTTATTGACTATGTGGTAGGGATGTTCTCATGTGATAAAAAAGTTTTGAAACTAGAGAGAGATGGTAGTTTCACAATACTGTGAATGCAGTAAATGACACTGAACTGTACACTTTTAAAAAGTTAATTGTATGTTGTATGACTTTCACCTCAATAAAAAGCTTAGTCATGATCAAACATCTCAGCTACTTTACTTCTGGGTTATACTAAAGTACATTATGATCTCTGTGTTTATTATCATATTCCCTACCTGAGTTCCTTGCTTTCATGTATCTCCTTTTACACCACTATAGGTAGATTCAAGGTGATCCAACACCTGACTTCATTTATATTCTGTATGTTTAATGACGAAATATACATCTTTATAAATAAAATGTCCTTATATCCTGTCTTTTCATCTGACATATTTTTAAAATTTTTGAACTTTTCTTCATAAATATCATGAGAAAATGTTTGATAAACAAATCTTTTTGATTTCATCAGAGTACTGAAAAAATGACCATCCTCCAAGAGAAAAATATCAATATCAAATTGATTTGTTAGCATTCAAACTGCACCACAGAAAAACTAAGGAAACCTATTTTGATTTGACCAAAAGGTTTTGCGACTATAAAATTAGATAAAAGGTACAATGAGGAAAACTGAAACACTTTGGAAATATTCATCATGTTAGCAAACAACAGCATCACACCATTGTTGCCATCTTGACATTAAGAGTCACTGAGAATTACATGATTCTCATAGACCAGCAGGTGTGGAAAAGGACTAAATCTATCCTTAGAATTTAAAAAAAAAAAATCCATTGGAAATCCAGGCTATGTTACCTTTTTGGTTTGTTTTTTTTTTAACTTTGAAGAAGTTACTTAATTTTCAGAGAATTCCTTCAAGAACAAATTGTGATCATGTGTAAGAAAATATTTTGTGAAATACCAAAAAACAAAAACAAAAAACCAAAAACCAAAACAAAACCAAAAACCCTTAAAAGTATAAAGTAACATTCTTTACATACTGGTGATAAAAAATAACAATTAGGGGCGCCTGTGTGGCTCAGTCGTTAAGCATCTGCCTTCGGCTCGGGTCATGGTCCCAGGGTGCTGGGATCGAGCCCCACATTGGGCTCTCTGCTCGGCAGGAAGCCTGCTTCTCCCTCTCCCACTCCCCCTGCTTGTGTTCCTGCTCTCACTATCTCTGTCTCTGTCAAATAAATAAATACATAAATCTTTAAAATAAAATAACCATTAAAGGTGCTGTGTCATGCAATGAGATTTTTAACAAGTGTTTAAATTCATTCAAAGTTTATCAGACTTGTTATGTGGAAGGCAACATAACAGGCATTGGGGATGATTAGATAAATAAGAAAGTCTTTGACCTCAATTTGTTCTCAGTATGATAAGTGCTACAACTTAGATGAAGACAGGATACAAGCAGAGGGCAGCTGGAACATGATAAATATGAGGTAAGGGAGTGGCAGGTCCAAGGATGCTTCCTATAAGACATTATGTCAAAGCATCCCTTCAGTCCTGAGACATGGATCAGACAAAGGAAAACTAAAACTAAATTTCTGGCTGAGAGTTAAACAGGCAAAGGCAAAGTTAAGATAAAGGATGTTCTATGGAGAGAAATGCAAGTACTTTAATAAAACAAAGTATAGGAAGGAAGAGTTATCTATAAGTTCAAGCTAAAATGTTAAGCAAAGATCAAATCATGAAGAAAATCAAGTCAGGCTCCTTGATAAGGAATATGTCCTTCAACTTGAGAGACATTCAGGAAGAATCAAATGTTTTGAGCATGTAAGATATCTGGTAATATTTTCAGTTAAGTATACAACCTGGATTTCAGTATTACACATAGGTTGGAGAGACTCTGTTTCTAGCAATATTGAAGACTAGAGGGTAGATCAGATGTCCAGCACAAATCCTTTCAGTACAAAAACATTAAGTTACATTTTATTTTTTTATTTTATTATTTTTTTAAAAGATTTTATTTATTTAATTGACAGAGAGAGAGAGAGATAGCGAGAGAAGGAACACAAGCAAGGGGAGTGGGAGAGGAGAAGCAGGCCTCCCACCAGGCAGGGAGCCTGATGCAGGGCTCGATCCCAGGACCCTGGGATCATGACCCAAGTGGAAGGCAGTCGCTTAACCAACTGAGCCACTCAGGCGCCCCTAAGTTACATTTTAAACAATGACTGCTGGAATTTAAGTTACATTTTTAAAAGTGAGTGATTTGGAAAAAAAGGGAAACCATATGGGGCGCCTGGGTGGCTCAGTCGTTAAGCGTCTGCCTTCTGCTCGGGTCATGATCCCAGTGTCCTGGGATCGAGCCCCGCATCGGGCTCCATGCTCAGTGGGAGGCCTGCTTCTCCCTCTCCCACTCCCCCTGCTCATGTTCCCTCTCTTGCGTCTCTCTCTCTGTCAAATAAATAAAATCTTTAAAAAAAAAAAAAGGGGGGGAAACCATATGAGGCCCAAAATGTCAAAAGAGAATGATTTTTTTTGAGAGAGAGAGAGCAAGTGAGTGCATGCCCACATTCATAAGCAAGAGGAGAAGGGACAGAAGAGAGGAAGAGAGAATCTTAGGCAGGCTCCACATCCAGCACACAGCCCACTGTAAGGCTGTATCTCAGGACCCTGAGATCATGATCTGAGCAGAAATCAAGAGTGGAATGCTTGACCGACTAAGCCACCCAGCCATCCTGAGAATGATTCTTAAATATAGGTGAGCTCTGTGGTCTTCATTTTCTCAGGGGGTTGGGGGCATTTTCTAATCCTGAGTACTTGGGAACCTGTTTAACAGGCCAGCCACCCATACCTATTAGGAATAAGAGAAATGGCTTGGTGCCCAATCACTGTCGGAAATCAGAACAGAAACCATCAATGAAGCAAAATCCCCAGAGAAGAGACATCATCAAGTGGTAAATCCAAAAACAACAACAACAAAAACAACAAAAAAAAAAGAAAAAGAAAAAAAACAGTGTTAGAAAGTAAGGAAAGTTTGGGTAGAGGTGAGGGAGAAATCTCTAAAATTCCTAACCAGCACTCAGAGCTCTACAGCTTGAATGCCCAATACCTATGAGCCATCCCTTCTCCCAAGAAGTCAACATCATAGTGTTGAAGTAGTCCTGGTTGGTCATGAAACCAGCACTAGGCAAAAGGAAATGCAAATGCCATGTGACATAATGCACTTCAAAATCAGGCTCAAGGAATTCCCACAGATGGAGTTCCAAGGATATTATCTAATAATATGTGAAAATCACAGAACATCAAAGAAATACATCATTAAGAATGAGAATTCTATAGAAAAAAATACTGAAGAGAGCTACAAAAATCTAAAAATATTAGAAATATCAGATACAAAATATATGTTTCAAGAAATAAAAGGAACTAAAGAATGACCAAAGAAATGACAAAATTTTCATGTCTGAAAATCAAACATGACCCAAGCAGATTTGAAAAAAAATCTAAACACCTTGAAAATAACAAATCTACATTAGTTGAAATTTAAATCTTAATAGGCCAACAGCTAAGGATAGAATTCATAAATTAAATAACAAAACTTAAAAAATATTAAGATTCAACACAGGGAGTGAACAAGATGGTATATATGAAAAAGATGTGAAGATATGTAGAGGAAGGACTGAGAAGGTCTACTGATATCTAATCAGAGTTCCAGATGGAAGAAACTAGAAAGGATGGGAGAGGAGTCATATTAGAAATAGATATTGGTTGAGTCTTTTGCCTCTGGCTATAATAAAAAAGCTTTAATCAGACCAACCATCCTGCTAAGAAGAACTATAATACTAGATAAATAAAACAAATAACTACTTAAAACCATCAACAAACAACCAAGGCAGCTAGGACATTAAGAGTCAAGATCCTAGAGAGAAGAGAAATCTCATTAAAAGTGAGTTTGATATTCTCCAGCTGATTTTTTCCCCTAGAGACATTTGCTGATTTGTACATATCTACATTCCAGGCAATAGGCTGTGGCTCAAATCAGAGAATTCTGGAAGATGGAATAACAGGAACTAGACTTACCTTACCCCCTAAAATAAACAGAGAATATAAGAAATGACTTTCAAGACATTGGACACCAGGCAACAAAGAACGGTAATCACAAAGAGAGGTGGAACAAATACATTTTACAGCATTGAAGAGTTACTGTAGCCCAGAAAGTGGTAACCACATGTGACCTTATAAATTGTTGCCAACACAAGAAGTGAGAAATATTTTAATTTCAATTTCCTATTATGAGTGAGGATATGTATCTTTTCTTACATTTAAGGACCATTTCAATATCTTTGCTGTTTATGTCTTCTGCCAACTTTCTACAAGGTTTTTTTTTTCTCCAATTTTTAGAGTTCTCTATAAATTAGGTATCATTCTCTTTTACCTGAGCTATATGTTGCAAACACACTATTTTTTTTTTGCATTTGACTTTAACTTGTCATACAAATATTTTCTATTTGATAGGTAAACGTATTAATTGTTTTTACTGAATCTGGATTTTGAGGCATAATTATTCCAGAAGTCTTTGACTACACCAGGATTATACAGGGATTTATCCATGTTTTCTCCTAGTATTCTATTGTTTTATTATTTTACATTTACATCTCTTATTCATTTGGAATTAATTCTTATGTAAACTAGAGATAGGCATTTTGTTTCACTGGTCTACTTTTGTTGTTGTTCAAATGTCTATCCAATTATTCCAGAAGCACTTATTAAAAAGACCGATCTCACCCTCATCATAAAAAAAAAAAAAAATTTCCATGTGCATTTTGGTTTCTTTTTGGACTTTGGACTTTCTGAAGTAGAATATAAAAACTGGCCTGTCTACTCATTGATGTACCAGGAGCATAATGTTTTAACAAAATAGGCTTAGAGCATAATTTAATATCTGGCAGGGCTAGTCATCTCCTACAGTTTTTCTTTTTCAGCTTTCCTAGCTATTCTTTTTCAATATTATCTTTATTATCAACACATCAAGTTTCCACAGATACAATGACTTTTATTGGCATTGCTTTAAATATATAATTAGGGAGAAACAACATCTGCATTATAGTTATCCTGTTTTGGAATAAAAACTATCTTTTCATTTTGTATTTTTTGGGATGTTATAAAGCTTTTTTCCACATAATTTTGGCATATTTCTTTTCAAGTTTACTTCTAATACTTTATTTTACTTGTAAGTGGGGTTTCTCTACCATTTTATTCCCTACAAGGTAATTGTGCATGTCAGATTATTGATTTCTGTGTGTTAATTCTACACCTGCAATCTTACTGAATTATTTTATTGTTTAGGTTTTATCACAGACTCTCTAATATTGCCCAATTATACCATTATATCATCTGCAAATTGAGATAGTTTTACTTCTTTTCCAATTGTTGTAACTCCAAATGATTTCTCTTGTCTAATTTCATTTGCTAAATGAAATTAGCATTATGAAGATAAATTATAAATATTAGTGAATGTGGTAGGCATCATAACTTGATGATCATGAGGTACACATACTTCTAGTGTTTTCCCATTTTATATGGATGCTGCTTTAGGAATAGGATGGATATAAATATAGGCATAGACATAGATAGAAAATTGTTTAAAAAAAAGTATTCACCAATTCTAATTTTCTCCTTAGACCTATCAATACAGTATATTGTATATACTTTCAAATATTAAACCAACCATGCATGCATGGAATAAATCCTACTGGGCCATGGCTGTTATATTTTCTTATTGTAGTGCTGGATTCTGATTGCTAATATTTTACTTAGCATATTTTATATTGATGTTTATATGTCACATTGGTCAATCATTTTTTTTGTACTATCTTTAGTAGATTTAGCAACTAATATATTTGCTTCATTAAAAGAATATGAATATTTTCCTTGATTTCTGTACTTTGGAACAATTTATGTAGCATTAGGACTATCTAAACATTTGTGTGCCACAGGAGTCTGCAGCGTTTGGAAATTTGAAGTAGTAAAGAAAAGCAAAGCCGGTGGCATCACAATCCCGGACTTCAAGCTCTATTACAAAGCTGTCATCATCAAGACAGTATGGTACTGGCACAAAAACAGACACATAGATCAATGGAACAGAATAGAGAGCCCAGAAATGGACCCTCAACTCTACGGTCAATAATCTTCAACAAAACAGGAAAGAACGTACAATGGAAAAAAGACAGTCTCTTCAACAAATGGTGTTGGGGAAATTGGACAACCACATGCAGAAGAATGAAACTGGACCATTTCCTTACACCACACTCAAAAATAGACTCCAAATGGATGAAAGACCTAAATGTGAGACAGGAATCCATCAAAATCCTTGAGGAGAACACAGGCAGCAACCTCTTCAACCTCAGCCACAGCAACTTCTTCCAAGACACATCACCAAAGGCAAGGGAAGCAAGGGCAAAAATAAACTACTGGGACTTCATCAAAATAAAAAGCTTTTGCACAGCAAAGGAAACAGTCAACAAAACCAAAAGACAACCAACAGAATGGGAGAATATATTTGCAAATGACATATCAGAGAAAGGGCTAGTATCCAAAATCTATAAAGAACTTATCAAACTAACACCCAAAGAACAAAGAATCCAATCAAGAAATGGGCAGAAGACATAAACAGACATTTCTGCAAAGAAGACATCTAAATGGCCAAGAGACACATGAAAAAGTGCTCCACATCACTTAGCATCAGGGAAATCCAAAACAAAACCTCAGTGAGATACCACCTCACATCAGTCGGAATGGCTAAAATTAACAACTCAGGAAACGACAGATGTTGGCGAGGATGCAGAGAAAGGGGAACCCTCCTACACTGTTGGTGGGAACGCAAGCTGGTACAGCCACTCTGGAAAACAGTATGGAGGTTCCTCAAAAAGTTGAAAATAGAGCTACCCTATGACCCAGCAATTGTACTCCTGGATTTTTACCCCAAAGATACAAATGTACTGATCCGAAGGGGCACATACACCCCAATGTTTATAGCAGCAATGTCCACAATAGCCAAATTATGGAAAGAGCCTAGATGCCCATCAACAGATGAATGCATAAAGAAGATGTGGTGTGTACACACACACACACACACACACACACACACACACACACACAATGGAATATTATGCAGCCATCAAAAATGAAATCTTGCCATTTGCAATGATGTGGTTGGAACTAGAGGGTATTTATGCTAAGTGAAATAAGTCAATCAGAGAAAGACAAGTATGATATGATCTCACTGATATGAGGAATTTGAGAAACAAGACAGAGGATCATAGGGGAAGGGAGGGAAAAATGAAATAAGATGAAACCAGAGAGGGAGAAAAACTGTAAGTCACTCTTAATCTCAGGAAATAAACTGAGGGTTGTTGGAGGGGAGGGGGGTGAAAGGGATGGCGTGGCTGGGTGATGGACTTTGGGGAGGGTATGTGCTATGGTGAGCACTGTGAATTGTGTAAGACTGATGAATCACAGACCTGTACCCCTGAAACAAATAATACATTATATGTTAATAAAAAATAAATAAAAGACTAAAATCATACAAAGTATGTTCTCAAACCACAATAGAATTGAACTAAAAGTCAATATGAGAAAGATATCAAGACAATCTCCAAATATTTGAAAATTAAAGAACATACTTCTAAATAACACAAGGGTGAAGGAAGAAGTCTTAAGGAAAATTTTAAAATACTTTGAACTAAATGAAAATAAAAATGCAACTGGGTGGCTCAGGTGGTTAAGTGTCTGCCTTTGGCCCAGGTCATGATTCAGGGTCTTGGGATTGAGCCCTACATCAAGCTCTTTGCTCAGTGGGGAGGCTGCTTCTCCCTCTGCCCCTGCCCCTCATGCCCATGCTCACTCTAATAAGTAAATAAAATCTTTAAAAAAATGCGACTTATCAAGACTTCTGGGAGTAAGTGAAAGCGATAGTTCAAAGGGAACTTTGTAGTGTTAAATACATATTTTAGAAAAGAATAAAGATCTAAAATAAAAAACCTAAGCTTGAACATTAGGAAATCAGAGAGAGAATAGCTATTTAAGCCTAAAACAAGAAGAATATATCATAAAAATTAGAATAGAAAGCAATGAAATTGAAAACAGGAAAATAATGAAGAAAATCAAGGAATTTCAAAGATGGTTTTTAAAAATAGCAAAAAAAAATTTATAACTTCTAGCCAGACTAACTGGAGACAGATTTAGAGAGATAGAGCAATAGACAATAGACACGGAACACAAGTTACCAATATCAGAAATTAAAGAGTCATTACTATTGATCCAATGAAAATTAAAAAGAATCCTATGAACACTATATCTCATCCTTGCCTCCATTTAGGCAACAGTTCAATTTTCTCCATAGGTAGTAAGTTGAATCATTTTGCAAAATTGCACAGCAAAATAATTATTAAACTTCTCAATTTATAAAATATGTTCTTGGGCGCCTGGGTGGCTCAGTTGGTTAAGCGACTGCCTTCGGCTCAGGTCATGATCCTGGAGTCCTGGGATCGAGTCCCGCATCGGGCTCCCTGCTCAGCAGGGAGTCTGCTTCTCTGACCCTCCCCCCTCTCATGTGCTCTCTCACTCTCATTCTCTCTCTGTCAAATAAATAAATAAAATCTTAAAAAAAAAAAAAGGTTCTTGAAACTCAGTATAGAATCAACAGTCTTGAAAGCCAGGGCTTTACATTGTAAGTAGATTTCTTTATAGAAGGCAGTATTTGACTTAAAAACATGTTGAAAGCATGAAGAACATACAGCATAAATATTATACCATAAAGGACAATGTTGGGAAAACTGCACCATGCTGTAAGAACCATAGAAAAAGTTCAATTAACTGGGGAAACAGGGAGATATTTTTTCATTAGTGAAAAGTACAAGGGAATTTGGTCAGTGCTGTGAGTTGGGAAAGTGTTGGGATCCTGCTCCTTTCAGGATGATTCCCTGGGTGAGATAAGAAGGTATCTTGGAATCCTCAGAAAAGGTCAGGAGAATCTTAGAACTCTGAGAATTGGCATGCCTCCCAGATAAGCCTTGGTTCATTATTAGTGTTGGCCAGGTATTAGTTTTCTAACACTACTATAATAAATTACTACAGATTTGGTGCCTTTACTGTCTTTCAGTTCTGTAGAAGTCCAATATGGGTCTCACTGGGATAAAAATCAAGGTCTTGGCAAGGTTGTGTTCCTTTCTGGAGGCTCTAGGGGAGAATCTATTTCCTTGCCTTTTCCAGAGTCTATACGCCAGCTTCATTCTTTGGCTCATGATTCCTTCCCTCCATCTTCAAAACCAGCATGTTTCATCTCTATGACCATTCTTTCATAGTCTGACCTCAGCTTGGAAAAGTTCCATTTTTAACGACCTGTATGTTTACGTTTGACCCACCCAGATAATCCAGTAGATCCTTAATTTAATCACATATGCAAAATTCTTTGTGCCATGTAAGGTAACTTACAGGTTCTGGGGATTAGAATATAGACACGTTTGGGAGAGGGGTGGTGTGGGCAGAGGCACTATCCTACTTTCCAGGTAATGCCGTATAAGTAGATGGGCTAGAATGGCATCTTGAAGTACCCCACATATTAGTTGAGAAAAAGCATATATTTACTTTCTTTCCAGAAGGCACAAAGTTTCTGAGAGAGAGCAGACTCACTGGAACACATTCAAGAATATGATGAAGAGTCAGGTCAGAGTGTATAATGTGGCATATTCTGTCAATGATCATGGAAAGACACGGGATATAAACAATAGCTATGTCAAAGAAAGAGGCCATTACCTAATAACCAGGATAAATTACTCATAACTCAGTGGATGCCCACAATGGCCAGAGAATAGCCACAGAAAAGGCATCACTCCCCATCATGTCCAATAATGCATAATCCCCTGGAATTAAGACTTTATTGACATGTCTATGTAAATTTTTACTTCATTGTATTCATGTCATGGAATAACTGCGCTTACATGGAGGTGACTACATTAAGTTACATTTATTAGGGAGATTCTAGGCAGCAAATAAGTTTACCAAAAAAATAAATACATAAGTTAACATGTGATTAGGAAATTTGTTCTAAAGTCAGATAGACTAGAATAAATAAATAAAATCTTAGCTCCACCATGTTGTAGCTGTGTGACATTGAACATAAAATGCAATGTCTCTAAACCTCAATGTTTTCATATGTAATATAATAACTTTGTAAACTATTTAATAGAAAATTGAGACTCTAGGGGCTTGGGTTGTTGTAGGGGCCTGGGGTGTTCTAATGAAGAAAAGGAAAATGCTAAATTGCTCTGCTGAATTAATATCAGATCAGACCAAAAGAATAAATATAGAAAAATATAAGCAAAGAAACATCATGGCAGAAGGGTAGGGTCTAGCTTTGAGACTTTTAGGATCAGAAATAGCTAACTGAACCTTAAATAGCTACTGAATTTTAAATTGTGTTACCATGATGAAAATACTTCCATCTTTCTAACACCTTGAGTAGTCTTTTATTTATTTATTTGTTTATTTGTCTTTGGGGTTGTTTTGGGGTTTGTTTTCTTCTAGCTTTATTAACGTATACTTGCTAAATAAAAACTCTATATATTTAAAATGTACAACTTGATGCTTTTTGAGTAAAGTCTTATACGCACACAAATACCTTTTTGTGAATGGTTTGTGTGATGCTAATTTAATTAATTCAGTTAATATAAGGTACAGCAAAAACAAACAAAATCATAGAAACAATCCTTAAACTCAACTAATTCAGTGGAAGCAGTTCAAAGCCACAGAGAAGTATAAGAACATAAGCCCCTAGCAAAAGGCAAAGATCCTAGAGAGTTTATTTTATATTTATGCAGAATATATAAGAAGTTTAGAAGATCATTTCTATACCACTAATTTCCCTGCACCCATCTCCAACCTCTAATTCCTCTTAACTTTTACTTAGAGCAACACCATATTCTTAATGTGTTTTTATTTGTGTATTATCTATACCCCCACAAAACTGCAAGTACCATGAAAACATTTCGTTTACTATTGAGTCCTTGTAGACTATAACTATGCCTGAAACATACCAAAAGTTCAAAATAAGTGTTGGATAACTGAATGAATGATTGTATATCTAGATCTTAAGTTTCAAGAAGACACTGGCTAACCTCTGAGTTAAACATGTAAATAATTATAAAAAAATAGCAGACCAACACTGTGGGCTAACATAGAAGGATATGCATCAGGAGATTATGAAAGGAAAGAAAGAGGATGAAGAGGAGATGCAACATGGGAAAGTACCACAGGAAGGGAGGATTGTGAATTGGTAATAGAGATTCTTCCATGGGAAATGAAATTCCATTAGCATAGTTATTAGTCAGCCATTGTCACAATAATGCTATACAACAATCCACCCCAAAATGCAGTTGCATACAACAATCAGCATTTATTATTTGCTCATACATCTGCACATTGGCTAATGTTCTCTTGATCTAGACTAGACTCAGCTGAGCTTAACTGCAACCACAGATTCAGTTTATGACAGCTCAGTGTGTTTTTCATTCTTTTGGGAACAGTAGATAATCTGGGTTATATTTTTTTTAATAGGAGGACAAAAAAAGCTCAAAGAATATTAATTAGAATCATACAAAAGTTGCAAGACCTAGACTTAGAACCAGCACACTGTTTTTCCTGTAAACATTTCATTGGCCAAAGAAAAACACATGGCCAAGCCCAGTAGCGATGAGCAATACTCCTCTCATGGTGGTTCAAGAGAAGACAATGGAAAAGTGGGAAATATTTGCTGTACAATAACCTAATCTTCCACAACACACTAGCTGATAGTAAACCCAGAAATCTCAATGACTTAAAGATTTATTTCTTACATTATAGCTCAGTGTAGATCAGTGATGTATGACCATTTTCCACAGTCATTTAGTGACTCAGAGTTTTTCCATATAATAGCTATGACATTCCATGTCATCCTCCAGAAATGTCCTGTTCTATCCAACAGAATAGCCACTATCCATACGTGGCCTTTGAGTACTTGAAACAGGTATTCAGTCTGGATTGAGATCAGCTATAAGTATAAAACAAACTGGATTTTGAAGGAATGGTATTAAAAAAAACCTATCTTCTAATTAATTTTAAATTAATAACATTTTTTTAAAGATTTATTCATTTATTTGAGAGAGTACACAAGACGGGGAGAGGGCCAGAGGGAGGAGCAGGAGTCCAACACGGGGCTTGACCTCAGGACTCTTGAGATCATGACCTGAGCCAAAACCAAGAGTCAGATGCTTAACTGACTGAGCCACCCAGGTGCCCCTAAATTAATTACATATTTAAATGATAATTTATTGGATATATTGTGTTAATTAAATTTATTAGTGAATTAATTTCACCTGTTTCTTTTTATGGTTTTTAATGTGGTTCCTGGAAAATGTTTAATTACGTATGTATCACTTTATGTTTTTCCTGGACAGCACTACTCTAGGACCAGCCAACAGACCAAGGAAGTAAAATAATAGTGGAGAGACTTCATCAGAAATTTTAGGGACCAACCTAGAGATGGCATTCAGCACTCTTTTTGTATTCCATTAGCCAGAACTATCACCTAGGTGTAAGGGAGCTAGGAAAGTAGGGGATCCAGGAAGAAGGGTAGAATACAAATAATCATGAGCACTGTAATTCCTCATTCACCATCCTGCCTCACATCTGAAAGTGAATTTCTTTCTATAAAACAAGGAAAAAAAAAACTTTGGACAGGGCCCAAGATGTTGCATTATAGAAGAGGAAACAAACAGAACAGAGATCATAATGAAAGAGCCATTATAAGTGGACATAAAACTAATCATTAAAGTAAAAATAAAAAAGTCACCCACCAAAGGTGGATAATGATTCCGGGACATATGAAACCCAGACATAAGGATTCAGAATTTCATAAATGTATAAAATATTCCATATGGTTGCTTCAAAGCTAGTAAATTTTTTTTAAGCTTGTAAATTTTCACTAAAAATCTTGTATTAAGAATGCTAATGAGAGGATTGTGCTGTGACCTATGTCAGTTCTCTATAGCATCTATGTCTGGTAGTAAGGGAACAAATACGATCATCTTCAGTTTGTGATTTTGTGGATTCATGGGAGGAAAATGCCTGATATTAATGTTTACATAACCACTCAGAGACATGGTGATCAACATACTCAAATACCTCTGCTCAAACTTTTCTTAAAATAATTTCTATGAACTTTTCTAATCTTCAAAAAAACATAATTCTATAGTATTTATTTCAGCAGAGCATATACCACAAAAGAAACCCTGTGTTTTGTTTGGTGAGTCTAACAGTTTTTATTTTATTGAAAAATACATTTTTTTATAAAGTGCATTCCCATTATGCCAAATTCCAAAGATATGAGAATGTACAGTGGGAAAAAAACCTCCCTCTAGCCATCCTTTGTTTCTCTCCCCAGTGCATCATTGCTGAGTTTATTGTCTGTCCTTCCACAGATATTTTAGTGACTGGCAATGGCCATTAGCAAACTAATGCTTAATCCTCAATTTCTTCTCAACTATTCTCTGAGAAAGGGACAGCAGTTGGGGTTGGTTTTTTTTTTTTTTTTCTGTTTTTACAACTATCCTAATAAAAAAAGTGAAACTATGAAATATAATCTTAATTTTTTTCTTTATCTATCTGACTAGTTCATTTAGGAAAAAACTTTCTTTAGCACGTAGTAGTTGTCCACTCCAAAACCTTTCCTACATGTTCTATGGAGCACATTTCAGGAATGTCTCCCTAGCCTCACACTACCTATTCATGGGTTAACAGAGTAATTCCAAACCAAAAGCATTTTGTATTTTGCTAGTAAGATCCATCCCTTGTGCAATCAGTAAGGGACAGATATGTGCACTCACACACACACAACATACATATATAAACATGTATGTTTATAGATATGGGATTTATGTATGAATATACTTATATATAAATAACATACAAAATATATTTATATGAGGTCTATATACATGAAATAAACCTTATTACTTTCTTATAGCCCCAAAAACATAAAACTCATAATTTTTCCAAAGACTCCATATTTAGTCAAATACAGTAATTCCTCAAACAAATATTTAAGTGATCATAATGTGCCAAACACTTTGACAGGCACAGAGGATATAACATAAACTAGAAAAATGTATACTTTCCTTTATGGAGCTTACAGTCTATAAAAGAAAATCAGAAAATTAAACAAGTAATCACGTGTACGATAGGGTTAAGGCAAGGAAGAAACATTATAAATAAGAGACTAAAAAGTGAAAAAACAATAAGAGGCAAAAAATAATGTTCTATTCAGAGAAGCAGCATGTAAGAAGACCCATGGACAAGAAAGGACATCTCAGATTTAAGGAATTACATGAAACATTTTCACAGGAGTGTGAAATATGTGACAATTTCAGGGCAGTTCTACTCCAAAGTCCATGTTCTAACCCCATAAACAGGCTTGGAGCCATGCAGAAGAGCAGTGAAGCATATAGAATGAAAGAGTCCTAGAGTAGTTGGTCTGTGTTATGCCCTAATGACAACCAGGCTTTTACTTAGATCCTTATCACTTACAGTGCACTTTCCCATTTAATCCTTGCAACACCAGTCACTGAGCCTCTCATACAACTCAATAGTAAAAAAAATAGTCCAATTAAAAAATGGGCAAAAGAATTGAGTAAAAATTTTTCCAAAGAAGATATACAGATGGCCAATAAGTATATGAAAAGGTATTGGACATCACTAATCATCAGAAAAATGCAAATCAAAATCACAATAAACATCACCTCACACCTGTTAGAAGGGCTATTATCAAAAAGATGAGAAATAACAAGTGCGGACAAGAATGAAGTAAAGCGAACCCTTGTGCACTGTTGGTGGGAATGCAAACTGGTAGAGCCACTATGGAAAACAGTATGGAGTTTCCTCAAAAAATTAAAAATAGAAATACGATACAATCCAATAATCCCACTTCTGAATATATATCCAAAGAAAATGAAATCAATATCTGGAGAAGATACCTGCACACCCATTGTCATTGCAGCATTAGTCATAATAGCCAAGATACTGAAATGAGATAGGTGTCCATCATCTAATGAATGGAGAAAGATGTGATACAGAGTACTACATGACTATTATTTAGCCATGAAAATGAAAGAAATTCTGACATTTGCAACAACATGGATGAAATGAGAGAACATTATGCTAAGTGAAGCAAGTCAGACAGAGAAAGACAAATACTATATGATCTCACTTACATGTGCAATTAAAAAAAAAAAAAAAAAGCCTAACTTCTAGAAACAGAGTAGAATGTAGAATGGTAGTTACCAGGGGCTGAGGCATGGGGGAGATGGGAAAAATGCTGGTCAAAGGATACAAGCCTTTAGTTATAAGATGAATAAGCTGGGGATCTAATGACTGCATAATGACTATAGCTAATAATAATGTATATTTGAAATTATCATGATAAGTGAGTAGATCTTAAGAGTTCTCACCACACACATACAAAAGGTAACTGTGTGGTGCTGCATGGGTTAATTAACCATGTTGTGGTAATCATTTCACGAAGTATATCAAATCATTACATTGTACACTTCAAATGTATACAATTTTATTTGTCCATTACAACTAAAACTGGAAAGAAAATTTTAAATTGTATTAGGTTTTACCAAAGAAGTTAAGGAATGATTAGTCATCCCTATAACCTTTTAAATTGAGAACACTGAGACCTGTTACCTGCTGTTTATCTGCTGCTTATTTTTAGTATGTTCTAGTCACTTAGCTGTGTGGTCAATAATTTTTAGCAAACACCTATGGTGAATCCACCACATTAGGAGCAGTAAGGGTATAAAATAAAGTCATTGTACCTGCACTAGAATCATTTATAATTTAGTGAAGGAGAGAGAATAAACAAAGTAAATAGAATCAACAATTAGACCAGACATATGCAAATTATAGACTCAGCAGATTCAAGTGGAACAATATCACCAAACCATCAAAACTTGACTTGGGGGGGGCGCCTGTGTGGCTCAGTCATTAGGCGTCTGCTTTCGGCTCAGGTCCTGATCCCAGGGTCCTGGAATTGAGCCCCTCATCAGGCTCCCTGTTCAGCGGGAAGTCTACTTCACTTCTCCCTCCCCCACTTCCCCTGCTTGTGTTCCCTCTCTCGCTGTGTCTCTCTCTGTCAAATAAATAAATAAAATTAAAAAAAAAAAAACTTGACTTGGTAACATTTATCCATTCATCTTTCATTTATAGGTTAATGAAAGGTAGATTTTTAGGGCCAATCTCTAGAATAAAAAAAGACCCAGGGTCTCTGTCACTCACTTGCTCTTAGAAGTTGAGCAAGTTCCACAAGTTCTCTGTACCTTAGTTTCCTCCTTTATAAAATACAGTTGATAACAATGTCTACTACATCAAGTGAAGATTAAAAGAGAATGCATATAAAATACTTAGCATAATATGTGGCGTAATATAGGTCACTATTATTCTTCATCAAATATTTATTGGGGGATTTCATAGGTATCAGACACTCACATTATACCAAGAATGCAAAGATGAATCAAAGAACACTGGACTGCTAAATTACCTGTAAATAATTCTACCTAGGTAATGTTTAAAGCAGATAACTTCTGTATTCAGGTTTCTATGACTCGTAAGCTAATCATGAATTCTGCCAAATTCTTCAATTGTTGAGAATAAGAATGATTCAATGTTGAGAGGACAAGGGAAAGAACATCCTTAAATTAGACCTTTTCAAAGAGAAGAATTAGCCCCATTGTCCTTATTAAAAATATAAAGCAAACTCTTATGCTAGTCATAAAGAAATCTCTCAAAACCAGTACCTCCTAGCACCTCAAAATTATTAGTTTAAAGTTCAGATTATTAAAGAAAGACAATTATCATATGATCTCACCCATATGTGGAATTTAAGAAACAAGGCAGAGGATCATAGGAGAAGAAAGGAAAAAATGAAACAAGATGAAACCAGAGAGGGAGACAAACCATAAGAGACTCTTAATCATAGGAAACAAACTGAAGGTTGCTGGAGGGGAGGGGGATAGAAGGATGTGGTAATTGGGTGATGGACATTGGGGAGGTTATGTGTTGTAATGAGCACTGGGTATAAGACTGATGAATCACAGACCTGTACCCCTGAAACAAACAATACATTATATGCTAATTAATTTAAATTTTTAAAAATAAAAAAAAATAAAATTTTAGATTATTCAAGCAAGGCTAGTCCCTATAAAGATATATTTGATCATAAAACAGAAAATCATCTTGAATCAGAAAAATAATTGCCTTAAGTGCTTACATGCTATACAGTTCTTCCCTGTAGAAGCAAATTAAAACATGCAAAACTGAAAGATACTCTCTTTAAGGGAATAAAATAAAATAAAAGCTGAGTATGATATATGATAACCCTATATTTTATATGCCTTTGTCTATATAGGGAATTTTTTGTTGTTGTTTGTTTTCATTTACATAGAATCACTAGAAAAGCTCATATAAGACAAGAAAACTAACATAACACATAATAGGTCTCAGGGCAGAGATAAGGAATTCAAAGAACTATGTTAATACAGGAAAACTGAGCTGAGAATTTTCTGACAGTTTTCTTCTTTTTTTTTCAAAGATTGATTTATTTGAGAGACAGAGGGCACACAAGCGGGGGTGGCAGGGTAGGGGGTGGCAGGGGGTGGGCAGAGGGAAAGAATCTCAAGGAGACCCCCTGCTGAGCACAAAGTTCTAAGCGGGGCTCAATCTCACAAACAGATCAGGGCCTGAGCAGAAATCAAGAGTAAGATGATTAACCACTGAGCCACTCAGGTACCCCCTGCAGACATTTTTCTTATCCACCCTCTCAATCAAAAACTTTAGCAGGGGAGTCAGTATTTTTAACAATGCCCCCACATATTATTATAGACAAACACAAACTAGAACTGGATCACAAATACTTATTGGATGAGGATAAAAATAATAAATAGCTAACTGTTATTACCAACATATTATCTAGGGTCACTTTGCTCCTCATTTTACATGCATTAACTCACTTAATTCTTAAAATCGTATGAGCTGGGTTCCATTATTATCCATACTTTACAGATATGAAACACGTGTTGAAAGAATAAGTAACTTGACCAAGGCTATAGAGTGAACTTCAGTTTCCTCATTTGTAAGTAGTAATAATAACAAACATGCTAATTACAGGGTTTGGGGTTTTTTTTTACCATTTACAATGTCATCCTGAATATATTTTTCTCTCTAATCCTCAAAAAAACTCTTAAGATCAATAATGAAGTTATTAACCTGTTTCACAAATGAAGTCACTTCAGAAGTTTCAGAACTAGAACTCAAGCCAGGTCTTCTGAACCATGTTCTCATTTTCTTTCCACTCTGGTTTCAAAAGTTCCTTTCAATCCCAATGTTCTATAATCCTATGAAATTGCAAAACTCTTTTCTTATATAAATATAGACATAGCTTACATAGCACTTATTTCTATTATCAAGCCTTTTTCTGAGCATGTCATATATATTTTAACTCATTTCATCCTCACAATTCCATGGATAGGTACTATTACTATCCCCACTTTATAGGTGAAAAAACTAAGGAACCAAGAGGTAAATAATTCGTTCAGCAAAATATTTGCACAGCTGGCAAATGGTAGAGCTAGGACGCAAACCCAAGTAGCTGAACTCCAGAGACTGCTTTAACCATCACGTGGCCCCATTCCCATATACCATTACATTATATGTTCTAGCAGGAAAAAAAAAAAAAAAAAACCTCAATCCTAAATGATTCTTTTTAAAAAGAAATAAAGAATAACATTTAAGATAGCACATCTGACTTAAAACCCTATTTAGAAGATGAGGTGAATAAATCAAATATTTATTGAATTTTTGCTTTGCACAGACATTATATTAAGCACTGCTGAGAATATAAACAAATAGAATCTGTATTCCTGTTCTCAAAAGGAGTTTACAGTCTACTATCTTCTTCTTCTTCTTCTTCTTTTTTTTTTTTTTTTTTAGGGGATAGCAGGAGGGGAAGAATGAAGGGGGGAAATCGGAGGGGGAGACGAACCATGAGAGACTATGGACTCTGAGAAACAAACAGGGTTCTAGAGGGGAGGGGGATGGGAGGATGGGTTAGCCTGGTGATGGGTATTAAAGAGGGCACGTTCTGCATGGAGCACTGGATGTTATGCACAAACAATGAATCATGGAACACTACATCAAAAACTAATGATGTAATGCATGGTGATTAACGTAATATAATAATAAAAAATATTTTAAAAAAAGGAGTTTACAGTCTAGTTGGGGAGGACTACATATGTAAAGTAAACCTTCAACAAAATGGAACAATCATTGTTTATTGATTTAGACACAATATAAATATCAAGTGTGTAATACAGATAATAAATGATATAGAAAACCACTAAGACATGGAATGTAAAACCTAAGCAAAATAAATCATGAGCAGGGAAGTCTTACTACAGCTTAAACCAAAACAAAAATTAAGGTGGATTCTTATGAAATATCATTCTTTTCATAGAGAAATACAAAATTTAGCAATAGATTTACCCTAAATCTCAATCCTTTTTAAAAAATTATATTACTTTGTATTTTAGATCAATATTTGGAGCAACAGAGAGGGTAAGAGATGATAAATGCCTGACATCTTTTACATGGACCTAAATTCATTTAAACATCTGATTACTAAAGAGTTGTCTACAAAGTTTAATGAAATGCTTAGTTGCTAGATAACACAATATGCTGCATTATTTCTTGAAGAGATGATCACTTTATGTCTGCAATATTGATGATAATACAGTACACTATGCAATGTCCAAAGAAAACATTCAACTTTAGCCTATTCCTTCCCTTCTAGGTCAAGAAATATAGGAGTACCTGCCTTCTCTTCCAATATCCTCTTCTAGGGGGATTTTACAGTATTTACAGTATTTACGTGATAAAGACAAGGTCCATCCGGACCAAAAATAAAGGCGGGGTGGAAATGGGATCATTGAACATCATTAGTGAACATCATCCTAATTACTCATTTTGATATTAATTGTGCTCCCAGTAAATTATATATAGATAAGAAAACAACAATGTACACAGAAAAAAAATTCTAACCATACTGAGAAAAAATTGAAATGAATCATACTTGGGCATGGAAATCCACTATAAAAGGGTAGATGTTATAGGAGAAACTTCTGTGTCAGGGGGGTAATAATCTGTCAGTCTTTTACACTGACGGACTTTTATTATATAAGAAACATTTAAAAAGGACTTACCATTATGCTAGGTGCTAGCTATAGAAATGTGGAAAAAAGACATAGTCTTTGATATTTAGGTTCAAATTTATTGAGAAAAACATTATAAGCACTATAATGGAGATTGGTCCCTCCAAACGGAATATGTAAGAATTTAAGAAGAAGCAATTAACCCTCTAGAGAAATGAGAGAAAGTATAAATGAAGGGATGACTATACATGGCATATTGAAGCTTGAGTAAAAAATGACCACATGGGAAGGAGGAAAGCAGGAAAAATAAAATCCTGGAATTACACCAGACTTTTCTCCTACAAAGGACAAAGTTTATTTCCAAGTGATGAAAAAGAGTGAGATTTTCTTCTTAATAATAAAAATTTTCTGTAGAAGACTAATTTTGGCTAATCTGTTAAAACAGCTTTGCATTTGTAAAAATCTTAAACCTGTCTCTCAACAATCTTCAGATTAGTTAAAAATCTAGTGCATTAAAAAATGGAAAGGATGCTATCCTCCTGACCACCACTGCCACCACTGTACTCCACTGGTAAAAATGCTCTATAGGCAAAATTTACAGATGGGTTGATAAAATGGAAATTTAAGATTTATAAGTACAGATTCTTTGTGAGACATCATCTGCAGCAAGCATACTCAATGCTATTCTTTATTGTGATGCAAGTCACAACTCCACCCTTACGTAAGGACTACTGTGTTTGGACTGGTCAGAATCTCATTTTTTTTTTTTTTGGATAAATGATAGGGCTAATAATACTCAGAAGAGGATTGTAGTTTTCCTAATAAGCAAATGCAGAAGTCTCTTGGAAACAAGATGACTGCATAATCAAAATGGCTCACACTCCACAAAAGCAAAAGAGGACGGCAAGCCTAGAAAGTCCTCTTCAGCAGTGACCCTCTGGGGAAGGCAATATTGAAGAGCAGGACAAAGCTGTAATTCCTTGAGGACAGCCTCTTAACTCCATAATATGCAAATTCCCTATGCGCATCATGAAGTCACTGGGCATCTCTCCATCAAATGCATATTAATGAGTCCTGCAAAGGTTTTCAAGCTCTGAGCATTAGTCCCTTGAGTAAATCTGGCTAGGCACTAGTGTCACATAGGATATTTATTAAACCCATTTCTTTTTTTCTTTTTTTTAAATTTAAATTTCATTAGTTAACATACAGTGCAATATTGGTTTGTGGAATACAATTCAGTGATTCATCACTTACATACAACACCCAGTGCTTATCAGAACAAGTGCCATCATCTAGCCCATCAATCCCCCACCTCCCTCCATCAACCCTCAGTTTATTCTCTATTGTGAAGAGTCACTTACGGCTTGTTTCCCTCTTTCTTTTTTTTCTTTTCCCCCTTCCCATATGTTCATCTGTTTTCTTTTTTTTTATTTTTTTATTATGTTATGTTAATCACCATACATTACTTCATTAGTTTTTGATGTAGTGTTCCATGATTCATTGTTTGCATATAACACCCAGTGCTCCATGCAGTACGTGCCCTCTTTAATACCAATCACCAGGCTAACCCACCCCTCACCCCCCTCCCCTCTAGAACCCTCAGTTTGTTTCTCAGAGTCCATAGTCTCTCATGGTTTGTCTCCCCCTCCAATTCTCCCCCTTCATTTTTCCCTTCCTACTATCCTCTTTTTTTTTTTTAACATATAATGTATTATTTGTTTCAGAGTACAGGTCTGTGATTCAACAGTCTTATACAATTCACAGTGCTCACCATAGCACATACCCTCCCCAATGTCTATCTGTTTTCTTTCTTAAATTCCACATATGAGTGATATCATATGGTATTTTTCTTTCTATGACTCATTTCACTTAGCATAATACACTGTAGTTTCATTCACGTCATTGCAAATGGCAAGATTTCATTCTTTTTGACAACTGAATAATATTCCACTGTGTGTGTGTGTGTGTGTGTGTGTTTACCACCTCATCTTTCTCACTGACCAGATAGCATTATTGTTGCCAAAAAGAGATGACCCAGTGCTTTAACAGAATAGAAGATACATGGGTTGTTTTTTCTTTTCTTTCCTTCCAGCTGCCCCTGAGTTCCTGTTTTTGAGAGTACAATAAACAAGGGCACACAATTTAAACAATACTTTCTGTGGTTTCAGAAACTACTCAAAAATATGGTCTGAGAGACACATGATGAGGTGACAATCCACTACTAAAAAAATAAAGAAAAATTCCCAGGAAACTACATTTTATATTTAAAGCTGTGCCAATGGCAAATGCCTTTCAGGAGTAATTTAATAGAAGAATATGGATTGTTTGCTGAATTTCATTATTCTTATTACAAGGGACATAACTTCCTCTTAATTTGGGGGTAGTATTACATTCCGAAGATTCAGGAATTTATTTTCTTAATATAAAATAAGATAAGCTTTCTGAACATACCCTACTTCTCCCTGTTACCAAGAATTGATAGCAAAAAAAAGAAAGTTTAGTTTCTTTACATGAAAGGGAAATGATTTATTGATATCTTCCAAATCCATCCTCTTGAATACAATAGAAATTAAATTATCAGGTCTTTAGTTTGAGCTTTGACCTTCAAATCTTGAGACATGAGAAAAAATGCCTTTTTTAAAGCAGTAGTTTTTCTCATTCCCTAGATATTAAGGATTTGATTTACCTCTAAGAGAAGATTGGGTCTTTGTTTTAGGATAAAACAACTTAACACATAATTTGGCTAGGCAAAAATAAGCAAAGAACCCATAAAGTCATGGAAAGATGTGAGATATTAAGGTGCTTAAGTGCTCCTCATGAAATGTCTGTAGCCTATGTATTAATTGCTGGTGATACTACAAATATCCAAAATATGTATCTTCTTCAGAATGTTGTTTTGCCTTTTGAGAGCCTGAAAAGTTGGGCCTGAACTTCAAGGAGGAAGTGGAAGGACCTCCTCAAGGGATTCCAACTGTCTCTACAACACGGTAGAAAGCCAAAAACTAAGGAGAGAAATAGCCAGCCATGAGTCTTCTCATGGAAAGTCTTCGTATATGAGTCTGATATATCACATATATTATTATAGATTAGCTAGTTTTTAATTATTTTTCCTCATTGTTATTCCAGTTACTATTACCACAGATTATTCCATGCTTAGTGGCAAGAAACAACCATTTATTTTGTTCATGTTTTTATACATCAGGAATTCAAATAGACCACAGTAGAGATGACTTGTCTATGCTTTCTGATGTCTTTGGTCTCAGATGGAAGACTCAAGGCCAGGAAACTAGAATCATCTAAAGGCTGGTGTACTTACATGTCAGGCATTTGATGATAACTATTGGCTGGTAGCCTCTCCTCTCCAAATAAGTCTCCTCATTAAGTCCCTCCAAAGCACATGTCCTGAGAGATAAAGATGGGGTGGGACAGAGAGAGAGAAAGAGAGAGGCCAATCATCGTCTATGACTTAACTTCAGAAGTCACATAGCATCAGTTTTACTATGTTCTAATGTAATAAAAGCAAGTCAAAAAGAAGAGGACTCATATTCAAGTGGAACATACATAATGGACCTTGCCTCTTGAGGTAAGAATGTGTCAATATCACCATAATGGACACACTCTAAGGTAGCCCCAATCAGACATGTGCTTGTATGATTCCCTCCCCTTGAGTGCAAATCCTGTGACTTGCTTCTCACCAACAGGATATGGCAAAGGTGGCAGAATGTCACTCCTTTGATTAGATTATGGTGTAGGGCAAAGGTGGTATTATGTTGCTCCACAGAAAGTACTGCTTAAATATGTTATGGACAAATGTTTGTGCCTCCCTCCCCCAAATTCATATGTTGAAGCCCTAATCTGCAATGTGATAGTATTTGGAGATGGGCATTTGGGAAGTAAGTAGGTACTAGGGTGGGGCCCTTGTGATGGGATTAGTACCCTTATAAGAAGAAACACCAGGGAACTTGCTCTTTCTTTCTCAGCCATGTGAGGACACAGCCAGGAAGAGAATCCTTACCAGACATGACCATGCAGTCAACCTGATCTTGGACTCCCAGACTCCAGAACTGTGAGAAAATAAGTTTCTATTATCTAAGCTACCCAGTCTATAATATTTTGTTATGACAGCTTGAGCAGACTAATACGTTTTATAGCAAAGGTGATTGGATCTAATTCCCAGGATTATGTTATGCTAGATGAGACTTGATCTTGGCAAGCTGGAAAGAGATTATCCTGCTGGCCTTGAAGAAACAAATTGCTATGATGTAAACTGCCTATGGGTAGGTCCACATGGCAAGTAACCGCAGTCACCTGGTAGGAGCTGAAGGCCTCAGTGCTACGGTTGTAAGGCAGTGTGAAAAAACCTGAACAAGTTTGGAAGTGGATCCTTTCCACTTGTGGAAAAACCTCCAGATGAGCAGGCAGCACAGTCAACACCGTGACTGTAACTTACTGAGACCCTCAAAAAACCCAGCTAAGCTATGCCTGAGCCTGGACTTTTGACCAACAGAAATGGAGAGAATACATTAGTGTTGTTTAAACCACTAAATTTCTGGTAAATTAGTACACAGAAACAGAAAACCAATACAATCACTTTGTAAGAAGAGCATGTGGGATGATTTGGCCATCTCTGGAGATAGTGTGCCTTCTTAGGAAAATACAATCTACCACAATTGTTCATTCTTTTCTCATCCCTAAACCTTCAAAAACCTGAGCTGAACACAGCAGTTGAGGGGAGAATAGTGGCATAGGAAGAACCATTCTCAAGATCCCAGTAAGTAATTTGCAAAAAAACTGGAGCAAAGGCTCACAAGTAACTGGATGAAATCACAAACAATATCCAGAACAGTTTTGTGTAACATGTGAGCAAGTTCCTCAAAGATTCCAAGAAATGACTATGGTTGGGAATCTGGCAAAAGGACAGGACTTCTGATTTCAAGTGGGTTTGAGCATCAGACTGTTGTTATTTGGGCATTCAAGGGAAATGTGATTTAGACGATGGCAAAATCTATGACTTATAGGTCATATGTATAACATAACTAGAATAGAAATATTAGAATGGACTGTTCTTTATACAAATAATGGAAATCTCTTTCTAACTTCTTAAATTCAATTACTTTTTGTTTAATCTTTTGTTTAAGACTTATTGACCACCCAAAATTCAAATCTCTTTTTAATACAATGTCTTTATATTCATCAACAAATATTTAATAGACATCAGCTATGTGCTAGGCTAAAAGTACACAGACAAAGCCATTCTCAATGGAGAAATCAAATATGTTCATCAAGTACATGGATTTTTCATGGTTCCCATTACTTTATTAGAGAAACTTTTTTTATTGCATTAAAATACATAAAAGCACTGCCTTCATATTTTCTCTTTTGGGGAAATATAATAATATTGATGGTAAAGATAATAAAACTATCTAATGTTACTGAGTATATTTTATGCACCAGACATTGTGCTAAAAATTTATATTCATTATCTCTTTTAATTTTTGTAACTCTTTAAGGTCGATACTATTATTATCCCAAATTTATGATGAGGAAATTGAGAAACACAAAAGTTGCCTAAGGTAACACAATCAGTGATAGAGAACTGGAGTATGATTTTCTTTCATATTCAAAATCATGCAGACTAATAAGAGATCTTAAAAATTATTCAATCTCACTATCCTTCTAAGTATTCTTTTGCAAGTAACTTATTGAGGAAATTCTCAATTAATATAGATGTGGTTTCAGAATTCTAGTCTCAGCCTGATCCCCTGGGGATCCCTGGTACAGGAATCACACCACAGAGTTTGTTCCACCCAGAGGCAAAGGGACTGGGCTATTACACCCCCACATCAGTTTAGTCACTGGCTGTAAGCTAGGGATGAGGGGGAAAAGGGAAGAAAGGAAGGGTATTTTCTGGCATCTCCAGGCAAGGTGGCTCTCCCTGGAAATCCTCAGAAAAAGGATCCAGATACATGCTGTTAACAGCCAAGACCTATAGTAGCCAGAATATGAATACAAAGCCTGCTAAAGGGAATCTGGGCAAAGCTCCAATAACATCTGATATATCTGTCAAGTGTTTAGCCAACTCATGCTTGGATACTTATAGTAAGAAAGAACTCATCATACCCCCTTCTCCACCTAACAAGGCAGCCCATTACAATCCTTGGATAGCTTGGATAGAAAAGTCTTCCTCTTGTTGGATGTGGGGGAATAAAGGGAGGTCATTCCAGAACAGAATATGCAAAGGCCCAGAGTATAAAAGAGCATAATGGTATGTATTGTTGCCATACCTATTAGTAAGATTTATTGTAGTTAAACTGAAGATGTGAAAGTATCAAGTGAAAAAGATGGTCTAGGAAGATGGTTATAGGCCAGATAGCCAGATAATGAAAGACCTACATGCCTCATCAAGGACTTATGATATAAGATAACACTAAATATATTTTTGCAGAAAAGGGAAATGATCACCTCCTGTGTAAAACCCATCCTGGAAGCAATGCAGAGAGCAACCCCACCTCATTATATTAACTTTATGAGCTTTCTCATCTGTGTTTCCTCTGGACTAACAGCTCTTCAAGGACAGAAACCTAAGTGCCTAAAACAATAAATGTTTATGGAACTGAAAGGAAGTGATCATAAGGGAGAGAAATCATTACAACAACCCAGATGAGGGATGCTAACGGTCTAAATCAGGAGTCAGCAAACTATAGCCCATAGGCCTAAACCAGCCTAACAGCTCTTTTTATAAGTAAAAATCTATTGGAATACAGCCATGGCAATTTGTTCACATGCTGTCTATAGCTGCATCTATGCTATACAGCAAGTTAAATAACTGCCACAGAGACCATATGGCCTACACGCCTAAAATAGTATCTAGCCCTTTACAGAAAAGGTTTGCTGACCTCTGGACTAAACTGAAACAGTAGTTACATAAATGAATAGGTGCGATGGATGGAAATGATATTTAGGAGAAAAAAAAAATCAATTGGAGTAGCCACTACTCATTGCTCCTAGTTCTATTTCTTGATATTATGTGCACATTAGACACTCACATTATAAATATGTATAAAAAGCTTGCAAATGTACCAACACATCTTTTGACAATTCCTATTTGTCAAATTTAAACTGAACTATCATTTCCATAAAGTTCCTTACACTCTGAAGAACACATAGGGTAGTCCATTTACCATCAGGCCTACAGATCCAAAACAGAAGCATCAAACTGTTTGGTCCACTTAGACTAAGATAGTGCTGCAGTAATGGGACAGTATTAGCCCTAAGGTCTCTTATGTAAATCTTCTAAAAGACTCCCAACCTCTAAATCATTGCCACATTCTGGTCTTCAGAGATGGCCTAAATGCTTTTCACCTCATTAAGCTGCTCTGCACCAGAGTCCTCTAAAAACTTTTCATCTGAAAAGTCCCCATAAGGCCTGAAATTTCTTTTCCCTTCTCTATGTGTTTGGAACATAAAAGATTGCAATTCAAAGAAAAAGTAAAGAACTGTCATGGTCCTTTTTGTTGGTATTAATCTCTGAAAAGCAGATTTAGGGTGACTTTTTTTTTTTTTTCAGTTCCTGGTTCTCCACTTCCTGTTTGAATATACACTACAAAGTGTCAGTGAAATGCATTTATAGGACACAGTGAGCCAGTTGCTAGGTCTTTTGTATCAGGACTTAAAAGATAAAGGCAGGCTCCTTTCCTAAAAAAAAAAAAAAAAAAGGCAATCTGCAGCCATAGAAACATCTAATCTTAGTCATAGTACCAACACCCTCAGATGGGAAAAAAAAAAAGATAATTTAGATTAAAAGTTGCTTATAAAAATGGATTTTTAAACATCACACCTTGAATAACAAACCAATCAGGAAAACTTCTCCTACCTTCCATGGAATAAATTTAAGAAAAGTGAAACAACAAATGATATATTGGTACTTTTATATTTGAAGATTATTTACCTCAAATATTTAGTTGCTGTCATTATTTAGATGTAAAGTGTAGTCTACCATACACCATACACCAAAATATTTTTCAAATTAATAATATTTAAGTGTGAAGACAAGCATAAAAATATAGAACTAGAGGAAAATATAAGTAAACATTTCTGATTTTACAATGGAAAAGGATTCTTTAAAAATATGAGTAAAAGCAGAATCTGAAAGACAAACTGACAGATTTCAATATATAAAAACTTAAGACTTCTAGATATATTAAAACAGAACATTCAAAATTTAAAAACAACCAACAAGGAAAATGTTTCAATGGCTTTGACTAGAAGTTTCATTCTTTTTTCTACAAGAAGAAACCCATGAAAACATGATTTTAAAAAACGAGCACAGAATATGAGGATATGCATAAAGAAGGAATAAAAATGACCAATAAATATGTGAAAAAATATATGAAAAAACTCAGTCAAAAATATAAAAACTACCTTATTTTGTGCCTGTATAAAAGCAAAGATTTTTATTTAAAAGATAGCACACAGATATATTAGTTCAAATGTTTTTGGTTATGAATAACAGAAAACAAATTCCAAGTAATTTAGACAGTGAAAAATTAGTGGACCCTCGAAATTTTCTAACTCCAAAGATAGGTTTGCCATTAGGTATGGTTTAATCAATAATCAAGCTCCAATTCTCCGAAATTTTTTGGATCTGGTCTATTTATCAGCATTGTGCTAAAGCTGGCTACTCTCAGGAAGGCAAAACAGCTACAGTAATTCCAGGAGTTGGCTTTGTACCACATCATTAAAAAAATAGAGAGAGTATCTCTTCTATCAGTCACCTCAGTCCTGGCATTCATTCTGATTGGATAAGTTTAGGTCATGTTTTCAATCCTTGACCAATCATCATGGTCAGGGAAATGGTACCTTCCAATTCGATGAGGCCTGTGTTAAATGTCCAAGCTTGAACCAATCACTGTGGCAAGAGAAATAACAATTTGATAATTAACTTAAAGCATTCAGGGTCCGTTCTTGGTATTCAAGGTGGGGAAAATTCTCTTCAAGTCATGCAGCTGATACATAATGGAGGAAGAGGGATAGACTAGCTGCACTGATAATGTATAGAGAAACAAGCTCAGTTAGACACAGTGCATGGAGCAATAAATTACTTAAATATTTATAAGAAAACTGGACTATAAATATCAAAGCCTTAAAAATGTACACACATTTTTTTTCCAGAATTCCTGATGTTAAAATTTATCCTAAGGGAATAATCATGGAAAATACAAAGATATATTTATTATATTGGTTTAGGATTCCCAAAACTTAATACCCAACAATGGAAAATTACTTAAATTATGATACATGAATGGTACATTATATAGCCTTTAATATCATAGTGTAGAAGAATATTTACTGACATGTAAAATTGCTCAAGATGTATTGTTAAATAATTAAAACCAACAGAATAATCCATGTTGGTTATTTGTTTTTAAATTCTGAATAATCTGGGACGCCTAGGTGGCTCAGTCGGTTAAGCATCTGCCTTTGGCTCAGGTCATGATCCCGGGGTCCTGGGATTGAGTCCAGCATGGGGCTCCTTGCTCAACGGGAAGCCTGCTTATCCCTCTGCCTGCCACTCCCCCTGCTTGTGTGTGCTCTCTCTCTCTCTTTCTCTCTCTCTCTATCTGATAAATAAAATAAATAAATAAATAAAATCTTTAAATTCTGAATCTGTTTTGAGATATCCAAAAGTCTTAAAAGATTACCCTATTTTTATAAAATATATATGCATATATGTATACATTGAAAAAGACTGAAATACATCAAAATATAAATAGGTGTTATCTCTAGATAAAAGAATTATAGTTTTTATTTCTTTTTCATAATTTTCTATATTTTGTAAATTTTCTTAATGCTTATGAACTATTCCAGTAATGAAAAGAATTCATGTTTAAGAGAAATAATTATAAATTGTAATTAATAACTAATTTAAAAGAATTAAGCAAATCTACATTTTGAGAAGATTTAATGGAAACTGTGACTTTAAGAACGTGTTGGTGAAAAATTCCAAAAGTTCCCAACTGCAGGTTGAGAGAAAGCCCACATAAAAGCAGAGCTCTACAAATGAAATCTTTAAATAATCTGTATCTTATCCCTGGAGGAGCAACAGCATGAAGCCACCCTTTAGTTGTTCAGCATTAGACCACCTGAACTTAACGCTCAGCTTAACGCTGACTTTATCCTAATGACTCTTCTACCGTCTGGGGAAAAGCTTAGGATAAACAAAGAAATATCAAACCTCCCCAGAGGGCTTTCCAACTCCCTGAGGAATCCTCTTTTGAGAACAGGCCCAAATACTCATATTTATACATCTGTGCAAGTGATGGCTAATGACCCAAAATTGCACCATATGTAGCTCCAATTGTACTATATATAGCTTCAACTTTCATGTAATTGATTCAAAAAGCAAATGTTGGTCTGGCCTATGTGAAGGTATGTGTACACTAGGTTATAGGAATAATCATCTCAATTTAATGTGGTAATTTTTAAAAGTCATTTAAACTAAAACTAAATTTACTGGTTTCATCTGTTGATGTATTATATAGGCACAGACTACAGAAGCTAAATATACATCATCTCAAGAAGAGATGCAAAGTTGAAAGATATACAGCCCTCTATGATGTGAGAGGATTCCATGCATATATGCTGTCTACACATAGCTGATCCTAGCTCCACAGCTGTAGAATGTACTCTAGGCTTCAATCAACATAATAATGCAAAAATAGACCAAAACACAGGAGCAATTGAAGAAAACGGGAGAAGAGAACACATGGTATCAGGGAAAAGTTGACTTTTCTGGTTTCTGATTTAAAAGAGCAAAAAAATGCCTTAAAAATTTTTAAATGCAAATAAAAAGAAGTTAAAAGCACCCATAATATTCTGACAATCAGAAATATTTTTGAGAGTTTTAAAGCAGTTCAGTGTGTGTGTACATATACACATGTGCTTATATGTGCTTAGTATAATACATATTTAAGTTAAATATATTTAATACAGTTTGATATATATTATTTAACAGCTTAATATTATGTTCTTATATATATACATACAAACACACACATATATGTATATGTTTTTAGCCTGCTATTTTCACTTAAATATATTATAAATATTTCCATGGTAGGAAACTGCCTTTAGTATTATAATATTTTATCACAATGCTATTTTATTTTATAGATATACCATAATTTAATTAGTCCACCATTGTTAGAAATTTAGTTTTGTTTTCTCCCATATTTTGTTATTTCAAGTAATTTAGGTTTTAAAATACTGTTTTATTATTTAAAACAAAGTGCTACATTCTCTGATTATATCATTATAAAAACCTTGTATCAGAATTGCTTGGTTAAAAAGAAATTCAAAATGTTAAGGTTCTTGATATGCATATCAATTATGAGGACTTCAGTTGTTATTAACAATTAAAATAATCCAAATTGAAATTATTTAAATAGCTTTATTAAAGACTTTTTAATGGATCTCATAAATAGAGTCCAGAGATAGGTCACACAAAATTCAACAATGTCACAAGTATCCTGCTTCCTTTTGTCTCTTGCTCTGCCTACTGTGATACTATGAGATAACAAATAGGTACAAACAACTCCTGCAAATACATTTATATATTTTTTCTCCTTTATGTTCAAAGAAACCACATCTTCCCCAACCCTCAAACAAAAATCCTAAACTTCATTCTAGATAAATTTGGGTCATGTGCCCATTCCTGAGCCAACAGCTTTGCAAGGGGGTTAGATACTGTCAATTTACAGTCCCACAAATAGAGTTCAGGTTTCCTCCAGCCTTCAAAAATATTTAGAATTAACCCTTAAAATTAACCTTTAAAAACTCACAATAAAATCAAAAGCTGCCAACTTGACTAAAGAAGAGTAAGCCATTATTCTTTTTCCTTTCTTTCTTGTCTTATCAGTTTGGCTTTTTTTTTTTTTCAGGAACCTGCTTTTTATTTTTTTATTATGTTCAGTTAGCCAACATATAGTACGTCGTTAATTTTTGATGTAGTGTTCAATGATTCATTAGTTGCATATAACACCCGGTGCTCATCACAACATGTGCCCTCCTCAATACCCATCACCCAGCGACACCATCCCCCCTGCTCCCTCCTGCAACCCTCAGTTTTGTTCTTGGAATCCAGAGTCTCTCATTGTTTGTCTCCCCCTCTAATTTCTTCCCATTCAGTTTCCCTCCCTTCCCTTATTGTCCTCTGTACTATTCCTTATATTCCGCATATGAGTGAAACCATATGATAATTGTCTTTCTCTGCTTGACTTATTTCACTTAACATAATCCCCTCCAGTTCCATCCATGTCAATGCAAATGGTGGGTACTCATCCTTTCTGATGGCTGAGTAATATTCCATTGTATATATGGACCACATCTTCTTTATCCATTCATCTGTTGAAGGGCATCTTGGCTCCTTCCACAGTTTGGTTATTGTGGACATTGCTGCTATGAATATTGGAGTGCATGTGTCCCTTATTTTCACTACATCTGTATCTTTGGGGTAAATACCTAGTAGTGCAATTGCTGGGTCATAGGGTAAAAGAAAAACTTAGTAGATGTTAAGTTTTATTATAATTATCTTATTACTTGTATTACTAAATTGTTGTGATTACCTATTCATTCCATGAGCTAATTTTTCTACTGGGAATAGCCATTTAAAAAAAAATTTTAAATCCAGTATAGTTAACATATAGTGTTATATTAGTTTCAGGTGTACAATATGGTGATTCAACAATTCTATACGTTCCTCAGTGCTCATCAAGATAAGTGTAATCCCTTTCACGTTTTTCACCCATCCTCCCACCCACCACCCCTCTAGTAACCATCAGTTTGTTCTCTATAATTAAGAGTCTGTTTTTTGCTTCATCTCTATTTTTCTTTGTTCATTTGTTTCATTTCTTAAATTCCACATATGAGTGAAATCATATTGTATTTGTCTTTCTCTTATTTCATTTAGCATTATACTCTCTATATCTATCCATGTTGTTGCAAATGGTAGGATTTTTTTTTTTGTAACTGAGTAATATTCCACTGTGTACCACATTTTCTTTATCCATTCATCTATCAATGGACATTTGGGCTGGTTCCATCTTTTGGCTATTGCAAATAATGCTGCAATAAACATATGGGTGCATATATCTTTTCAAATTAGTGTTTTCATATTCTTTGGGCAAATACCTGGAAATGGAATTATTGGAACATACAGTAGTTCTATTTTTATTTTGTAAGAAACTGCCATACAGTTTTCCACAGTGGCTGTACCAGTTTGCATTCCCACCAATAGTGCAAGTGGGTCCCTTTATCTCCACATCCTCACCAACACTTGCTGTTTCTTATGTTTTTTATTTTAGCCATTCTGACAAGTATGAGGTGATATTTCATTGTGCTTTTGCCTTGCATTTCCTTGATGACTAGTGATATTGAGCATTTTTTCATGTGTCTGTTGGCTATCTGTCCGTTCATGTCTTCTGCCCATTTTTAATTGGATTATTTGGGTTTTTGGTGTTATTTAAGTTCTTTATATATTTTAGATACTAACGCTTTATTGGATATGTCATTTATAAATATCTCCTCCCATTCAGTAAGTTGTCTTTTAGTTTTGTTGATTGTTTCTTTTGCTGTGCAGAAGCTTTTTATTTTGATGTATTCCCAGTAGTTTCTTTTTGCTTTTCTTTTTTTTTTCCCTTGCCTCAGGAGACTTATCTAGAAAATGTTGCTATGGCCAATGTCAGAGAAATTACTACCTATGCTCTCTTGCAGGATTTTTATGGTTTTAGGACTCACATTTAGATACTTAACCCATTTTGAATTTATTTTTGTGTATGGTATAAGAAAGTGGTTCAGTTTTCCCAGCACAATTTGTTAAAGAGACTGTCTTTTTCTCATTGCATATTCTTGCCTCCTTCATCGAAGATTAACTGACTAAATAATGTTGGGTTCATTTCTGGGTTTTCTATTCTGTTTCATTGATCTATGTGTCTGTTTTTGTGCCAGTACCACACTGCCTTGATCACTACAACTTTGTAATATAACTTGAAGTCCGGAATTGTGATGCCTCCAGTTTTGCTTTTCTTTTTCAAGATTACTTTGGCTATTTGGAGTCTTTTGTGGTTCCATACAAACAAGGATTGTTTGTTCTAGTTCTAGAAAAATGCTGTTGGCATTTTGATAGGGATTGCATTAAATCTGCAGATTGCTTTGGGTACTATGGATAGTTTAACAATATCTGTTCTTCCAATCCATGAGCACAGAATGTCTTTCCATTTGTGTCATCTTAAATTTCTTTCATCAATTTATCATAGTTTTCAAAGAATAGATCTTTCACCTCTTTGGTGAAGTTTATTCCTAGGTATTTTTTTATTTTTGGCGCAGTTCTTAATTTCTCTTTCTACTGCTTCTTTATTAGTATATAAGAATACAATGGATTTGGGTATATTTATTTTGTATCCTATGACCTTATTGAATTCATTTATCAATGCACAGAAATCAGTGGCATTCCTATACACCAACAACAAGACAGAAGAAAGAGAAATTAAGGAGTCGATCCCATTTACAATTGCACCCAAAACCATAAGATACCTAGGAATAAATCTAACCAAAGAGACAAAGGATCTGTACCCAGAAAACTATAAAATACTCATGAAAGAAATTGAGGAAGACAAAAAGAAATGGAAAAACGTTCCACGTTCATGGATTGGAAGAACAAATAGTGTGAAGATGTCAATGCTACCTAGAGCAATCTACACATTCAATGCAATCCCCATCAAAATACCATCCACTTTTTTCAAAGATATGGAACAAATAATCCTAAAATTTGTATGGAACCAGAAAAGACCCCGAATAGCCAGAGGAATGTTGAAAAAGAAAAGCAAAGCTGGCGGCATCACAATTCCAGACTTCCAGCTCTATTACAAAGCTGTCATCATCAAGACAGTATGGTACTGGCACAAAAACAGACATATAGATCAATGGAACAGAATAGAGAGCCCAGAAATGGACCCTCAACTCTATGGTCAACTAATCTTTGACAAAGTAGGAAAGAATGTCCAATGGAAAAAAGACAGTCTCTTCAACAAATGGTGTTGGGAAAATTGGATAGCCACATGCAGAAAAATGAAACTGGACCATTTCCTTACACCACACATAAAAATAGACTCCAAATGGATGAAAGACCTAAATGTGAGACAGGAGTCCATCAAAATCCTAAAGGAGAACACAGGCAGCAACCTCTTTGACCTCAGCCACAGCAACTTCTTCCTAGAAACATCACCAAAGGCAAGGGCAAAAATGAACTATTGGGACTTCGTCAAGATAAAAAGCTTTTGCAAAGCAAAGGAAACAGTCAACAAAACCAAAAGACAACCGACAGAATGGGAGAAGATATTTGCAAATGACATATCAGATAAAGGGCTAGTATCCAAAATCTATAAAGAACTCATCAAACTCAACACCCAAAGAACAAAGAATCCAATCAAGAAATGGGCAGAAGACATGAACAGACATTTTTCCAAAGAACACATCCAAATGGCCAACAGACACATGAAAAAGTGCTCAATATCGCTCGGCATCAGGGAAATCCAAATCAAAACCTCAATGAGATACCACCTCACACCAGTCAGAATGGCTAAAATTAACAAGTCAGGAAACAACAGACGTTGGCGGGGATGCGGAGAAAAGGGAACCCTCCTACACTGTTGGTGGGAATGCAAGCTGGTGCAGCCACTCTGGAAAACAGTATGGAGGTTCCTCAAAAAGTTGAAAATAGAGCTACCATATGATCCAGCAATTGCACTAGTGGGTATTTACCCCAAAGATACAAAAGTAGGGATCCGAAAGGGTACATGCACCCCAATGTTTATAGCAGCAATGTCCACAATAGCCAAACTGTGGAAAGAGCCAAGATGTCCATTGACAGATGAATGGATAAAGAAGATGTGATATATATATATATATATATACACACACACACACACACACACACACACAATGGAATATTATGCAGCCATCAAAAGGAATGAGATCTTGCCATTTGCAACGACATGGATGGAACTAGAGGGTATTATGTTGAGCGAAATAAGTCAAACAGAGAAAGACATGTATCATATGATCTCACTGATATGAGGAATTCTTAATTGCAGGAAACAAACTGAGGGTTGCTGGAGTGGGGGGCGGGGTGGGAGGGATGGGCTGACTGGGTGATAGACACTAGGGAGGGTATGTGATCTGGTAAGCGCTGTGAATTGTGCAAGACTGTTGACTCTCAGATCTGTACCTCTGAAACAAATAATGCAATATATGTTAAAAAAAAAAAAAAAAGAAGAAGAAGAAGAAGAAGAAGAAGTAGAAGGTAGCAGGAGGGGAAGAATGAAGGGGGGGAAATCAGAGGGGTAGACAAACCATGAGAGACAATGGACTCTGAAAAACAAACTGAGGGTTCTAGAGGGGAGGGGGGTGGGAGGATGGGTTAGCCTGGTGGTGGGTATTGAGGAAGGCACATTCTGCATGGAGCACTGGGTGTTATGCACAAACAATGAATCATGGAACACTACATCTAAAACTAATGATGTAATGTATGGGGATTAACATAAGAATAAAAAATTTTAAAAAAATCCACAAATAACTGTAAACCTTAGCCTTTTCTTATGATAATATCTTTAAAAACTAAAGAGAAGTCTCTCATTCACAAGTTATGAATACTCTTGTCCTAATATAGGAATAGCTTAATTTATAAAAATCTTATATGAAGCCATTCCTCTAACTGGGAATAGAAATGACATTTTTAGTTTGTTCAACGTGCAGTGTGATTCCTATCTGAGTACTGTTATTTCCGGCTCCCCGATGAGCCACTGTTAGGATTGGTCAAAAAGGATCTGGGCTCCCTTCTTCCCTTTTGTTTTCTTCCTCTGAAATTGGTTAGAACAGATAGAGAGCTTTTCTCTTCCACCTCAGAATTCAGCAGTTCTGATTCATGAACAGATGAGTTCTAAGGAAACCAAACTTATTTCAGCTGTGTGCCCAAAGCTCCCTCTCTGCCCTATACATGCAGCAGGCCATAGCTACATTACTATTGAGTGTTGTTCAACCTCGTGGCTATTTATCTTCCATTATATATAAATGGTGATTGTGGAGAGCTCTCTGTCATGCAAATGGTTCTTATTATCTCAAGCTTAAAAAACACCTTTTAAGAAAGTGGGAAGTTATGCCCTGTTCTGCAATATTTGGCAGTGTTCATTTTAACTGAATCATTTGTTAGGGCAAAATTACTGTAACCTGTAATAAATGCTAAGACTGTCAGATGCATACTTGTACTGAATTAATATTTTATAGCTTCTTGGCCCTGTGTGGGCTGACTGTTCTACTGGAATGCTCTAGTACCATGGAAACGCTTGGAGATATTTTCTCTTAATTGTAAGAATGTTTGACAGATAACAGTACAGTACTATGGAATTAAACTCCATTGCTGATGAATTCTGATCAGCTTATAACCGGCTTTATCCTATCATTTCAGGGTTTCTTTTTTATTTTATTTTTAAGCATTACAACATCTGTCCTTGTCCATAATCACTTCTTAAAAGCCTTATTGTCAGTAAGTATTATATTGTCTACATAATTATTAGATGGAGGAAGATACCCAGTTTTTTAATTGAAATTTCTCTATTTTTAAAAAATCCAACCTGTGAACTATGATTAAAATCTTTTTTTTTTAAGAATTACTTATTTAAAGAGGAAAGAATTCTGCTAACATCTTTCTATTGCTAAACTGTGATATTTTTTTTAGGCACAGTTATATTATCCTTAAATTCTAATGCTAAAAAAATTGGTATTTAGCTACAAAAAAATTTTGGAATCTTCAAAACAAAATATAAAGAATGTGTATTACACATTTTTATATCTAAAGAACATGCTATGCTTCCACCTTTCCAGTCCAATGAGATGCAATAGAAAATATTTATTATTTTTCTACTTAAGACTTCTGAATCAGCTGACTCAACTTTTACCCTAAACTCCCATGACCTTCATGAATCAAGTTCATAATGAAAGCCAAGCATCTAAATCTCCAGGCAGAGTTTCCAAGAGAAACAGATAACTGCTAATGATATTCTTTCTTGCTTGTTCCTTTTCTCAAACACATTTAAGAGGGTTCAAGTAGTTGTCTGTGGCCAACTCATTAAAATGTTTTCTTTTCTCCTATTATAGCACTGCCATGAACACTGGGAGGCGCTGGCTCTCTTAACTCTAAAAGAAAAAAGTCTTTCATTCTGGTATTTGGGTTCTACCAGGTTGGCCCTCATTCACCATAGTCCTTAGCACTGGCCCTCACTCAGGAGTATTCTGACACACCACTACCAGCCTAACTATAAGTAGAACCCTGGGAAGTACAGCTCATCATCTGACTCAACTGTCTTTTCTTATGAACCTGTCCATGTAGCTTTTATCTTTTCTCTCTCCACAGAGTTGAATAGTGAGGAGTAGCTAAGAAAGCAATATTCAAATTAATCAGTTGAACATTGGTGGAGAAAAGCTGTGAATACATTAAATGTTTCTCCTATCACAGGGAGTTTACTGAGGGAAGATACTACTTCTGGTTAGGAGTACCTGGGAAAGGTTTTATAGCAGAAAGGACACTTAAACATTATGTGTGCATGTGTTAGAAAGAATAGTAACCCAAGGTGGAAGAGAGACTAATAAGCAAAGTGTAGGCAGAAAATGGTCCCCACATCTTAATACCTAGAATCTCTGTTATCTTAATGTGGCAAAAGGGATTCTATAGATGTGATTAAATTAAGAAGTTTTTTTTTTAAGATTTTATATATTTATTGTGACACAGAGAGACACAGTAAGAGAGGGAACACAAGCAGGGGGAGTGGGAAAGGGAGTAGTAGAGTTCCCGCCGAGCAGGGAGCCCAATGCAGGGCTAAATCCCCACAGGCAGATGCTTAACGACTGAGCCACTCAGACACCCCTAAATTAAGAAGTTTTGAGATGGGAGGTTATCCTGGATTATCCAAATGGAACCTAAATATCACAAGTGCTCTTATTTTAAAAAGGGAAGCAGAAATGTGAGCCAGAGAAAATATGAGGACAGAAGCAGAGGTCAGAATGATACAGTCTCTAAAAGCTGGAAAAGGCAAGGAAATAGATTCCCCCTAGTATCTTCAGAAGGAATGCAGCTCTGTAACACCTTCATTTTAGCCTACTGAGACCCTTCCAGATTTCTGACCTCTAGAATTATAAAATAGTAAATTTGGGTTAAGGCACCAATTTGTGATTATTTGTTATAGCAGCAATAAGAAAAGTACACAAAGGCAAATGGGGAAATGTATGCTACTTGTAAAGAATATTAAACTTCCTCATAGTGGATGGTGCATAGGAATAATCAATAAAGGAAAAGATAGGAAGAATGGTAACAAAAATGACAACATTTTACTTTCTGCTTAAAGTGCTTTCATATTCATTGTTTTAAAAATATGATTCCCGGGCACCTGGGTGGCTCAGTTGGTTGGGCGACTGCCTTCGGCTCAGGTCATGATCCTGGAGTCCCTGGATCGAGTCCTGCATCAGTCTCCCTGCTCGGCAGGGAGTCTGCTTCTCCCTCTGACCCTCCCCCCTCTCATGTGCTCTCTCTCATTCTCTCTCTCTCAAATAAATAAATAAATAAATAAAAAATATGATTCCCATAGCAACATTTAATCCTGGCACTATGATACTCTCTGGTGTAAAGATGAAGTAGCTATGGCTCATGGAAGAAATTGCTCTGCCCAAATTCACAGTTCAGTAAGTGTTGGTGCTGACCAGGAGCCAAGGTCTACGAACTCTTCACCTCTTTCCACTGTACCATATCCCTTGTTCATACCAGGCCACCTAACTTCAGAGGGGTTTGAATGTTAGGACAAAGGCTATAAAATGTATTCTCCAGCAATAACTTAAAGGCTTTCAAGCAAGGAGTGGCATAATCAATTAATATAATAGCATAACATAAAGTAGATATTTAGAAAAAAAAATCTAGAAACTGATTAGGCTAAAGGAAAGTTGAGGAGACAGGAGACAAAGGCCTGAACTGAGGCCAACAGTGGGAATAGAGACAGGTGTATTGTTTATACAGGTGGGAGGGGGTTAAGGGCGGGTAAAAATAGAAGCAGGAAATTAAGTTTTCCTTTGGTAATAAATGAGAAAGATTGAAGTCTTTTTTTCTTTTCAGTACTTCAATTTCATTTTATTGCCAAATAATATTTCATTGTATGGATATACCACATTTCATTTATACATTCATCAGTTGATAAACATTTGGATTATTTCCATTGTTTGGCTATTATAAACAATGCTACTATGATCATCTGTGTGCAAGTTTTTGTGTGGTCATATGATTTCAATTATTTTGGGTATATATCTAAGATTGGAATTGCTTGGTCATATGGTAACTATGTTTAACTTTTTTTTTTTTATGTTACGTTAATCACCATACATTACCTCATTAGCTTTTGATGTAGTGTTCCATGATTCATTGTTTGCATATAACACCCAGTGCTCCATGCAGTATGTGCCCTCTTTAATATCCATCACCAGGCTAACCCATTCCCCCACCCCCTCTTCCCTCTAAAACCCTCAGTTTGTTTCTCAGAATCCATAGTCTCTCATGGTTCATCTCCCCCTCCGATTCCCCCCCCTTCATTTTTCCCTATGTAAGACTGTTGAATCACAGACCTGTACCTCTGAAACAAATAATACATTATATGTTAAAAAAAAAAGAAGATAGCAGGAAGATTAAAGTTTTATAATATGTATATATCTTGGAAAATAAGTTAACATACATTTAAGTAGGTTGTATAAATATAAATCATGGTTTTCAAATAAAAATTAAGTTTTTAACCTGCATCAGACTATTTTAACTTTCTAAATTCCCATTTCAAAAGATTTTAAAAATTGCTTAAAAAATAAATGAATCCCGGGCGCCTGGGTGGCTCAGTTGGTTGAGCGACTGCCTTTGGCTCAGGTCATGATCCTGGAGTCCCTGGATCGAGTCCCGCATCGGGCTCCCTGCTCGGCGGGGAGCCTGCTTCTCCCTCTGACCCTCCCCCCTCTTATGTGCTCTCTCTCATTCTCTCTCTCTCAAATAAATAAATAAAATCTTTAAAATAAATAAATAAATAAATAAATGAATCCCAATACTGTATTTCTTATAATAATACCAGAGTTCTTTTTATCTCATTGAGGTCAACTATCTGGCAACCAGTAAAAATTGAGAATAGAAAAGTGCCACTCTGTTCTTCTCAGAGTAACAATGATATACTCTCTAAATCATCACCTTTCTGACAGGTCTTTCTTGACCCCATCCATCTCTCACTCTATTAACCTGTTTTCTATTCCCTTCATATGATGTTGGTAAGCTACAAAAATATCTTTGGATGGTCATCTTTGTTATACATCTAAAACATTTGCTGCTGCATTAGGACATGTTATTTATTGTTCTTATTCATCTGTCAATTTTCATCATGCCCATTTTACAATCTTGATTGCCTTTTGTGACCTTGGTTCTTAGAAGTTTTTACCAACTTTTTCAGAGTTCCAAACTCTGACAATGGCCTTAATAGACTGAATAATGGCTTACCCAAGATGTCTATGTCCTAATGCCCAGAACCTGTGAATATGTTACCCTATATGGCAAAATGGACTTGGCAAATTTGATTGAGGATCTTGAGATGGGGAGATATCCTAGATTATCCAGGTGTAATCACAAGGGTCCTTATGAGGGAATGAGAGGCAGAAGAGAAAGGAAAAGGGAGAAACTGAAAAGCAAGAGGGAAGGTTACAGATTGGTAGGTGACAAGAGATGAGAAGAGGCATTAATGATCACGTTCTGATTCTCAGAAATAACCTAATCTAAAAATAACATCAACTTTTACTTACTCCTAAACTCAACCAATGGGAGAGAGGAGGTGGAATAAATGTCCTCACACAGACCAGGGGGGTAAGATGAGGCAGATCTATATAACATCCAGCTCTACAAACATCAAGTCTACCTTGGACATGTGGGGGATGGTGGGTGGAGGGTGGGAAGGGTTACTTAATAGATTCCAAAAGCTAAAGAAAATTTTTTAGTGAAACATCCTTACTGTCACTTATCCCCATATTCTGCCAACCTTACCCCCATGTCTCCCACGTCTCCTTACCCCCCATAATAAGGACAAAAATGAAAAAAAAAGGAAAAGAAAGAAGAGAAATTAACATTTTTTGAGCACCTATTAATGTCAGACAAGATGTGAGATGTTTTTAATTTATTACATTTCATTTTCTTAAAAAAGCTAAAATTTCTGAGCCTTTAATGTGAGCCAAGCCTTGTGTATCATACATAATTTATCTCATGCTAACAACTATTCTTTGAGGTTGATGGTATTGGTATCCCCATCTTGTACATGAGAAACTGAACTTTACAGAGGTTAAGTAATTGCCCATCAAACATCTGGCAAAATGCAAGGCTGGGATTCAAATGCAGGTCTGTCTCATGCCAGAGCCTCGATTCTTAACCACTGCTCTGAGAGGTAGGTACAATTTTTCTTTCTTTATAGATGAAAAAAATGAGTCAAAGGGATATCAAGTAACTTACATTGCTGTCTCCAAATAAAAATTAGCTTATACAGACTTCAAACTATTATACACATAACAAGCTTTATATTTGGAAAGCAGATAGAGTTCAGTTTTTTGGTGGCTCTATAAATTGATTTTGTAAAAACCATCCCCAAAATTACACTAGACAACCATCCCCTTTCAGGCTCATTCGGTATCCACAAACTGGTGTTAGGGTAAATCCCAGCACTCCCAGACCTACAAAAGTAAAACCTACTAATTCATCAAAGGGCAGAATTAGGACTTATAACAGTGGTGTCAAAGTCTGAATTTGGAATAATTAAATCTCTCAAGCATAGCTGCACTTTTAATTTTCAAACATGCTCTTAAGGGAAACTTCGTGTTACATCATTCCAAGAGCTTATTTCTCTTAGATCCAATTCGTTGATGAGATTTGCATTGGAGAGAAGTCACTGACAAAATCTCACACAAACCTTCCCTAACCAGAGTCTCAACATGATGATTCCAGGTTTCATGGGGTACCCCTCCAGCCACCATGGCTACCTATGCAACCCATATGACTCGCAAATAAAACATGACACATACCACTACTTCCTAGATCAGCTCACTTCAGATGACCAAACCCAAGTAACAAAATCGAAGTTTCTTTTGTGCTTCTTTCTTTTGGTTCAAACATATGCTCATCTACAAAATACACAAAAGACTATTTTGTTTTTGATTAAAGCTTCTAATTTGGGCAAGGCAGGAGCTAAACTTGGATACTGCAATACTCATCCATTTTGTTCCTACCACTCTTTGAAAATGTGTGTTAATTTATCCAGAGCTTGTACCACAGTAAAAATAACTTCACATGTACCTGTAATACCAGCTCAAGGAATATGAAAGCAAAAAAAGTTCATGAGAATCACGTGTTCTGGTGAGAATACAAAAGAAGCTACTAATTAGGAAAAAACAAAATAACCATGGATGGAGCAGCTGCAGTAATTTGCTGTGCCTTTCTGGCATTCTGGGAAACTGAATGCATTATCACAGTCACTTTTCACGACATAAAGAGACTTCATTAGCTTATTTTTTCCCCCATAAATTCATCCAGTTTAGGCTATAGAAAAGCAGTTCACAAACCTAAGGTTGAAGTGCTGAGTTTCAGAAAATGTTCAAAAAGTAGCCTTCAACAGATTTTGTAAACAATATTTTTGAACAATTTTCAATTATAGTCACACAGTGTTTAGTTGCAACATTCCCTTTTCCTTGATCAGAATCCAGGAAAACTACTATTTTACTTGCTGAAATATGGAAGGAATATAGTCTCGGTTGGCAATAAGAAGATGGGAGTTGAGTGGGAAAAAGGAAAGAAGAAAAGTTGCCAGCCAAACAGAACTAATGTGTTCAAGATACATTCTGAAGAGTAAAGAAAACTAGTCAAAATTCAGTAGGACTTAGAACATTTCCCTGAGTGCTCGCTTTGGCAGCACATATACTAGAACCACATTTCCTTGAGATGGGGATGGAGAGATGAGGGCTCCAGATCCAGCAGTACTGCTGAGTTCTGCCATGCTCTCGAAATAAAGGATAGCATGACCTGAGCCAAAAATGGACAACTCTGTATTCAGAGGACAAATTTTGACAAATCCCACCCAAATCTGGACATATAGAGAGTTTCCCTAAGCAAACCAAACTGAGAATGCCTATAAACATGAAGTCATTCTGGTTTTAAAAGTCATTAGAATATCCAGAGGAAAAATAAGAGTTCACCCATTCCACTATACAGAGAACTGTACTCACTGTGTGCCTGCTATTTTCCCATGTAAAATGAAGACTTTTTTTAAACCATAGGGTGTCACATGCATAATTTTAAATAGTTCTATATTATTTAAGACTAAATTGGGAGCTCAGGATTGAGTTTAGCCATGTTCCCTCCTCCCATGATAGGGAGGCCATGTGGGAAGCAGGCGTGGCCAGTCCGTCTTGCACAGTTGGCATGGAGAAAAAGCAGCACACCTTTCAGTAATTGCTTTCAACAAATAGTAACTGAGCATCTGCTGTGGCCCCAACCAAAGATAATGAGGCTGGAGGCTGTCTATAGAATATGGTGTGGGAAGCTGATTTCCAAGGCTGAACCAAATAAGCTTATCCAAAATAGAGAGTCAAACAAGGGCAGCCTGAGGAGAATATTGGGAATGGAGATGCAAGGAAGCAGCAGATAGAAGCCCATGAACAAAAGCTGATCTAAACAAATTTGGCAGATAGTTGTTAATGCCCATTGAAGGTTTTTTTTGTTTTTGGGGGTTTTTTTACCTGCTCTTGGCACATTCATGTGAGTATATCAGTATCATTTGAAGGAGCTGGAATGTGAAAATGAATTACATTATTTTTAAAAAGCAATGGGCTCAAATAAGCAGCTTATGATATAGGGTAATCATTTGAGACTATGTATTTAACACTCACCTTCCTGTGTTCTGCTTGCAAGAATCAAAGAAACATAAAAATTAGGAAAACAACATCTGGACTAATATAGGATTGAGCAGTAGTTCCAAGAAATAAAACTTTTTTGTTGTAAGCCAATGAAATTTTGGGGGTTTGTTTGTTCCAGCAGCATACTGATATGCTATCTTTCTAATTTTTAATTTTAATTTTGAGATAGTAAAAATGTAGTATACTACAAAGAATTGTATAAAAAATATTCATGTACCCAAAACCTAAATTAGTAATTATCGTGTTGTTATATTTGCTTCAAGTCTTTTTTTAATAGGAGAAATAATCCCTTTTATCTACCATTCTCAGCACCATTTCCTCTACTTTTCCAGAGCTAACCACAGTGAGTAATTTGATGTATAAACTGCTAATCCATTCTACACCTTTGTATAAATTGTTTTGTTGTTTTTATTTTATAATTAAAAATAAACACAATTACATACATTCACTTAAGAAAATTGGGGTATGTATAAAAGCATAGAGGAAATTAAAACCACCCATAATCCTATCATCAAAAGACAAAATTGTACCAGTGTTGTGAATATATATACATACACATACTATTTTTATAAAATAATTTTATACAGTCTATGGCCTGCTTTCTTTCATATAACAATTAAAATTTTCCCATTATATTAAATAGTATTTTATAGCATAATAATTTTCTTGAGTAAAATACATATAAAACAGAAAATCAAAAAGTTCTTATTTCCCTCCATCACCTAGTGTTATTCCTCCATTTTTTGTCAACTTGATGAGTGAAAAATATTCCATCTTCTTTATTTTGCATTTGTTTGGTTGTTAGTTAGGCTATGCGTTTTTGTGTGTATATATAACATCGCAATACTGCTTACCTACAGTGGCTACCTGCTCTATTTGCCTGGCCTGTCTTTCCTTTTCTGAGGAAGAACTGACCCTCTCCTTTTCCATATGGTTCTGAAGGAAGGGACACAGAAAATACCTCTGCCCATCCCTAGTTGTAGGGATCAGCAGGTAATCGTCAACCTCCAGGTGAGGATCGCAAAAATAGTTCTAAGAGGGAAGATTATAGTGATAAATGTCTACATGAAGAGAAAAGAAAGATTCCAAACAACCTAACTTTACAGCTCAAACAACTAGAAAAAGAACAAACTAAGCTCAAAGTTAGCAGAAGAAAAGAGGTAACAAAATTCAGAGCAGAAATAAATGAAATTGAGAACAGAAACAATAAAAAAAATCAATAAAACTATGACTTAGATTTTTGAAAAGATAAAATTGACAAACCTTTAGCTAGGCTTGTCAAAAAAAAAAGGAGGACTCAAATTATAAATAAAAGAGATGTTACAACTGATAACGATAGAAATACAAAGGATCATTAGAGACAACTGCCAACATATATATGCCAACAAACTGGATAATCTAGAAGAAATGGGTAAATCTTGGAAACACAACCTACCAACACTGAATCATAAAGAAATAGAAAATCTGAAAAGACAATAATGTGTAAGGAGACTGAATCAGTAATCAAAGCCTCCCAACAAATAAAATTCCAGGACCTGATGGCTTCCCTGGTGTATTCTACCAAACTTTTAAAGAAGAACTAGGGCCAATCCATCTCAAACTGCTCCAAAAAATTGAAGAGGAGAAAACATTCCCAAACCCATTTTATAAGGCCACCATTATCCTGACAACCAAAGCCAGATAATGACACTCCAGGAAAATAAAACTTCAGGCCAATATCCCTAATGAATATAGATGTTAAGTTCTCAAGAAAACACTAGCAAACAAAATTCAACAGCACCTTAAAAGGATCATGACCAAGTGAGATTTATCCCTGGGAAGCAAGGATGGTTCAACATACACAAATCAGTCAATGTGATACACTACATCAGTAAAATTAAGGATAAAAATCATATGGTCCTCTCAATAAATGCAGAAAAAGATTTGAAAAAAAATGACATCCATTCATGATAAAAGAGTCTCAAAAAATTGGATATAGGAGGAAGGAAGTTCATATATGACAAGCATATAGTCATAATAAAGTTCATATATGACAAGCATATAGTTAACATACATAATAAAGTTCAGATATGACAAGCATATAGTTAACATCATACTCAATGGTAAAAAGCCAAAATCTTTTCCTCTAGGATGAGGAACAAGACAAGAGTGCCCATTTCCACCAGTTAGATTAACATAGTACTGGAAGTCAAGCCAGAGAAATGACACAAGAAAAATAAAGACATCCAAATTATAAAGAAAGAAGTAAAACTGCCTCCTTTTGCAGATGTTATGATCTTAGAGAAAATCCTGAAGACCCCACCGAAAAACTGTTAGAACTAATAAATAAATTCAGTAAAGTTACAGGATACAAAACCAATATGTAGATATCAGTTTAATTTCTATATACTAACAATAAAATATCTGAAAAAAATTAAGAAAAGAATTCAATTTACAGTAACATCAAAAAGAATACTTAAAAATAAATTTAACCAAGGAGGTAAGAGATTTGTACACTAAATTCTAAAATTGGTATAGAACTACAAAAGACCTCAAATAGACCAAGCAATCCTGAATAAGAGCAAAGCTAAAGGAGTCATAGTTCCTGATTTCAAACTAAATCACAAAGCTATAGTTCTCAAAATAGCACAGTACTGGCATAAAAATGGACACAGAGACCAATGGAACAGAATCAAGAACCCAAAAATAAACCATATAGATTTATATATTTATGTATTTATATATGGCCAACTAATCTTAGACATCAGTGCCAAGTATATACAATGGAAAAAGGATAGTCCCTTCAACAAATGGTGCTGGGAAAACTGGATAATCACATACAAAAGAATGAAACTGGACCTCTTGGTCTTCATGATTTTTTTATGTGATACCAAAAGCACAAGCAACAAAAACAAAAATAAAAAAGTGAGATGTCATCAAACTAAAATGCTTCTGCATAGCAAAGAATCAACAAAATAGGAAAGCAACCTACAGAATGGGAGGAAATATTTGCAAACCATGTATCTGAAAAGGGGTTAATAATCAAAATACATAAGTAACTCAAAAAACCGAATAGCAAAAAAAAAAACAACAACAACAAAAAAAAAAACCAGCCCAATTAATAAATAGGCAAAGAATGTGAATACACATGTTTTCAACTGAAGAAAACATTTGCAAATCATGTATCTAACAAGCAGTTAATATTTAAATTATGTAAGTAACTCATACAACTCAAGAGCAAAATAACAATTTAAAAATGGGCAAAGAACAAGAATAGATATATTTCCAAAGACATACAAACAGCCCACAGATATATGAGAAGGTGCTAAACATCACTAATCAGGGAGATACAAGTGAAAACAACAATGAGATATCACCTTACACTTGTTAAAATGTCTATTACCAAAAAGACAAAAAGATAACAAGTGTTAACAGGGATGTAGAGAAAAGGGAATCCTTGTGCACTGTCAATGGTAATGTAAATTGATACAGCACTATAGAAAACAATAAAAAGATTCCTCAAAATATTAAAAATAGAACTACCATGTCATACAGCAATCCCACTTCTTGACATGTATCCAAAGGAAATGATATCATTATCTAGAAGAGATATCTGCATCCTCCTGTTCATTACAGCATTACTCATGATAATCAAAATGTGGAAATAACCTAATTGTCCACCAATGGATGAATGGATAAAGAAGATACAAATGGATGAAGAAGATATATATATGCACATACATGCACATATATATATGTATATGTGTATATATATGTATATATATGTATATATATATATATATGGATATATATATGCCCTTGGACACTGGCATTCCTGGTTCTCAGGCCTTTAGGCTTGGACCTGTTCCATCAACCTGGTTTACCATCAGTCCCTTGGTTCACAGGCCTACAGACTCAGACTGAATTATACATTCAACCTTTGTAGTTCTCTTGCTTACAGATGGGAGATTTAGGACTTCTCAGCCTTCATAATAGCATAAGCCAAATAAATATCCATATATATAACTCCAATATTCATATATATACGGAAAAAATACTTATGGAAAAATATATATGGAAAAATATACATGTATATACATATACATATATATGTGTATGTATATATATATGTATGTATGGAAAATACATATTTTATATTTATAGATATTTTCCATATGCATACATGCACATATGTATATGTATATATGTATACATATATAATTATATTATATATATACACACACATATATTATATATATTTGTATTGTTTCTCTAGAGAATCCTAACTAGTACAAAGCCCTTGAGATTCTGTCTAGGTTTCTGGTCCAAAGGATCTGAAGATATCAGACTTACATCAGTCATCCTAATTCAATGTTGGCATATAACATTGTGTAAATTTAAGGTATACAGGTATCTCCACTGCTGCATCCAGACATTTTCACTGTTCCCACACTAGCTACAGCCTCAGTCATCAAAGTGAGGAAAGCAACTTCATCACTGATGTCATTTAGGCATTAATTATTTTTCATACATTAGGATTATGCTATTATGGCAGTTAGAGAATACTGCTTCTAATTGCAAAATGCCTTATTACTTTCAGTATACCTTGGCTATAAAGCTCCTCCTGTGTGTGTGCGTGTGTGTGTGTGTGTGTCTTTATATACATATATATATCTGAAAGTCTTTATATAAACATAAAATTTAAACACCTACATACTAAGATGCTTATTCCTAGTGTCTCATAAACTTTACCCTCACAGATATGGTTCTGGGAAACCCTGCTTTGTCAATCAATCAGCAAATCCTCCCGCCCTGGGCCAGACTGTGGGGAGGTACATAAAGTAAAAGTGACAACTGCTACCTTAGGAGAACTCCTAGGAGAATAAAACAATCAGGACAAAGAAATAAACAGAAAAAGACAAATCTAAGTAACAGAATCTTTAAAAAAAAAAAAAAACAATTATCAGCTACAAATTAATAAGACACATACACCAGAATGGTTTTAACAGCTCATTTCAACCCTAAATCTAAGAACAGAGACCCCATGATGTGGCTAGAAGTTGAAGTCTTTGTGGCTATGTATAGGGTCATGATCAGCCGGTCTAGAGGAATAGAATATCCAATTTTCTTAGGATTCTGTTAATATAAAATTAGGTGCAACTTCTCAAAACATGATAAATTGTAAAAGGTCTCTGCCCCTTCCTCCTATCTCATCACTTTTTCCACTGACATTTACTTATTAAAAATATTTTTATATTCTCATAAAATATAAAATTCACTTATAATATCTTCAATGAAATAGGTTCTTTGTTAAGCATCAGAAATACAGAGATGAAAAAATTCAGTCCCTTCCCTTATAGAGTTCACAATTTAATGAGATCCATAGGCTGGAGACAGATAAACGATTATAGTATAGTATGGAAAATGTTACCAGTATGGGGAGAAGAGGGGTAGAAAAAGGCATAGGAGGCTTCCTGAGAGAAGTGTTACGCTGAAAATTGAAAGATAAATAGGAATCTGGAGTGTGTGTGTGTGTGTGTGTGTCTGTGTGTGTAGAGGATAGGTTTATGTGGTTGGAAGGAAAAGATCATAAGCATTGTGCATCATCACCCAAAGAAGCACTATCAAAATAAATTCATTGTGTTCTTACAGCTCTTTGCAAGTTTACAAAACACTTCCTTGTTGGCCACAACCACTGATAAAAATAGAAATAAGGTAATGGGATCTCAATCTCCAAACCCACAACCAACTACCTGCTGTGGCTTTAGCCACTCCAGCAAGGTTCTTGGAAATACAGATCATGCAGAAACACAGATCTTACAGATCATCATAGCTGGAAAATACATGGTATTTACTAAAAGCCAGGCTATGGCCCCAGATCAATGAGTATTTTCTTACCTTTGAGAACTAGACTAAGCACAAAAATTCCTTTGGTATAGAATAGTGCTTTGCGGGCGCCTGGGTGGCTCAGTTGGTTAAGCGACTGCCTTCGGCTCAGGTCATGATCCTGGAGTCCCGGGATCGAGTCCCGCATCGGGCTCCCTGCCCGGCAGGGAGTCTGCTTCTCCCTCTGACCCTCCTCCCTCTCATGCTCTCTGTCTCTCATTCTCTCTCTCTCAAATAAATAAATAAAATCTTTAAAAAAAAAAAAAAAAGAATAGTGCTTTGCATATTGTGTGCATTGGGCCCCAGTGTTTTCAAGAAAAGCCACAGAGTAGCACACTAAGCAGGTAGGTGTCCAGGCTCCCACTCCTGATTGCCATTTTATTGGTTTATGTATTAGAATTTTGCCTAAGATTTTTCTTCAAAAGCGTTCTTTTAAAAAAAATTAATATTTTATTTATTTATTTGACAGAGAGAGACACAGCAAGAGAGGGAACACAAGCGGGGGAATGGGAGAAGGAGAAGCAAGCCTCCCGCTGAGCAGGGAGCCCGATGTGGGGCTCGATCCCAGGACCTTGGGGTCATGACCTGAGTGGAAAGCAGCTGCTTAACCGACTGAGCCACCCAGGCACCCCACAAAAAAATTTTTTTAAAGCTTAAAAAGCTTAAAATCAGGGCACCTGGGTGGCTCAGTGGGTTAAGCATCTGCCTTCAGCTCAGGTCATGATCTCAGCGTCCTGGGATGGAGCCTTACATCGGGCTCTCTGCTCAGTGAGGAGTCTGCTTTTCCCTCTCCTTCTGCCTGTCCCCCTGCTAGTGAGCGCATGTTCTCTTTCTGTCAAATAAATAAATAAAATCTTTAAAAAAAAAAAAAGGCTTAAAATCATTGTCCCACTAACCTATACATTGATTGCTTCTAGTTTTTTTCAAAATGGTATCTGGAATACCCTGAACCTCTAATAAAATTTATAAAGATATAATGGTGGACATTCTGATCCTAAGGTCTTTCCAAAGACACTCTTCTTCCTATATCCAAACCCTTTAGATCCCCATTTCCTTATCTTTTTGAGTCCTAATGTTCCAAACCTCAGTTCACTATGGTTTCTTCCCAGGGACAAAGATGCTATTCTTTCTTGTGAGCTGGGGACCTTATATTTATCATAAGAAATCCTCCAAGCAAAATCTGTGGCTTTGCACAACCCCCACCATCCAAATCTCATCTTCAGTTTGTATTCATTGACTCTGATACATTCGAGGGATTTCTTGTCCCATCTGGCCTTTTTCTGCCAGTATAGCTTCTGCCTCTACCTCCTCCTCTAGAATTCCATCAGTCCATAATTCTTGAGGCCAAGAAAGGTACATCTTTTGCTCCCACATTTGTCCTGGTTATAGATTTTCCTCAAAAGATGTTTTAACTGGAATTGCTACTACTGATATTTCATAGGCCAGTAAGTGCTTTCATAAGCCTAGAGAAAACTGATGCACACTCAGACATGCACTCTCCTCCCAAACATTTTTCTCTACTTTAGAATTACTCAGGGCTATATACTTTAAACAACAGCAGAACATCCTTTACTGCCACTCTTTCTGCTGCTAGATGTACTTCCTCTGTGCTCACCCTATTCCTTTTACACATGTTCAGCTGGGTTTTAGAAGTTCCAATCTGTTTCTTAATTTGCTTCTGCATTTTCTCTGAGCTTTTTATCTTTGCAAGTAACAAAAATTGAATTCAAACTCTCAGAAATAAATACAATCTACGCAATTGGGAAGCCCAAGGGATGATAACTTCAGGCATAGCAGAGTCTAAGAGTTCAAAAGGTGCTATTGATTCATGCTTGTTTCTCTCTCCCCATCTCTGCCTTCTCTCTCTTGCCACCCTTCTCTCTCTGCCCCTTCTCTCTCCCCGCCTGCCTGCCTCCTTCCCCTCTCAACCTCTATCTTCATTTTTTCAGTTCATGTTTCTCCTATATTGGCCTGTACTCAGGCAAACTCTTTCCATATGTCAACAAATATGGTCCTTAGCACCTGTGTTTTTAAAAGCAGAGGGACTTGGGGCGCCAGGGTGGCTCAGTTGGTTAAGCGACTGCCTTCGGCTCAGGTCATGATCCTGGAGTCCCGGGATCGAGTCCCGCATCGGGCTCCCTGCTGGGCAGGGAGCCTGCTTCTCCCTCTGACCCTCCCCCCTCTCATGTGCGCTCTCTCTCTCTCATTCTCTCTGTCTCAAATAAATAAATAAAATCTTTAAAAATAAAAAATAAAAATAAAAAAAATAAAAGCAGAGGGACTTTTTCCAGTATGCCTATCAGAGAAGGATACCAGTTGCCTTTGTCTAAGGCATGTGTGCACCCATGGGCCAGTCATGGTAACTGTGAAGAAGAATATCTATTGACTAAACTAGATCTTCTGCACCCCCCTCCAAACCTGTCTCCCACCCCTGGGCTCACCACAGAGATGGTATGGATATGACCTAGTGTTGAGGCAGTTCCCAAAAAGAAACAAAAATAAAAAACAGATATAAGAATTAGCATTACTGATTGTATTTGAGTGTCTTCCTTTCCTTTTTAATCCTCTCAAAGTCGCTCATTTTACTGCAAAATTAAAAACTAGTCTAAGCAATTGCACTTATACTCTGGGTTTCTGATATTCTCCCTCCAAAGCTTAAGCAGTAGCTTTTATCCTCATACCAAATGTTGCATCTTTCATTGTCTGATTGTATTTTCCCTTTGCATGGAAGCAAACAGCTCTGAGATCCAAAGTGTACTAGGTGGATTCTTTTTAAAGTTTCTTGTTTCATCTTTGGGTTTGAAATAAAGCTGCTATATTTTTCCTCCATTCAGCCCAAAAGAACATATGTCTGATGTTATACGAACCTCTATATTTCTCTATTTCTTACTTATGCTAAATTTCACCACTCCCTTATGATTAAACTCACATTCTAATTTCCCTGACATATATAATCATAATCATTATTTTCTATTCTGTCCATCCTGGCATAGAAATATGATTGATTGATTGATGAATGGAAAATGGTAGATGATAGACAGACAGATGGACAGGTAAATAGATAAAGAGAATCTAAGACAGCAAAAGCCATTCCACCTACCAACAGTTGCAATTCCAATTCAAACCAGAGACCTGAAAGTCTCTGCCTAAAGCAATACTTTCCCACTCCCTGGAAACACCCACCAAAATCCCTTCCCAGTGCTAGACACTTTGCCTGTAGCCAATGCTTTTTGAAGGTCCTTGAGCAGACCTTCCCCAAATGAAGAATCAGAGAAATGACTCCCCATACCTGCCAAGGCCAGATTGCTCCAAATGGGTTGTGGTTCTCCAGGTGATCTTATTACATAAGGCTCATGAATGAACTCTGAAAAACAATCTCCTTTCCCATCAATGTCACATCCCATTAGTTAAAGGCCCCAATCAAGATAATCTCCCAAATCAGGAAATCTTTTTCTGTCCACATAGGATAACACCCATCAGAAAGTACTTTAAATTTTAACATCCCTAAATGAACTTGCCTCCCTAAATTTAGTTCCTGATATATATCCTAGCTCCCAATTGCAAATGATAGTCATATACCTGAGAGGTGAAACCAGGCTCAGTCTCATTATATCCTCCCATGGACACAGAGGACAAGAGAAAGCCCCTTCTTTTCATCCATACCATCTCTCCCTTAAACCACTCCTTCAATGTCACCATCTCTACCCTGATCTTCTTGATCTTTCAAGGGCCAAAGACACAAACCAATAAGAGATACCACATGGGAATCAGAAAAGAAAAATTCAATAGAAATCCAAAAAGAAAGTGATCAAAGTGAACACATCACCCAGAAAAGGGAGCCCTGCAGAAAATATACTGAGGGATATCTCAGGAAGAATATTTGTCCCAGTTATGAAAAGGTTTTTTTCAGCAAAACCCACTGAGCAATGTAAAGGAACTTCCTCAGTCACCTTTGCTTTTCTACACACACACACACACACACACACACACACACACACCACGTAAAGCCCAATGTATAATAGTAATAAATATATTGCATAGAGACCTACAGTAATGAGAGAAACATATACTTACTTTACGCTCTTAGCTAAAAAAAAAAAAGATTTATTTTTGTCAGTAACATAGTTATTAGAGCTCTTAAGAAGAAAATTTTGGAAAAATAGAGGTCCATATTCAAAGAATGATTAATGCTCAAGAAACAGTATAGAATGGAGATAAGGTGATCTAACATTCAGTTAGATCTTGGTTCAAATCCCAGCTTCACATCTCAGGTAAATTACTTAATCTCTCTAAGCCTCAATTTTCTCTCCAGTAAAACATAAACTTCCCCTCCATATGGTTCTTGGGAGAATAAATTAGATATCTGACATAGAGTACCCAATAAATGATAATGAATTATAGAATTTTATTATTGTCTATTGTACTTTAAAATTTAGAGTGGTAACTCTTCCTTTTCTTCCTAGACTTAGAAAAGAATCTTAAGTGTTAGAATGAACCATGAGCAATTACTATAGAATCCAGTGTCTAAACAAAAAGTCAAACTTAGCCAGGCAAGAGTTTACTTGAACCAACTCTACCATGAAATTTTATATGGTTGTGCTATAATATATTTACTCAGGTCCCATCAACCAATAATTCTTCACTTTTTCTATCCCCAATCTGAAGTATTTCAACAAAATGCATCTTCTTATATCTGTATGCATCAGCATTGTCTCTTCACTAGATTACAAAATGATAGCAATAAACAGATCACTGTTTCTGAGTCACTCTAGCATTGTACCCTCTTAGTATATCACTACTGGAACCAAAAATATGCTTGATCTTAAAAGTTCTTCTCCAGGAAAATAATCATAGCATCCAATTACTAAAAAATAATCAATGTTCCTGTAAAGCAAATTCTCAGATATTTCTCAGCCTTTCATGTTCTGCCTTTCAAGTTAAAAAAAAAAACATAAAAAGAAAAAGAAATAGTAAGTCTATGTGATGTAGTTATTATTAAAGATACTGATAACATGCTTCAGAGAGTGAAGAAAACTGAATCAGAGTCAAAAGACCTAGGATTCAATCCCACCTTTACCACTCATTAGCTTCATCTATTTAAGCTAAGCTTCAGTTTTCTCATCTGTAAAATGAGAATAATATGTACCTCACAGAATAATGCGAAAATTACATGAAAAATGCTAGCTCCAATTTTTTCATGTAGTAGGTCCTCAAAAAAAAAAAAAGTACAAAATGCCTCAATATTGCAGTTATCTCGCCTTCCTTAGTCTTAGGAAAGAAAATTAATTCAGTTAATTAGGGCATTCCCTAATAGAGCATTGGTTTCCCAATAGTTTTAGCATCAAAACTCTTGTTTTAAGCAAAACTTTATGTAGAAGCATAAAATGTTATATTTAACATATAACATTCTTTCAATCTTCTTTCAACCACCCATCCATCCACCCATTAAATATCATTGCTGTCAGGCATTGTACTAGATGCTGTAAGTACAAACAATAATATATGGCTCCTGGGGCACCTGGGTGGCTCAGTCTGTTAAACGTCTACCTTCAGCTTAGGTCATGATCCCAGGGTCTTGGGATCAAGCCCCACCTGGGGCTCCCTGCTCAGCGGGGAGTCTGCTTCTCCCTCTACCTCTGCCTCTCCTCCTGCTTATGCTCTCTCTCTCTCTCTCTCAAATAAATAAATAAAGAATCCTTAAAAAAGAAGAAGAAGAATATATGGCTCCTGCTCTCAAGGAAATTGGCATATAGTAATCATGTCAAACCTGTCTGGATGAGTCTTAGACATTGGCTGATTCAAAGTGAAAGATCCTGGATGGATACACAGAAACTAAGGTCAGATGTAAGGGTACATGAAATGGACTGTTTGCTAATGTAACCTGAAGAATGTAACCTGAAGTCAAAGTCTTAAGAGAGGCTGCTAGGAAACAAGGAACAGTCTGAAACATCAAGTACAAACATCTAGTTTCAACAGGAAGGCTCAACACTTAAGACAAGCAAGACAAAGTAAGGATTCCAGAGGCAGATGCTGGAGAGATTTCATGTGGTGATAGTTTACTGAAGATGGGTTATAATTCAAAGGGCATGGCTGCTTTAGAATTGTGTAGGAGGAAGTAGCAAATGGCTTAGAGCCAGTTTCAAGAAGGAAAATGTTAAGGATATACAGGAAAATACATTCAATAAAGTAATAATATGTAAAACTTTTGAAGTATAAGGTTCAGTGAGGCACCACATCCTATGGTAAACGTTGATGATTTACAGTACATTCAAAGGAAGGAACTGCTTGGGTAAAATGGCCCAGATAGGATTTCACACTAGGAATGCTTGAGGCAACTAGGTTTGTTTAGCCTAGAGAAGAGAAAGCTTATGGGTACCATGATAACTGATATTAAATATCTAAATGGCTATGGGAAAAAGAGGAAGTAACATTCTGAGCTCTCAAAAAGCCATTCCCAGAGCTTTTGCTATGATCTCTAGTCTGTTCTGAGATACAAACAAGTCTAACTATAATCTAAATAGCTAATCTAGGCTGTCCACTTGAACTTTAAACACAGTCGCCTTAAATTAATTGTATTATTTCCTTCCCAAACTTCTTCTCATCCTATATACCATATCTTTTTTTACAGGCATCCCCAAGTTAGTCAAGGAAGAAACTTGGAAATCATACGAGGTATTCATTTTCTCTAATACCTCCACATCAATTACTAAATTGTCTTCATTTTTTTTCCTTAACATGTAAAGGGAGTTTTCTAAAAAAAATACTAGGATCATAGTTCAATTCCCTACCTAAAGCTTAAATGGATCTCTGTTGCCTAGAGTAGACTTCTCAATGTACACAGTACCAAGCATAGTCCTAGGGACAGTGTTTGAGTGCATAGGTAAGTGTGTCCCAGGTACAGAAGTTTGGGAAACAGATGAATTGAAACCTCTTAGTGATCACAATCAACATTAGCATACTAAAGTGTGAGAAGTCTTTATCTAAAGAAAATTGTTTTGATTTGAACAATCTATTTCTTAGGGTTGTTTTGTTTTGTTTTTGATCCCTTAATACCTCTTATTTTTCTATAGAGTTAGTGTTCCATAGAATACATTTCAGTGAATATTGGGCTATAGAACAAAATAGCCTACAAAACCATTTAGAGGGGTGCCTGGGTGGCTCAGTCATTGGGCGTCTGCCTTCCCCTCAGGTCATGGTCCCAGGGTCCTGGGATCGAGCCCCGCATCAGGCTCCCTGCTCAGTGGGAAGTCTGCTTCTCCCTCTCCCACTCCCCCTGCTTGTGTTCCCTCTCTCTCTCTGTCTCTCTCTGTCAAATAAATAAAATCTTAAAAAAAAAATTTAGAATCAGTTTACAACTTTATCTGCTACTATATTTATCAATCAATCAAATCAGGAAATATGTATTGAACAGCTACAATGTTATGTGCTAAGGATATAAAAGTAAGAATCTAGACATGGTTCCTGTTCTCAGGTATTTATTTACAGTTTCCAAAAATTATGACATTTTTATTTCTCTAAGCCATGCCCATTCCCTAGAATGCCTTTCTCCCTTCTTCACCTTACAAACTCCTCATGCTTTAGCTGCTTACACCTTAAATTATATGTTCCTTGACCACAGAGTATCTTATTTTTATTTTCCTATGTCTAACAGAGTTCTACTCAATAAATTCATATTACATTAATAAATGGATAAATGACTTAAGATATTAAATGGCTTTATTTTAATATTTTGAGAAATGAGTTTAAATTTCCTAATTAAAACATATTTTTGTGATAGTGATTTCAAATGCAAAGACATTAATAACATTACTTTAAAGAGATGCCTATAAATGTCTTTTTTAAAAATTTTATCTTCTGACTCCTTAACATAATTGTTTAGCATACATTACAGTTACACCTGTCATATTGCTAATTGTACATGAAGTACTAATTTGCAAGAGTTTTAAAAATTTGTTACATGGAAATTGAAGTAAAATAGTAATTAAAAATTGAACTTAAATTTTAAATGATCTGATCTCAGAAAAACACAAATACACAGTAAAATTGCTTTGTCCTATCATTAACATAAACTCTGTCACAAATATTCACCTTTTGGTATTCCATATACTTGATGAGGCTAAATGGAACCAGCAGGGTTTGTCAATGGGTTGAGAAATCAGAGAGCTAAGTTCATTTTTTTACACTAACAACAGTGAATATGCTAGGTTTTACAGATCATATATAGTTAGAATGTTATCTAAATCTATTAGAGTCAAGTGTCAACAAGTGGGTCATTCTGGTGGATGGGGCCAAAAGAAAAGAGATTTACAGAGAAATATTTATATGCTAGTAATAAAGAAAAACACAAGATATAAATGGGGGGAAATAAGGTTGAAGATAAGGAAAGAGGTTAGAGGTTGGCAAAAACTGACAGCTGTGGAAGCTAGGTAATAAACACGTGAGGAGACATTATACCATTCTACCTGATTCCATGTATAAGTTCTCCAGGCAAAATGATTATGATGTCACACTGAATATGGGATCTACACAAAGAAATGAAGACTAGAACACTAGTAACAAAACAGAAGTAAAATATATCTTACTTTTAATTGTTCTAAAAAAATTTGATTGTCCAAAGCAAAAATACCTGCAATGTATTTGTGTTTGGGATATGTAAATGTAAAATATATGACAACAAAACACAAAGAATGGAAGGGATACATCAAAGGGTATAATATTTGAAAGTAGGATGTCAAGGGAAAGATGGAATCCAGACTGAGATGAATCTAACTATATAAAAATGAATCTCATAACCTCAAAGAGAACTGGAAAAAAGGTACTGAACTAAATAATTTTGGAAAACATCATTTTTACAAGATACTGTAAAGCTAAAGGCAAAAGAGACTACACTCAAATGCCATCCTATAATAGCAAATTTGTTTACAAGTGTATGTGTTACCAATTTTCAAAGCACTTTATTTGTGGACTAGGTTTGAACAAATAAGCAAATACATATAATGAGAAGCATCTTTCCCACTGTTGAACTAAAGACATTAAAAATAAGGAATGACTGCAGGCTAAAATGAATAGTGGAGTAGGACTGAGTCAGAACAATCCATACGGAGTCACAGTTTTACAAAAGCACAAACATAGAGATGTACAAATGTAGAAACAAATGTAGATGTATGTCATGCATTAACTAGTATAAATGAGCCTACCTGAAAGAACTCTCAATAACTAAATTTGGAACAACTTGAATAATGAAATGTATAATAAGAGTATTGGATTATAACCCAACGATTTTTTAAAAATCCAACAGTCAATACTAATGTAACTAAATAACTGAATAAATAAATGGTAAAGAACAACTCTTCTTACAGAATGATTCCAATTGAGAAATGTAGAAAGAATGAAAAAAATAGAAAATCACCATTAGAACACCACAATATTTTGTTTTCAGGAAAGATCCACTATTAGTAATTAGTGAGCAATATTTAAGAGAAATAGATATCTGCATAGTTTCAAAGTAACTCACCCACAATTTTTACAAATCACAAAGGGAAAAAGAGTAATGTTTAGAGAATCCCAGCAGACAGCATTTAACCATGGTTAATGTCACTGCTCATACAGTTAACATTATGAAACCCCTGTTAAAATGCACTGAAAAGGGCATACTACCTCTGTGGGATCCTTCCCAATAATACATAATCCAACCTACTCAAGAGAAAACATCAGACAAACCCAAATTGAGAGACATTCTGCAACGTAACTGACCAGTACTCTTCAAAAGTGCCAAGGTCATGAAAGACAAGGAAAAGACTGAAGAGCTGTTACAACTGAAAGAATAAGGAAACATGAAACTAAATACTGGATTGGATCTTTGAAGAGAAAAAAGAACATTAGTCAAACACTCGATGAAATCCAAATGTATTATGTAGTTAATATTTTACTTACTTTGAGTAAATATTTTCTTAGTTTGGGTAAATGTTCTATGGTTTTGTAAGATGTTAATATAAAGAGGAACCTAGGTGAAATTGAAACTCTTCTGTAAGTCTTAATTACATCTCAAAATTTAAAAGATAAAAAAATGGATTATTGATTAACCATGATTTCAATGAACTCATAGTCTATCAGGGAAAAAAACACATAAAACAATATTATAATGTGCTAAGTGTAAACAGAGATATAGAGTGTTATGAAAGTCAAGGACTAACTCCTGAGCAAATCAAAGACTGTGTCTAGGAGAAAGTATAACATTTGAAATGAATCTTATAACAGGCTGCTGATAGAAGGAAGGTAGAATTTCCAGAAATAATTTTAAAACATATATGAAAGATTGTGGAGTATCCCAGAAACTACAAGTTGATTGATATGTTTGAAGCAAAGGTGAAGTACTAAAACTAAAAATACAAGTAAACATTAGACCCGGTGGAATGTTGTCCTCTATTCTAGGTAATTATAACAAAAAGGCTTTACATCAAGGACTTCATAGAGGCAGTTTTGTGTTTTAGAAACATCACTTTGATAATATTATGGAGAATAAAATAAAAAAGCACAAAGTTTTACTTACTAGTTCAATGTTTATTTTTCCAATTTAACTTCCATCTAGAGTGATATATTAATGCAAACCTATACCAATTTCATAAACTCTTAGTAATGGAAATATTTGAAGTTTTCAAATGCAAATACCATTAATCCTCACTCCTCAAATGAAAAAACCCAGAAATATCTTTCCCTCACTAGAGAAAATATATTTAAAATTCAAATACTATGCCTATATTCTTTATACTTCTTTGGATAACATTAATAATACAGCTAGTACTATTGTTTGTGTACACAATGAATATTTATTGAGCATCTACTGATGCCAAGCACACTATTATTAGGTGTTGAAGATTTAATATTAAAAATACAGACCAAAAAAAACCTATTCATGGAGTTCATGTTCTAAGGATGAGCGGTGAGATAGAAAAAATGTTTAAATAAATTATACATTATCACATATTGGAAGGTGATATGAGCTTTGGAGAAAAATAAGAGGTAATAGAAAAACAAAGAAAATGTGGTATTGTGAACAAGAAGTGAAGAAAGTCATTTAAGGGGAAAAAATGATCCAAGTCTATTAAAAGCAGCTGACAGTTCAAGTCAAATAGAGACTGAGAACTGTCAATAATTTGAAGGTTATTGGGACCTTGGCAAGAAGAGTTTTGGTAAAGTGATTGGGGGCAAAAGCCAACTGAACTGAGTTCAAGAATGACTGATAGTAAATGACAAAAGGATATAAAACTCTTGCCGGGAGTTTTGCTACAAAAGGAAGAAAAGGTGAGGTCAAGAGCTTCTCAATGAAATGGGACAAAAACAACATATGTTTATGTTGATAGGAATGATTCAATAAAGAAGAGGAAATTGTTAGTATGGGAGTAGGAGAAGAAAATTGCTGGGGCCGTGTCCTTGTGTAAGAAGAAATAATGGGACCTAGCTCACAAATAGGTATGCCATCCTTAGATACATATGGGACAGTTAATCCATAATAAATAGCAGGTGTCAGGCAACGTATATGAGTAAAGAAATGGTGGCAAGTGGTTAAATCTGATTGTGAGAGATTCTGAAAGCCATCTTCTGAAAGGCAACAACTGAGAATAAAGATAGTTAAAAGGTTTGGAGATTAGAAGAAAGAGAAGAATATATAAGGTAGTTAAATAAGAAACTGGGAAATTGACTGCATCAGAAAGTACACTGATTGACAGGGAGCATTAGAGGTTTGCATCACGAATTTCAAATGAAAGCTGTCAGCCATTCCCTTCTGTTGTGTTTTTTTTTTTTTTTTTTTTTTTTCCCTTTTCCTGCCTTGTTCATCTACATTGGAGCAAACAACCTTAAGTTAGATTTAAGCAGTGTTAAGAGTTTCACAAAAGTATATGACAGAGTAAGAAAAGGGCAAGAGAATTAACTGTATATGTAGAGGGAGGACTGTTAATGAATGAAAACAGCAATTAATCTGGGTAAAAAGTAAAGTGACATCATGAAAGAGTGAAGGACAGTGAAAAAATGGTAAGATCAAAGGATTGTCTTCCAAATGGGGCCAAAAGATAGTTAAATTCAAAGAATTTGATGGAATGACACAGAAAAAGAAGAAGTACACAGAGAGTGCAATGTATGAAATTGAGATTATAGGTGTCTACAAATTCCAGTAATGACAAGGTCATGCCTGTTTACAAAGTCCCAGACCTTATTCCAGGCACTTGACATGTATTCACCCATTTAAAGGACATAAAATACTGATGATATATTTAACATCAAGAAACATAATAAAACCATTGCAACACTGAGTAAAGTAGTAATTACTGACTTGTCTTCTATCTGGCAATCCATACAGTTTACTTCGGAGTAACAATTCTTCCTCCTCATCTAACCTTGGATATGCATGGATACCTTCCTGGGGGATTTCTGTGCATCTGTAAAGAAGATACTAATCATTTCGTAGCTTGCAAACTGTCTGCTCTTTTTTTTTTTTAAGATTTTATTTATTTATTTGACAGGGAGAGACACAGCAAGAGAGGGAACACAAGCAGGAGGAGTGGGAGAGGGAGAAGCAGGCTCCCTGCAGAGCAGGGAGCCCGATGCGGGGCTCGATCCCAGGACCTTGGGATCATGACCTGAGCTGAAGGCAGACTCTTAACGACTGAGCCACCCAGGTGCCCCTCAAACTGTCTGCCTTTTAAGGCTTCTTCTGTTGTTATCAAGGACACTATTTACAACAGTTATAAACAAAGAAGGTAAATTCTGCAGCAACAGTATATTGACTACATGGTGATTTAATAAATCATCTTCCCTAAGGAAGAAGGAAATATATTTTTAAACTTAGAGGAAAATACAAAATTCAAAATAATCGAAAGGGTTAATAATGTATATGTAAATCATATAATTAATGAGTTAACCCTCTTTGAATGCATTTCAGTTTTTCTCTAAACCTGCCAAATTCCAGAATAATGTTTACTTCTCAGGAGAATGTCTGGTATTTAGTTGGAGCTCAGTACGTATTAGTTGACTGAATGAACAAAAGACAGAATGAGACAGTCTTTTCTTGAAAACCAGTGACCTCCCTCCAACATTTATTTTTTTCTCATTTTCCTTTTGATATAAAATCTCTGAGTCAAGCCTTGTTTTTACCTTTTCCCAGGACTACACTTACACAAGTTATTCCCCAATCCACACTAGGAAACAGCATTGCTTCATAAATACAATACTGACAGAACTGTACTATTTATAGTCCCTTGGCTTCCAAAGACATTTCCCCCCTCATTAATTTGTTTCCTTTGGTTCCAATCCTCACTCTTTATAGGACAATATGTAACAGGGACAAATCTTCCTCTGCTTTGCTCATGCTCGGAGGAAGCTGAGAGCCTGGAAAGCTATAATTCATATACCAAGATGATGCCAGCCAAGCCCTGGCAAGAGAATGATTGAACATTCTCAGATTAATTTCATGGCTATTTGTTCCATCCCAGAATCATATCAAGCACAGGCCTCCAAGTTGAAATTGCATCACTCTGTCCTTGCTGCCCAGGTAAGGGCAGTGAAAAATGAGTATATTCCCCACCGTCTAATGATAAATAATGACTTTTCCCTTTACAACTGAGATGTATTTTACAGCATCATCAGAATAGTCTAATTACCAAACAAAATGATAAGATTTATCAGGACAGAAGGTGATAGATTAAACTCACAAGAAATAGGCATTTGCATCTTTGCCATCCTTCAGTGTCACTGCAGTAATAGAAAAATGGCAACCGGAAGACACGTAATAAATATTCCATTAAATATTCATTTGGATTGTAAATAACTTAAAATTTTAAATTACTCAGTAAAAGATTGTAAGAGAAGGATGCAAACATGTCTGGCTGCTAAAGGAAAACTGATAAGCAGAGTTGGAGGGAAAAATAATAGAGGTAAGATTGAGCATGACTGGGTAAATAAATGCTGTGGCCACAGAAAGACAAGAAGGGGAGCATTTGCTTGTAGTGATTTGACAGGGCAAATCTGGCTTTCACAAATTTTGATCTGTAATTGTCCAGGTGGACTGATATTATGCTTTCTGCAATAGGGTCATTCTTATAATCACATTTAACACTATTAGTCCCTTAATCATAGCATGAATCTTAACATTTTAGAGGTTTTCCTGGCTGTGAATTTATTCTTTGTTTTAGGATTGTATGACCCACAGAACTGGGTACTGAATCAAGACTTTGAGTATTTGAGATTCTTGTTTATTAAACGACGTGGCCTCATCATTCCAGTACCAATAAAATAAGAACAGCAATTACAACTTGTTGGGGGCAGTAGAAAAAAAAAAGGTTTGAAAAAGAAGATTGAAAATATGGAGTACTGAATGAGAATTAACATTCACTGAGTACCTATGAAGAATGAGGTACCATCTAAGTACTAAGAAGTTATATACATAATCTTACTTTATTCAACAACAACCCTGCCTAGTTGTTATTAATATAATCAATTTTTAAAATGAGGGAAATTAAGTTGAGAAAAGTTAAGTGACTTGTCAAAAGTCAGAGAGTAGGAAAGAGGTAGAACCCAAATTTAAATCAGTCTATTTATTATGTTCAATTAGCCACTGTATAGTACATCATTAGTTTTTGATGTAGTGTTCAATGATTCATTAGTTGTGTATAACACCCAGTGCTCATCACAACACGTGCCCTCCTCAATACTCATCACCCAGCGACTGCATCCCCCCACCCTCCTCCCCTCTGAAACCCTCAGTTTGCTTCCTGTGGTCCATAGTCTCTCATGGTTCATCTCCCTCTGATTTCTCCCCCTTCAGATTTCCCTCCCTTCCCCTTTGGTCCTCCATGCTATTCCTTATGTTTCACATACGAGTGAAACCATATGATAATTGTCTTTCTCTGCCTGATTTATTTCACTTGGCATAATCCCCTCCAGTTCCATCCATGTCAGTGCAAATGGTGGGTGTTCATCCTTTCTGATGGCTGAGTAATATTCCATTGTATAAATGTACCACATCTTCTTTATCCATTCATCTGTTGAAGGGCATCTCGGCTCCTTCCACAGTTTGGCTATTGTGGACATTGCTCCTATGAACATTGGGACACATGTGCCCCTTCTTTTCACTACATCTGTATCTTTGAGGTAAATACCTAGTAGTGCAATTGCTGAGTCGTAGGGTAGCTCTATTTTTAACATCTTGAGGAACCTCCATACTGTTTTCCAGAGTGGCCATACCAGCTTGCATTCCCACCAACAGTGTAAGAGGGTTCCCCTTTCTCCACATCCTCGTTAACATTTGTTGTTTCCTGTTTTGTTAATTTTTGCCATTCTAACTGCTATAAGGTGGTATCTCATTGTGGTTTTGTAAATCAGTCTATTTTAAAACCATAGGCCTCATTCTTTTTATTACCTTATATAGTCTTATTTGTCCCCCTTATAGATCATAATAAAAAATCCAAGTTACAGGCAGATTCAGGTTGGATTCTGTATACCGAGTGCCTCTTAAAATGCCTGGCACATAGTATGCACCAAATAAATACTTACTGAAGGAAGGAAAGAAGGAAGAGGGGTAGGGCGGGGGAAAGGGAGAGGGAACAGGACAAAGGGATAGAGGAAGAGAACCACCCTACCACTCAATATTAAACTATTTTTAGTAAAATCATAAGTACAATCAGTTAAAGATAATTTTTAAGAAACTAAATACACACAAATATAAAAGGAACACATGTGCCAAAGTTTTTATTTAACTCATTAAATGAGGGAAACAATAAGATGTTACAAATAATACAAAAGGGAATTGGAAGAACCACACTTAGATGTAGACCATAAGGAATGCTAAAATGAATCCGCTTAATAGATGCAAACTGGTTAATACCCACAGAGACGACATTTCTGGGTGACACAATATGCATTTCTATGGACAAGAATTATTTGCATTACTATTTGTATTATATAATTTTATAGAGTCAGAAAATAGCTCAAAGACAATGAAAGGCAGAAATAATAGAAGAAAACACTAGACAAAAGACCCAATAATTTTGTTTTTTGTCCATTTCAGTCTTTCACAATTTTTCCTGATAAACTATTTTTTAAAAACTTAATATAGAAACAATAATGTCAGTTTTATAAAATAGTATATTAAAAGTTTAACTTAATCAATGGATAGCCATGCTTTTTCTGAAAACCTCATTAGAGGTTTTCTTGATCATGACCTTATTCTTTGTTTTAGGCTTGTATGACTCTAAATAAATAAAACCTTTAAAAAGGGGGGGGGGCACCTGGGTGGCTCAGTTGGTTAGGCTTGTATGACTCATTCATTGCATGATTTGTTATAACCATTAGCTATCTATGAAACAAAAATGCTTAAAGCTATTATATATATTTCTTCATGAGGGTAAAAGACTTTCAAAGAATCATAAAGGAGAATATTTTCTCTAAAAATTTCACCTTGCTGAATTTAAGCAGCAGAGAATTCTAATGCCAGTGTTAAAACCAGAACTCTGCCAGTTGCCATTGCTGGACAGTCATTCTCCCACTGTCATTTTGTGCTTTCTTCCAGGTTTGCTGATTGGAGCTTGTCACCCTTAACATTTTTGTTTGTGTTTTTATTTTGCTAGATCTATATCTTTTTTTTTCTTACCATTTCTTTCCCTTTCTTCCTGCAGAGCTTATATGCTATACAGGTCTATATTTCTAAAACTGAAACTCAGTAAAAACATATGAATCACATAGAAATGGGTTTTATAAGTGACTTTTCAGAAATGTACATTATCCACAGATTTAATTACATCTGTATCATTACTTTAGAGCCTGAAGTTAATGACAAAGATTTGGAAGACTTAAAGTTCATTACCACTGCTTTACAGATTGTTTTCATATAGTTTCCTTTGTTGATAGTATATTGATCTCCCTGTTCATAGATATTTCCTTGTCCAACAGTGAACATTATATACTGTGTATAGTATATTACATCACTCCGAACTACTTAGCAATTTATTGTCTAAAAATGATTAACATTAGGGGCACCTAGGTGGCTCAGTCGTTAAGCGTCTGCCTTCAGCTCAGGTCACGATCCCAGTGTCCTGGGATCCAGCCCCGCATCGGGCTCCCTGCTTGGCGGGAAGCCTGCTTCTCCCTCTCCCACTCCCCCTGCTTGTGTTCCCTCTCTCGCTGCCTCTCTGTCAAATAAATAAAAATAAAATCTTTAAAAAAAATAAAAAATAAAAATAAAAATGATTAACATTAGAAAATATCTCCCCTGGGTTCAGGACATATTTGATAGATAGAGAACCCAGTTAAGTATAGCATGACTTCACCTACTTAACATGAATGTTCATGCTATTGCTGGTCTAATCCTGCCTCCTACTTGAGACATGGGAATTGTGTAGGTGGTAGAGTATCCCAGAATAATAGAAAGATCTTCTGTTTACCTCCAGGTTACTACACAGTCTTAAAAGGGGCAAACAATAGTCAGCACATGTCAGCACAACATTGAAAGTTATGTATGAGTGGCAATTTAGGGGCTTTTATAGCAGCTCCTGGAGTGCTGCCCATCCAGGATTTTGTTATGCTGGTTTTGAAAAGACACTAACAAATTTTATGCCAGCAATCACATTAGGCTATTGGCAGCCTGAGGATTATTCTGTCCTAGAAAATAATAGGAGCACAATAGAAAGAGGCTCTTCTTCCTATTTTACCATAGTGTCCTCCTCAGCACAACAGAAGACTCCAGCTTTGTTTGTTGAATTATGTCCAGATCTTTGAGAGAACGATACTTCAAGAATGTTTTAATTATGCATGGTAAATGGAAACAATACTTTAAATAATTGAAAACTTGGATGATAAGGAATAACAGTTACTAACCTTGTTTTTATTACCACACAATTTATATCCAGGATATGTCCAAAAAAGAATTTAAGAAGATTCAAAATTCATTCAACTAGCACTGTGCTGAATATGAATATGATATGGTCTTCCTTTGAAGAATCTATTTGACAGAGAGTCATAAACTAACTAGATAAAGTACCAAGGGAAGGCAGAGAAGGAAGAGATTAATTCTGCCCAGAGATAATCCTGTAGGTCTTCACACAATTGATCTGAACCTTGAAGAAGATAAAAAGGAAAAAAGGCTTTTCCAGATATCTCTAAGTAAAGGGTATGCTGAGGGAATTACAAGTAGTTAGTTGTATCAAAAACCAAAGTTAGCAGATAGCAGTATAGGGAGCTGGAATGGAAACAGGAGTATAATGATCAAAATCCAAAGGATATTATTACAAAGAGCAATGAATGCCATATTAAATATTTTATCTAATCTATTGGTAATAGGGAGATACCACGATCAGAAAAACAGGAGAGGTAGGTAAAAGTCAGATAAAAGGTTTCAAGAAGGGAGTGGATAATGGTACCAAAGGTCATAGAGTGATCATGGTAGGGGAAGGGGCATTTGTATTTTTATGCTTCACATCTAAAGCACTTGTTTTTTAATTTAGGGGGAAATCTTGCTTTATGCCAAGGGTAAGGGGTCATGCATGTCTCCACGAGAGAAGATAAAGAGCAACCAGGGTTTATTGAGAGAAATGGCCCAGGTTCAGGCAATTAGATATTCCACTCATGACTTTCAGTCTCAAGTGAGGATGCAAATGTATTAAGGCAGCTCAGAATTCATACTCAGTGGCTGTGAAAGTATCCAGGATGTCCCAGCATTTGACTGAAGTATGACTTGGCCATGGGACCTGTTACTTAGTTTCTTTTGCTTCTTATATACTATCTAGAATGAAGAAAGGTAAATAGGAAAAGCCAAAGTTGAAGGAAATGCTTTTTTTCTCTTGTTTTCCAATGAAAAGACTTAAGCATCCTCATAGGTTGAATGACACTGGTTAGAAAAAGATAGATTTTATGTTTTTTCTTCAAGTTTTAATTTAAATTCTAGTTAACATATATGGTAAAATTGGTTTCAGGTGTAGAATTTAGTGATTCATCATTTACATGTAATACCCAGTACTCATCACAAGTGCGCTCCTTAATACCCATCACCCATTTAGTCCATCCCCCATCCCACTCCTTCCATCAACTCTTACTTTGTTCTCTATAGTTAAGAGTCTCTTATGGTTTGCTTCACTCTCTTTTTTCCTGCCTTCCCCTATGTTCACCTGTTTTGTTTCTTAAATTCCACATGTGAGTGAAATCATATGGTATTTGTCTTTCTCTCACTTATTTTGCTTGTTGTAATATACTCTAGCCCCATCCACGTCATGGTAAATGGCAAGATTTCATTCTTTTCGATGGTTGAGTAATACTCCATTCTATATGTTCTATATCCTATACCACATCTTCTTTATCCATTCATCAGTCAATGGACATCTGCGCTCTTTCCATAGTTTGGCTATTGTGGACATTGCTGCTATAAACATTGGGGTGCACATGCCCCTTTGAATCAGCATTTTTATGTCCTTTGTGTAAATATCTAGTAGTGCAATTGCAGGGTCATAGGCTAGTTCTATTTTTAACTTTTTGAGGGACCTCCATACTGTTTTCCAGAGTGGCTGTGCCAGTTTGCACTCTCACCAACAGGGTAAGAGTGTTTCCCTTTCTCTACATCCTTACCAACATCTGTTGTTTCCTGAGTTATTAATTTTAGCCATTCTGACAGGTGTGAGGTGTATCTCATTGTGATTTCGATTTATATTTCCCTGATAAGTGATGTTGAGCAAGAAAGATAGATTTTAGAAGAGAGGCAACATTTGATCACATGAAATCCCAAAAATGAGTTTGAAAATAAATGGTTAGAAGGCTCTGATGGAAAGATTAGTCTTTAAAAAGTGGAAAGGATAAATGAAGATAAAGAAAACTTAGTGGTTCAAGGAGAGGGATTTTGAGTGTTTCCATATCTGATAGGATTTATTTTATCTTTAAAAAAAGTGAGATAAAAGAGGAAGTGCGTGTATCTCAATTAAGAAAGATGGTAAAGGGTTAGAACAGTTTAACACCAAGAAAAGATAATTACAGTGAGTAGGGGGAAAAAAATGTTTGCTAAACACTGCACAGGTTGAAAAATCAGTGTGTGATACCAAACAAAAACATTTTACAAATAATTCAGCCAGGGGGCGGAGCAAGATGGCAGAGGAGTAGGAGACCTGGATTTCGTCTCCTCTCAGGAATTCAGCTGGATAGGGATCAAACCATTCTGAACACCTACAAACTCAACAGGAGATCAAAGAAAAGAATAGCAACAACTCTCTGAACAGAAAAGTGACCACTTTCTGGAAGGTAGGACGTGAAAAGAAGTGAACCTGAGGTGATATTTGGGAGGATAGATGGCAGGGGAGGGGCCTCCGTCGGCCGCTTCTGGCAAGTGATAGGGCTGCGGAGCACAAAATCGGAACTTTTAGAAGTCCGCTTCGCCGAGGGACGTCACTCCAATGGCTAAGCGGGAGGTGGAACCCTCGTGAGACAGTGTGGTCTCAGGACCCTCGGGGTCACAGAAAGACCAGGGGTGCCTGAGTGCAGCAGAGCTCCCAGGTATCAGAGCAGGGAAGCCGGCTGCTGAGGCTGAGCCGAGGCGCAGGCTCTCAGCTTGGGGTTGCCATAAACCGTGATCCACGGCACAGTCGGGCCAATGCTCCTCCAGCAGGGACCCAACAAGCGGCAGATCTGGGGAGACTCACCTTCTTCCCCTGGGAGGAGAGGCGCGGGAACGCACCGCAGGGATCTGCGGGGTTTGGAGACTCCACACGGGATCGGGTGCCAGAAATAGAAATGCACGGTCACAGGCCGGGTGAGCACAGAGTGAGGCCGGAGACTGGGGAGACAGGAGTGACTGATGGCTTTTCTCTGGGGGTTCACTAAGGAATGGGGCCCCGAGTTCTCGGCTCCTCCAGGGCGGAGATTGGGAGGCCGCCATTTTCACTCTCATCCTCCAAAGCTGTACAGAAAGCTTGCAGGGAACAAAAGCTCTGGAGAGCAAACCCGAGCAGATTACTTAGCCCGGACCAGGCAAGGGCGGGGCAATTCCGCCTCCGGCAAAGACATTTGGGAACCATGGCAACAGGCCCCTCCCCCAGAAGATCAGCCAGAACAGCCAGCCAAGACCAAGTTTACCCATCAATGAGAACGGCAGAACTCCAGCGCTAGGGGAATAATGAACATAGAATCCATGGCTTTTTTACCATGATTCTGTAGTCTTTCAAAGTTAATTTTTTTTTTAACCTTTTTTTTTGGAATTTTTCTTTTTCCCTTTTTCAACCAACAGCTTATCAACCCTTTTTTAAAAAAAATTTTTATTTTTCATTTTTAGAGTCATATTCTATCCCTTCATAGTAGTTACCTGTATTTTTGGCATATATATATATAAGTTGTTCTCTCTTTAAAATTTTGAGATAGTTTCTTCTAACAGATCAAAATATACCCTAAATCTCTAGTGTATGGTGTTTTTTTTTTTTTAAGATTTTATTTTTATTTATTTGACAGAGACACAGCGAGAGAGGGAACACAAGCAGGGGGAGTGGGAGAGGGAGAAGCAGGCTTCCCGCGGAGCAGGGAGCCTGATGCGGGGCTCGATCCCAGGACCCTGGGATCATGACCTGAGCTGAAGGCAGACGCTTAACGACTGAGCCACCCAGGCGCCCCTCTAGTGTATGGTCTTTTTCTACTCCCCTGCTTGATCACATTCTCTCCTTTTTTTTTTAATCCTCTTCTTTCTTTTTTCAAACAACTTCTTATCAATTCCTTTTATAAAATTTTTTAAATTTCCATCTTTACAGTCATATTCCATCCCTTCATCATATCAACCCTTATTTTTGTACATATATAAGTTTTTCTTTCTTTAAAATTTTGGGAGGCACTTTCTTCTAACAGACCAAAATACACCCAAAATCTAGGGTGTGGCACTGATCTATATGCCAGCCTGATCATATTTGATCACACTCTGTTTTTTGTTTTGTTTTCTTCTGTTTTTGTTTGTTTTTATCTTTATCTTTTTCTTTTTTTTTTTTTTCTTTTTCCTTTTTTCTCTCTTTCCCTTTTTTTCCCACTGCTTCAGGTCTTTTCTGATTTGTTTAGAGTATATTTTCTGGGGATGTTGTTATCCTGTTAGCATTTTGTTCTCTCATTAATCTATTCTCCTCTGGACAAAATGACAAGACGGAAAAAATCACCTCAACAAAAAGAACAAGAGGTAGTACTGACTGCCAGGGACCTACTCAATACGGACATTAGTACGATGTCAGATCTAGAGTTCAGAATCATCACTTTAAAGATACTAGCTGGGCTTGAAAAAAACATGGAAGTTATTAGAGAAATGCTTTCTGGAGAAGTAAAAGAACTAAAATCTAACCAAGTCGAAATCAAAAAGGCTATTAATGAGGTGCAATCAAATATGGGGGCGCTAACTGCTAGGATAAATGAGGCAGAAGAGGGAATTAGTGATATCGAAGACCAAATGATGGAAAATAAAGAAGCTGAGAAAAAGAGAGATAAACAACTACTGGATCACGAGGGCAGAATTTGAGAGATAAGCAATACCATAAGATGAAACAACATTAGAATAATTGGGATCCCAGAAGAAGAAGAAAGAGAGAGAGGAGCAGAAGGTATAATGGAGCAAATTATAGCAGAGAACTTCCCTAATTTGGGGAAGGAAACAGGCATCAAAATCCAGGAGGCACAGAGAACCCCTTTCAAAATCAATAAAAATAGGTCAACACCCCGACATCTAATAGTACAACTTACAAGTCTCAGAGATAAGGAGAAAATCCTGAAAACAGCTCAGGAGAAGAGATATGTAACCTACAATGGTAGAAACATTAGATTGGCAACAGACCTATCCACAGAGACCTGGAAGGCCAAAAAGGACTGGCAGGATATATTCAGAGCACTAAATGAGAAAAATATGCAGCCAAGAATACTATATCCAGCTAGGCTGTCATTGAAAACAGAAGGAGAGATAAAAAGCTTCCAGGACAAACAAAAACTAAAGGAATTTGCAAACACAAAACCAGCCCTACAAGAAATCTTGAAAGGGGTCCTCAAAGCAAAGAGAGACCCTAAAAGCAACATAGACCAGAAAGGAACACAGACAATATACAGTAACAGTCACCTTCCAGGCAATACAATGGCACTAAATTCCTATCTTTCAATAGTTACCCTGAATGTAAATGGGCTCAATGCCCCAATCAAAAGACACAGGCTATCAGATTGGATTAAAAAATCAAGACCCATCGATATGCTGTCTGCAACAGACTCATTTTAGACCCAAAGACACCTCCCCCGATGGAAAATGAGGGAGTGGAAAACTATTTACCATGCTAATGGACACCAAAAGAAAGCTGGGGTGGCAATCCTTATATCAGACAAATTAGATTTTAAACCAAAGACTATAATAAGGGATGAGGAAGGACACTATATCCTACTTAAAGGGTCTATCCAACAAGAAGATCTAACAATTGTAAATATCTATGCCCCTAACATGGGAGCAGCCAATTATATAAGGCAATTAATAACAAAAGCAAAGAAACACATTGACAACAATACAATAATAGTGGGGGACTTTAACACCCCCCTCACTGAAATGGACAGATCGTCTAAGCAAAAGATCAACAAGGAAATAAAGACTTTAAATGACACACTGGACCAAGTGGACTTCACAGACATATTCAGAACATTCCATCCCAAAGCAATGGAATACACATTCTTCTCTAGTGCCCATGGAACATTCTCCAGAATCGATCACATCCTAGGTCATAAATCAGGTCTCAACTGGTACCAAAAGATTGGGATCATTCCCTACCTATTTTCAGACCACAATGCTTTGAAACTAGAACTCAATCACAAGAGAAAAGTCGGAAAGAACTCAAATACATGGAGGCTAAATAGCATCCTACTAAAGAACAAATGGGTCAACCAGGAAATTACAGAAGAATTAAAACAATTCATGGAAACCAATGAAAATGAAAACACAACTGTTCAAAATCTTTGGGATGCAGCAAAGGCAGTCCTAAGAGGAAAGTATATAGCAATACAAGCCTTTCTCAAGAAACAAGAAAGGTCTCAAGTACACAACCTAACCGTACACCTAAAGGAGCTGGAGAAAGAAAAGCAAATAAAGCATAAACCCAGCAGGAGAAGGCAAATAATAAAGATCAGAGCAGAAATCAATGAAATAGAAACTAAAAGAACAGTAGAACAGATCAATGAAACTAGGAGCTGGTTCTTTGAAAGAATTAACAAGATTGATAAACCCCTGGCCAGACTTATCAAAAAGAAAAGAGAAATGACCCAAATCAACAAAATCATGAATGAAAGAGGAGAGATCACAACCAACACCAAAGAAATACAAACAATTATAAGAACATATTATGAGCAACTCTATGCCAGCAAATTAGATAACCTGGAAGAAATGGATGCATTCCTAGAGGTGTATCAACTACCAAAACTGAACCAGGAAGAAATAGAAAACCTGAACAGACCTATAACCACTAAGGAAATTGAAGCAGTCATCAAAAATCTCCCAAAAAACAAAAGCCCAGGGCCAGATGGCTTCCCAGGGGAATTCTACCAAACATTTCAAGAAGAATTAATACCTATTCTTCTGAAACTGTTCCAAAAAATAGAAATGGAAGGAAAACTTCCAAACTCATTTTATGAGGCCACCATTACCTTGATCCCAAAATCAGACAAAGACCCCATCAAAAAGGAGAATTACAGACCAATATCCCTGATGAACATGGATGCAAACATTCTCACCAAAATACTAGCCAATAGGATCCAACAGTACATTAAAAGGATTATTCACCACGACCAAGAGGGATTTATCCCTGGGCTGCAAGGTTGGTTCAACATCCGCAAATCAATCAATGTGATACAATACATTAACAAAAGAAAGATCAAGAACCATATGATCCTCTCAATAGATGCAGAAAAAGCATTTGACAAAGTACAGCATCCTTTCTTGATCAAAACTCTTCAGAGTATAGGGATAGAGGGTACATACCTCGATATCATAAAAGCCATCTATGAAAAACCCACAGCGAATATCATTCTCAATGGGGAAAAACTGAGAGCTTTCCCCCTAACGTTAGGAACGTGGCAGGGATGTCCACTATCACCACTGCTATTCAACATAGTATTAGAAGTCCTAGCCACAGCAATCAGACAACAAAAAGAAATCAAAGGCATCCAAATCGGCAAAGAAGAAGTCAAACTCTAACTCTTTGCAGATGATATGATACTTTATGTGGAAAACCCCAAAGACTCCACCCCAAAACTGCTAAAACTCATACAGGAATTCAGTAAAGTGGCAGGATATAAAATCAATGCACAGAAGTCAGTGGTATTCCTATACACCAACAACAAGACAGAAGAAAGAGAAATTAAGGAGTCGATCCCATTTACAAGAGCTCCCAAAACCATAAGATACCTAGGAATAAATCTAACCAAAGAGGCGAAGGATCTGTACTCAGAAAACTATAAAATACTCATGAAAGAAATTGAGGAAGACACAAAGAAATGGAAAAACGTTCCATGCTCATGAATTGGAAGAACAAATAGTGTGAAGATGTCAATGCTACTTAGAGCAATCTACACATTCAATGCAATCTCCATCAAAATACCATCCACTTTTTTCAAAGAAATGGAACAAATAATCCTAAAATTTGTATGGAACCAGAGAAGACCCCGAATAGCCAGAGGAATGTTGAAAAAGAAAAGCAAAGCTGGCGGCATCACAGTTCCGGACTTCCAGCTCTATTACAAAGCTGTCATCATCAAGACAGTATGGTACTGGCACAAAAACAGACACATAGATCAATGAAACAGAAGAGAGAGCCCAGAAATGGACCCTCAACTCTACGGTCAACTAATCTTTGACAAAGCAGGAAAGAATGTCCAATGGAACAAAGACAGTCTCTTCAACAAATGGTGTTGAGAAAACTGGATAGCCACATGCAGAAGAATGAAACTGGACCATTTCCTTACACCACACACAAAAATAGACTCCAAATGGTTGAAAGACCTAAATGTGAGACAGGAGTCCATCAAAATCCTAAAGGAGAACACAGGCAGCAACCTCTTTGACCTCAGCCGAAGCAACTTCTTCCTAGAAACATCACCAAAGGCAAGGGAAGCAAGGGCAAAAATGAACTATTGGGACTTCATCAAGATAAAAAGCTTTGCACAGCAAAAGAAACAGTCAACAAAACCAAAAGACAACCGACAGAATGGAAGAAGATATTTGCAAATGACATATCAGAGAAAGGGCTAGTATCCAAAATCTATGAAGAACTTATCAAACTCAACACCCAAAGAACAAAGAATCCAATCAAGAAATGGGCAGAAGACATGAACAGACATTTTTCCAAAGAACACATCCAAATGGCCAACAGACACATGAAAAAGTGCTCAACATTGCTTGGCATCAGGGAAATCCAAATCAAAACCTCAATGAGATATCACCTCACACCTGTCAGAATGGCTAAAATTAACAAGTCAGGAAACGACAGATGTTGGCGGGGATGCAGAGAAAGGGGAACCCTCCTACACTGTTGGTGGGAATGCAAGCTGGTGCAGCCACTCTGGAAAACAGTATGGAGGTTCCTCAAAAAGTTGAAAATAGAGCTACCATACGGTCCAGCAATTGCACTACTGGGTATTTACCCCAAAGATACAAAAGTAGGGACCCGAAGGGGTACAGGCACCCCGATGTTTATAGCAGCAATGTCCACAATAGCCAAACTGTGGAAAGAGCCAAGATGTCCACTGACAGATGAATCGATAAAGAAGATGTGGTATATATACACAATGGAATATTATGCAGCCATCAAAAGGAATGAGATCTTGCCATTTGCAACGATGTGGATGGAACTGGAGGGTATTATGCTGAGCGAAATAAGTCAATCAGAGAAAGACATGTATCATATGACCTCACTGATATGAGGAATTCTTAATTGCAGGAAACAAACTGAGGGTTGCTGGAGTGGGGGGTGGGGTGGGAGGGATGGGCTGACTGGGTGATAGACACTAGGGAGGGTATGTGCTCTGGTAAGCGCTGTGAATTGTGCAAGACTGTTGAATCTCAGATCTGTACCTATGAAACAAATAATGCAATATATGTAAAGAAAAAAAAAGAAGAAGAAGATAGCAGGAGGGGAAGAATGAAGGGGGGAAATCGGAGGGGTAGACAAACCATGAGAGACAATGGACTCTGAAAAACAAACTGAGGGTTCTAGAGGGGAGTGGGGGGATGATGGGTTAGCCTGGTGGTGGGTATTAAGGAGGGCACATTCTGCATGGAGCACTGGGTGTTATGCACAAACAATGAATCATGGAACACTACATCTAAAACTAATGATGTAATGTATGGGGATTAACATAACAATAAAAAATTTTTTTTAAAAAGGAAAAAAAAGTAGTAATTCAGCCATATTCATTATACAGCCATCTCTTAGGAAAATCTATGACCACAATATTAAACAAATCCAGTGGAGGCATTTCTGTAGAAAGCTGACATGGTGCAGTCCAAGCATAGAGATTTCTAGTCATCTAAGTTTCTAAAAGACAGAACTTAAACAATAAATGGATCATATGTAATTTATATCATAATATTTTCCTATATGTCTTCACTCTAACCACCTAGAAAATTCTTATTCTTCAAGAAGCTGTACAAATGTGGCTTCCTCTCTGTAGAGTCTTTTTCCACCCATAAAGAGACAATATTTTTCCTTCCTCTCTAATCTTTGTGGCACCATGTTCAAGAAAAATTACAATACTTATCACATGATAGATCATTAGTAAATCTACCTCCCATGATAAAGTGAGAACTCCCTGGACATAGAGATTACATGTTATTCATTCATGGAACCCTAATATCTGCAACAGCACTCACAACATTATAGGAGCTTGACAAATGTCATTTGGGTAGGTTAGTGGGTAGATGAAATTTTATTTATGCTAGTCAAGTGATTGATAGGAGCTGACTAGTTCATGGAACTAGTATACCCTATGATAAAGACTGAGAGCAGATTCTCTGCAGCTTGCTGAAGAAGATCCATACTGGCCCAATGGTTTTGTTCTCCGAAGTTTTGGAAAGTCCAATAGAATATGTTGTTAGTTCATAGTAAGGATATTAAAATGTTGCCACCTAAGTAAGGAATGTTGTAATGGTGACTCTAACATCTTGGATAATATCTTTATATATCATACAGAAATAGCATATATTCTACTTTTGCTACAGTGACTCCTGCATCATGTTACCCAAAGACTTTCATACAGGAGCAAATTCCGAATTTCTTAATAGGAGAAGCTTTGAGGTAGCACTCCAGTTGGATGAGTTCCTGTGTGTGTGTGTGATGACCAAAGATCAGGTTCTAAGAAAATTGCTTAAAGCTGCGCCTGTATTCCAAGCATCCTGTTTTTATGTAGATTGTATGTTTAATATGGGGTGGTTTGGGGGAAGACACTGAAAATTTGGGAGAATATTGCTACAACTCTATCCCAATGGTAAATATATATTTTATGATATAGGTATAGATAGATAGATATAGATACATGTCTCCCTCTCTGGGGACCATTACTTCCATAATCAAGACCTTAATTATACCATATGTTAATACATATAATAAGTGCATCTCACTTTTATGGGTAATCATTTATCTTAAATCTTGTAGAAAGAAAGGAAGACCATGGAAAAGTATAAAAAAATTTACTAAAATATGCTTTCCCTGCATTATTAATGAATATAATAGCTGGTTTGGAACACTTCCATGAGTATCAGTAGCACTGTGTGTTTCTTTATATCCTACTTAATTAGAATTGCCTATTTACTTGTTAGTCTCTCGTACTAGGTTGTAAACATCTTGAGATACTCTTATTTATCTTTTTTTATTATTATTGTGTTATGTTAATCACCATACATCACATCATTAGTTTTTGATGTAGTGTCCCATGATTCATTGTTTGCGTATAACACCCAGTGCTCCATGCAGTACGTGCCCTCTTTAATGCTCATCACCAGGCTAACCCACCCCCCACACCCCTCCCCTCTAGAACCCTCAGTTTGTTTCTCAGAGTCCATAGTCTCTCATGGTTTGTCTCCCCCTCCGATTTCCCCCCTTCATTCTTCCCTTCCTGCTGCTATCTTTTTCTTTCTTTCTTTTTTTTTTTTTAACATATAATATATTATTTGTTTCAGAGGTACAGGTCTGTGATTCAACAGTCTTACACAAAATGGAGACTCTATCTTTGTCTCTTTCATGCCTAACACAGTCTTGGCATTTGATAAACATTAAGTAATTTTTTTGAGTTAACAAATATATATAATAGTAGATGCCCTTCATCAAGTAAAAAGAAAAAATCAACATTGATATTTTAAAGAAGATGGACATTATCTGAATCTTTATTTGACCTTCCTCTTGAAGACTAAATTCTTATCTAACTCTGTGTTCTCACATTACTACTCCATTTTTTTCACTCTTTATATTTTAATTAGTATCTGCCATGTCTAATCAAATATGAGGAAATTCAAGTGTTTTTTTTTTTTTCCTTACCTTTCTGGTCAAAATGCTGTGTAATAACAGAAAATTACTACAAATGGCATGCACTTGAAAAATACATAATTCCTAGTTAGTTAATTTCTAGATTTAGACATCACCAAATTTACAATAACAATCTATGCAGTTGTCATGCATAAGTAGCTTCAGGAGGTCAAGTCAGAAATATCACCCTCTGAAATTATAACCAACAAAATGAATACAAAATGAAAGTAATTAGCCATCTGCAGAAGTAGCATATCCCATAAGGTCTAATTCATCTCTATACCTTGGCATAGTGCCCCTCAGGGAGCTGATATTATAATACCCACTAAAATAGTATGGCATGGGCAATGACCACTATAAATGATCTTCCAAGATCAGTTAGTGTGGTCGGTTCCCCCAGAGCATAATCAGCCCCTTGCTGAACCAATAAGAGGACATTTCTAAATCCACAAAGCTGAGGAATGCATTCTGGACCCACGATGACTCCACTGCCATTCAGACTCCTGGAAGTTCAGTCTAAATCTTTGCACAAACCTCTCTCTTACCATCTTACCTTCAACAGGTTACAGTCACTGGATAACTGGGTGATAGGAAACATGTCCTCTGAGAAAACAGCCAAAGCCCTACTGAGACATGTGTGCCTTCTCAACATACCACCCTCCCCATTTGACAAGGTGACAAAGATTTAATTTCCTCCACCACACCTGCTTATTGGAAAGTTTAATGTTAATGGAAACTGTGCTTCTGGGGGAAGGACAACCCAAAATCCTAATTGTCTCAATACTTCAGTAAATCCATGATGGTCAGGAAGAAAATAAATTTCTGACATGTTAAATCAGATCTCTCAGACTTTGAAATGTAGCTTGTTATGTTTCTTCAATATTTTTTGATCTGTGGGACAGATTGTGACTGACTACAGTATGCAGCAAACTGCATTTCATAATTTTATCCTATGACTCATTCTCCCAACAAGATGGTTGCCTCCAGACAAAAGAAATGGTTTTGAATTCAAGCAAACAGAAGCTTCACAGCTTCCAAGTAACACATTATGTTGAGCACAACAGCAAGCAAGTTCCTTTACTAGGGGTCCTACAAAGAATACAGGCTGTCTTGAAGGGCATCTTTAGAGGTAGTTGAGAAATTGCATGCGCATCTGTTCTGGATGATGCAGAAGAAATTATTGCATGCAAAGAGGGTCACACTAGACAACTTCCAAGTTGGCTTCTAATTCTAAATCTGACATAAAAGTTTATGTAAAATACAATCAATATGTCATTTAAAATTTCTCTTCTTCAAAATAAACATTTACATCCACTTATAAGGTAATAAATTATATTGGTCAACCCAATTAAAAGGGGCAGTAATTTGAAAGACAATGACTAAAACAAAATTCTGGTAAGAAGAGAAATGATGTTCCTGACATGCAAAGATCTGTTCCTAAAGAAGAAATGGCAATTCTCCTCAGGAAACACTGGCATTGATGTTTCCTGCTCTTTAAAAATAACATAAATGTGTAGGAGTCTTTTTTCTTTATGAAACTAATGTTTTATTGTTAGGTCTCCTTGGAGAAATATAATTTTTTTCTGATTTAACTGGCATCTGAAATCTATTTTTGTGGCTTAACAAGAGAAGCAATACTACCATCATGTGGCAAAAGAGATTAAATTTATTTTTTTAAAAACAAAAAAATTCCACAGGTGAAATTTAAATCCACAAAGAGAAGTTCTAATCAAATGTACATCCATTCTTGTATCATTTAGATAATATTCCTGTCTAATAAATAATTTGCAACTTTCCCAGTTCTTGTAATAAAGGCAAAATTTATATGACAAAGGAAAACTGTAATTCTTCTCATTTAACTGTTAGTCGTACTTCCATCCTGTTTCCTTGTGCATTACCAGTAAAACAAGAGAAAAAATCTGAAAGCTGAGGAAAGTATCACTTATTTTACTACAACAATGAAGTCATAGATACTTAAGCAAGCAAGCCAGCAAAGAATTCTAGAAAGATAATCTAGCAAAAAACAAAAGCTGGAATTTTGAATATTTTTTTTTTTTTCAAATCAAAACCACAATGAGATACCACCTCACATCTGTCAGAATGGCTAAAATTAACAACTCAGGAAACAAAAGATGTTGGCGAGGATGCTGAGAAAGGGAAACCCTTTTGCACTGTTGGTGGGAGTGCAAACTGGTGCAGCCACTCTGGAAAACAGTATGGAGGTCCCTCAAAAAGTTAAAAATAGACCTACCCTATAACCCAACACTTGTGTTACAAATACAATTGTATTTATCCAAAGGATACAAAAATGCTCATTTGAAGGGGCACATGCACCCCAATGTTTATAGCAGCAATGTCCACAATAGCCAAACTATGGAAAGAACCCAGATGTCCATTGACTGATGAATGGATAAAGAAGATGTGGTACAGGATATAGAACATATAGAAAGGAGTATTACTCAGCCATCGAAAAGAATGAAATCTTGCCATTTACCATGACGTGGATGAGGCTAGAACATATTACGAGCAAAATAAGTGAGAGAAAGAAAAATACCATATGATTTCACTCACATGTGGAATTTAAGAAACAAAACAGGTGAACATAGGGGAAGGCAGGAAAAAAGAGAGTGAAGCAAACCATAAGAGACTCTTAACTATAGAGAACAAAGTAAGGGTTGATGGAAGGAGTGGGATGGGGGATGGCCTAAATGGGTGATGGGTATTAAGGAGGGCACTTAATGGGATGAGCACTCGGTGTTACATGTGATGAATCAGTAAATTCTGCTCCTAAAACCAATACGACACTGTATGTTAACTTGAATTTAAATTTTAAAAAGAGTATTACTTTAAATTATAAGGTAATTTCACATGTCTTACCTTAATCAATCCTAACTACCACCCTCTGATATCATTATATTTTTAAGATTTTATTTATTTATTTGAGAGAGAAAGAGGGAGAACATAAGCAGGGGGAGGGGCAGAAAGAGAGGGAGAAGCCGACTTCCCACTGAGCAGGGAGCCCAATGTAGGGCTCAATCCCAGGACCCTGAGATCATGACCTGAACCAAAGGCAGATGCTTAACCACCTGAGCCACCCAGGCACACCTCCGATATCATTATTAATATCCCCATTTTACTCATAGGGAAACTAAAATGCAAAGATAATAAATAACTTACTCACAATTAGTTTACTCAGTCCGAAGATGATTTCAGCTCACTTGTCACTTACTTTGTCAAGATTCTCATAATGCACTAAGGAAAAATTAGCTATTTTCTTCTCCAAATCTGCTAATACTTTTGCACTAATTTCTTACAGCACTTATCACATTGTACTATAATCATGTTTTTTCTCCCCAGTTGTAAGTAGGATTCCTGAACTTGGTGATATTTATTCCATAAATATTATAAAAACTTGACCTATATGAATGAATGCCCTGAGGTGGCAATTCAAATACAGCTTTCTCTACATCAGTGGCTCTTAAAGTGTAGATTCTAAGCCAGCAGGAGCAGCATCACCTGGGACTTGTTAGATTTTGGACCCCTCTCCTGATCTACTAAATCAGAAAACCTGGGGATAGGGCCACCAATCTATGTTTTAAAAAGCCCTCCAGGCGATTCCAATGTACCCTCAAGCTTGAGAGCCTCCACTCTACCCAAATCACCAAGGTGAATACTGCTGTGTGCAGTCCAAATCACTTGCAGAATGGAGACATTCAATCCACCTGCTGCTAGAAGCAAAGCAGCTGACAGCTCTGAGCTAAGTCCTTCTCAGAGAACTGACCCCAAAGAAAGAGTCCCCTCACCTAAAGTCACACTTGAACAGCACCTTCTCTGGAAAGCCTTCCTTAAACATGTTCTCCACATAGGCTGAGGGTCCCTGCTGTGTGCTCCGATAGCACTTTGTTGATTATTTCATCATAGACAGCACTGCGCCTGGCACATAAATGGCACTTGACATTAAATAAGTTATCTGTCACAATGTATTTAAATCGTCTATTTAAGTGTCTATTAATGATCTTCCTCTCTGGACTGTAGGCTCTTTGAAGGCAGGGAAAATACTTCATTTATACTCTAATGTCCAGTACCTGGCACACTACCTGACAGCTTAGTGCTACATATTTACTGAATTAATAAACATTCAACTTTCTGTGGATTCAAAGATGAAGACAATATGGACCCATCATTGCGGAACTAACACTCTAGTTGAAAAAAGTCATGTGAATTATATAAATCACTGTGCCACCTGATACATATGATGAACAAACTGCCTTGCACCATACCAGGCATAATACTATCTCCTTTTATTTCAATCCTGCTTGTCTTTCACAGCTCAAGAAGACAGATCTCTCCTTTCCCTGACTTCCTATAATAAATACTCTCTTCTTCACACATTTGGCTCATCCTCTGTGTGTGTGTGTGTGTGTGTGTAGTAGTGTTTAGTAGTTTTAGTTTTAGTTTTAGTAGTGTTTTATGTAGATGCCCTGACTACCTATATAAATTAAAACTTAGGTCAGGAAATATGTCTTTGTATCTTCAATGCCTATCCCAATAACTCAACAATTGTCATATAGTTGTCAATTCAGTAAATGTTTGTTTATGGAAATAAAAAAGAATTTAGCCCTACCTTAGGTAGCGTTCACTAGGAAATAGATTTTGAACAGAGATTTGCATACTGAAGATCAACTGGGGAGTGTCTGCTCTGGAATAACACAGGGTGATGCTATTCAATGAAGGCCTCAGCACATTGTACAGGAGCTCTGGAGCCATGATGGCCCTTCAGTGCTGTCCCACATTGAGATCTTTGACTTTATGTCCCCACCTCAACCACTGGGTGGAGGCTGTCTCCAGGGAGGGGCATAACCTTGGACAAGACAACTCCCTTCAGCAAGAGGTAATTTCTAGAGGGACTGACTAGCTATGAACCATCATTAGACAACACTCAAAACAGATGGGCAAAGGAGAGTTTTGGGCCAGCAGAGGGGATCTAGCAGTGCACCTCTGTATAACTATAGTACCAGTCAGTGTTTTAGTTGTGAGAACTAATCATGCACATAAAGAGACGTATTTGTTGTTATTTGTACTTTGCTTAATGTTTGATGTGTTGGTGTTATATCTCCATTAAACAAATTCTGAAAAACAATTTGTCTCAAGAATTTAAACAGTAACTACATATTTTACTCAATAAATTCCTTTTAAAAATTTAAACTGTTATTATTATGGCTGAATCTCCAAATAGTTTCATTTAAACAATAGACAAACCTGCACAGATTCAAAGATTATAAACTCAGCTTTGCACAGTATGCCTAACTTGATCTAAAATATCAACAATATAGATAAAAATTATTTTTTATTATTCTCATACCTTCCAAAATTATTGCTTTATTTATGTTGATAGTTGCCTAGGATTTCTGAGTAATTTTCATTCCTTCATAGGAATCCAAGTTGCAGAATCTAGTGGGAAACTAATAAAACCTGGTGGCTGATGTATAAGTGATTCAAAAAGCCACAGGTTAATAGATTAAAGCCATTACTAATGTGAAGATTTACTTGATACAACATGAATTTTCAAAATTTCTGTCATTTGATTTTAATTTCTGAGACTTGGTATCTTCCCCAAAATAATGTGTTCTTTTAGTTTTGCATAGCTGATAGTTCCTAACTCACAGATCTTTTATTATGATATACCAACACAAAATACATTTGGTATGTTTTAATACCTGAATTTACTATTTGTATTTTATTATAATTACCAGAGACATGTAGAGGTTTCATCTTGTAGGACATAAGACACCCAGGCTACATAGTTAGCTTTCCTAATTAGGTCAATTAACTAACTTGTCATTTTGGAACATCATCATAAACTTTCTTTACAATATTGAGTCCTCAACCCATGACTATGATGTATGATTTTATATATTTAGGTCTTATTTAATAATGTCTTTCAATAAGGGGTTGTTTGTCTCCACAGCAATCTTAAATATTTGTTATACTCAAAAGACACTGTGTACCTATTGCAAGTATCTTCTTAAATTACATTTTCCAATTAGTTGTGATGGGATAGAAAAATAAAATTGACTTAAATATCAATATTATATATTGCAGCCTTGCAAAACTCTCATTAATTTTAACAATTTCTCTCTAAAATACTTTTCATTCTTCAAGTAGACAATTATATTGGCTGAAAATAATCATTTAGGGTTTTTTTTCTATGTATTCCAAATGTTACTCTTTTAATTAACTTATTGAAAAGCTGATAACTGGAAAATGTTGAATTAAAGTAGTGGTATCAAGCATACAAGTCTTGTTTATAATTTTTAAAGAAATTCTCTTGGGAGTGATGTTTGGTATGAATTTTTGTGGATAGCTCTAGCAAGCTAAGGAAGTTCTCTTCCATAATTTGCTTTCTAAGAGGTTTTACAAAAATATTGAATCAGTGGTATGCTTTTTCAATTATATTTTATTTCTTGAGATGATTATATCCTGCTTGTCCTTTAAATTAGAGTAAGAGACACTGATTTTCTAATTCTAATTCTAATGTTGTATTCTTATAACTCCAATTTCATAACGATCCATTAGCTTCTGATGAATTCTATTCCCTAATATTTACTTAATTGTTTTGGGGTATTTTTGTGTGAAATACATTTATAGTTTCTTCTTTTTTCTCATTGGTTTTGGTATCAAGGCCCTACTAGCCTCACAAAATGTGTTGGAAAGTTTAATATTTCCCAACAGGATGGTATATTTGTCAGTTCTCTTGTAGATGTGCCAATTTTTTCATAGATATTAGGTGCATGCAATTTTTGAATTTTAAGTTTTCATAGTGAAGAGAAGTTTTTATCAAGGTATACTATTTTTCCCTAGTAATGCTTTGTCTTAAATTCTATCTTGTCTGATATTTTAAGTAGCAAGCAGCTTAGATGAAAGCTTTTTGGTGTGGCATCAACATGCAACAGATAGGAAATTCCAAAGTAAAGGGTACAGCAAGACTAGATTTTCAAATGATGTATCTGAGAACTGGTTTCACATTTTAAAACCCATTTGCTCACACGGAGGATCAAAACATAGCATAAGTGATAGATAGGATTTAATAAGAATGAAGTTATTCATTGTAATGCTAGGAGTTGACCTTCCACTATCACCACAGACAGAAAAAAAATGTTAGAAACAATTCTCCATGTATCTTTCATATTTACACATGTCTAGGCATTAACAGCCCATTTGCTCCATGACTATTTTTTCAAGAATGTTTTTCAGGTGGCCCTGGCAGGACAGAAACAGAGACTCTGGAGAAAATTTATTTACATTTATGTATAATAAAGATAGAGACATCTTTTCTCCTGAAAACATCATAATAAAGATTAGGTCTCTCTTCAGAGGGAAAGATGGGTAGATTTGTCAGCAGCCTCTTATAAGATCAGTCCTCCTCAGCTGGGCACAGAATCCACCTGGATCCACTTCCAGATCACTTCTTGAAAACTTGGAGGAAAAGGGAAACTAATGTGAACATGGAGCTCATGCTGCCTGCTATGCTGTAAATAATAAACTCTAAATCCATTTGGGATCATTGTCTCCCTACCAGCCAAAACTATGGAAGACAAGCTGGCATCTGTCACTATCCTACTGTTTTGGAACTGCTTGAGAACTTCATGTCTGATAAAGTTAAAAATATCTGCAGCTTTAATAACTTGTCGTTTACAAAGGTACTTGAATCCCAAGGGTGGGATGTGAAATTTATGGTTGGAAGGTCAGAATGCGATCGTTTTTAAAGGTCACTAGTTAAGACAGCTTATTGCTAGGATAAGATGATCATAACAAAAAGACAGTGAGAAGAGTATCGCCAGGGGCACATGATAAAAGAGCATCATCTGAAGAAGAGGCGTTGCCCGCTAAGAAATTTGTAGTTTGATGGGCAAGTTTCCAGAAAAGCCATGAGAGGACTCCACAAGAGACACATTCTGGTCTGAATATCAGTTGGGCTTAAACACAAATTTATGATTAAATCAGTCAAATAAAAATTTGGATATACCCTTTACTACCCTTTACTACTAGCTCCTTTCCCAAAGACTATCCAATTACAGCTAAATCTTCCAATGAATATGGAAGTGTTCAATAATGTTTGGAAAGAAATCTGTAATAATGTAATCTTGGAATTATTTTCTAAGAGTAAACAAAGAAATCATGGGTTCTAGAATTGTCACTGAGTAGCATGGAAAGCAGTAACCCCTTTAAACCGCTGAGCAGGTATAAAAAAATAGTGGGTAACAAAAGTAAAGTTGGTTTCCTGATTATACTCCATAAATTCTGATTGTTTCATATATCCATTATATTAAAAGAGTTAAACTCGCTTTCTTTTAGTTACATTGGCCTACTATAAATTTTTCTAATATTTTTTAACTCTAATTTGAAAATTTTTATATTTACCTGGAAAATTGAGTTCATTTACACTTACTGTTTTATCATTTTTTTTACTTTCTCTATTTTATTTTTTCTTCTTTCCTACATTCTTTTGAATGTATTTAATTTCTGTAATTTTTATTTCTTTTATTCATTCCACTTTTTCCTTGCATTAGTTTTAAAGTTAATTTAATCACTCCACTTTATTTTAAAGATTTTATTTATTTATTTGCTATCTCTCAGAGAGAGCACACACAAGCAGGGGGAGCAGCAGGGAGAGGGAGAAAGAGAGAGGGAGAAGCAGACTCCCCGCCAAGCAGGGAGCCCGATGCGGGACTCGATCCCAGAACCCTGGGGTCACGACCTGAGCCGAAGGCAGACACCCAACCGACTGAGCCACCCATGCACCCATTCTCTACTTTATTTTAATGATAACTTTAGAAATTTTAACATCAAAACTAGGATTTAAGGGAAAAGCATATAAGATTAAAATACTTTAACTAAAATCACTATCTTTTGACTTCTATTATCCAGAAATTTAGGGGTTTTTTTTTTAATTTCTAGTAGTTTCATCTCTTTATAACTCACAGTTTGGACATTCATATATTTACTCACATGTTTACCATTTTCTTCTCTCATTTCAGACCTTCTGTCATTATTTTTCTTATGATTGAAACATATCCTTTATTTTTAATTTTTTTTCACATTCAAACTTTTGTATTTTTTTATAACAGAAGCTATTTTTCTTTTTCTTTTTTTCTTTTTTAAGTTTTTACTTAAATGCCAGTTAGTTAACATAAAGTGTTCTATTTGTTTCAGGTGTACAATATAGTGATTCAACACTTCCATACAACACCAGTGCTCATCACAAGTGCATTCCTTAATCCCCATCGCCTATTTTACCCATTTCCTACCCACCTCTCTTCTGGTAACCAACAATTCTCTATAGTTAAGAGTCTGTTTTCCAACGTTCTCTCTGCCAAATAAATAAATAAAAATCTTTTTTTAAAAAAAGTTAAAAATAGAACTATCCTCTGATATAGCAACTGCACCACTAGATATTTGCCCAAAGAATACAAAAATACTAATTCAAAGAGATACATGCACCCCAATGTTCATAGCAGTATTACCTACAATAGCTAAATTATGGAAACAGCCCAAGCATCCACCAACAAAGAAGATGTGGTATATATAAACAATGGAATATTACTCAGCCGTAAAAAGGAATAAAATCTTGCTGTTTGCAATGACATGGATGGAGCTAGAGAATATTATGCTAAGCAAAATAAGTCATTTGGAGAAAGACAAATACCATATAACACATATCTTTTAAAGGATCTTTATTTAGGGATTAATAGTAAATTTTCTCTTTTTATATACCTTACAATTCCATAATGCCAATTATTTTCTCTCCAATCTTTGAAGATTTTATTCCACTGCCTTATGGCTTCCCTTACTGCAATCGAGAAGTCACTTGTCAGACCAGTTATAATTTCTTTGTAAATAATCATTCTTTTTCTTTCTGGCTGCTTTAAAGATTTTTCCTTTGTTTTGAAAAATTAGAACTCTGATTAGATATAGTTAGACCTTCACATTTTTCAACATATCTTAGTTTCTCTTCACTATTTCCTATTACCTACTCACTTTTTGTTTTACTGTCTTTAATTTCTTCAGATCCTTCAGCCCCCTAAGCTATTTTACTCATCCATTTTATCTCTAATATCAAATATCCAATTTTCCATTTAAAGAACTTTTTCTGGCCTTTTATTTTTTTAATGTGACTGATAATTTTTATAGATTCTCGGTTATGTAAATTCAAAAATATTTGTTCCATTTATATTTAAATAATATTTAGACTGATGTATAAGTCTAAGATCACAATCTTCCAATATTATATATGTTACTAGGAAGTCTGTGGCCAGCTTGATATTTTGTCCTTAGATAACTTAATCTCTTTGCCTATATGCACAAAATATTTTATCTTTATTGTTGGCATACAAAATATAAAAGACTTTTTTGGGGGGTGCCTGGGTGGCTCAGTCGTTAAGCGTCTGCCTTCAGCTCAGGTCATGATCCCAGGGTCCTGGGATCGAGCCCCACATCGGGCTCCCTCCCCTTGCTTGTGTTCCCTCTCTCGCTGCGTCTCTCTCTGTCAAATAAATAAATAAAATCTTTAAAAAAAAAAAAAAAGACTTTTTTTCTTCATTAAAAAAATTGTAAGATAATTGAATAATACAAGCAAAATAATAGCAACATATTGTGGGGATTATGACCAATAGTAAAATATATGACAAAAATAGCACAAAGGAGGGGGAATTAAAGCATATTATTGTAAGGTTTTTACACTATTTATGCAGTGGTCTAATATTACTTGAAGGTGAACTATGATAAATTAAATATATTTTAAATATTTTAAACTCTAGAGCTGCTACAAAAAGTATAGTCAATTAGGCATTAATAGAGATAAAATAGAATATTAAAACACACAACCTAAATAAAAGCTGAAATTTAGGAAAAAGAACATAGATGCCACAAATTTATTTATTGGAAATAAATAGCTGATAATAGACTTAAATCCAAATATACTGAAAATTACATTAAATATAAAGAATCTACACATGCCAATTAAAATGTAGAGATTGTCAGAGTGACTAAAATCCTGACATGGATTTTTCTGTGACAATTTTTTTAGGACATATTATTTTTTAATTTTTGATTAAAATATTTTAGTTTTTTTTCAAATATTTTAGTTCTAAAAACATTTCTTGAGCTATATTTTCCATCTTTTTGGTTCTATTCTTCACTCAAAACAATTATGGGTACTTGGAATTCTCCTTTTGTCTCTCTTCCATACAAACTTCTCTCCAATCCTTTGTTATTTTCTTATAGCTACTGTAATAAATTACCACAAACTTAATGGCTTAACACAATAAACACTTATTTGCTTATAGTTCTAGAGGTCAGAAGTGTAAAGTGGGTTTCACTGAGCCAAAACCAAGGTGTGGACAGTGCTGTGCTCCCTCTGGAAGCTCTAGAGGACAATCTGTTTTCCTGCCTTTTCCAGCTTCTAGACCTACATTCCTTGCATCCCTTGGACTATGGCCCCTTCTTCCATCTTCAAAGTCAGCAACATAACATCTTTAAATCCTTCTCTGCTTTGTCATTACATCACTTTCTCCTTTTCTGTCACCATAGTCAAATCTCTCTCTGCCTTCTTCCCATAAAGACAACTGTGATTACATTTAGGGACTACCAGGACCATCTCTCCATCTTCAGATACTTAGTCACATCTACAAAGTCACCATTGCCATATATATAACATTCACAGGTTCCAGGGATTAGGATCTGTGTATCTTTGGGGCCATTCTTCAATTTACCACAAATCCTTTTGAATTACCTGTTCATTTGCAATTCATTATGCCTGCTTCTCCCACTCTTACTGTGTTTTCAGTAGTTTCTATTATCTTTTGTTATTAGTCACATGATCTTCACTTCAGGGATAATTTTATTTTTTTAATTTAATTTCTTCTTAATCTGAGCTCATGGGTTTTTTTAAATTGTAAGAAATATTTAAAATCTTCAAAAAACAATATGATGATTTTAAAATATATTTGAAAATTCTTTTATCCCTATCCCATCAAAAACTGTAGCTTAATTTTCCTTCTTTTAAATATGGGTTAGTCTTGTTGACTCACTTGTAACAAACAGAATATAACAGAAGCATCATTATGTGGCTTTCGAGGCTGGGTCATATAAGGCATTGTTGATTTTGCCTTGTGGTCTTAAAATCACTCACGAGTGGGAAAGCTAACCACCATGTTGTAATAAGGACACTAACCCAGACTTTGAAGAGGTTCATATGGGGAGACACTGAAGCCTCTCACCAACAACCAGTAGCAATTTTCTAGCCATTTGAGTGGGTTACCTTGAAAGCAGATTTTTCAGCCTCTTTATGTCTTCAGAAGACTACAGCCCTAGCTGATATTCTGACTGCAACAGTATTAGAGACTTCGAGCTAGCTAAGATGTTCATGAATTCCTGACTCATAGAAACTCTGTACAGACTTCTTCCGTCCTTATTTATATCTCCATTCCTTTGTCTTTGGTAACTTGTTTTGACCTTATCATATTGGTTTTTTTTTTTTAAGATTTATTTATTTATTTGAGAGAGAGAGAGTAGAATGGGGAGGGAGAGAGGGAGAGGGAGAAGGAGTGAAACCCAAACAACCCTGTGCTGAGCACAGAGCCCGATGCGGAGCTCAATCTCATGACCCTGAGATCATGACCTGAGCCAAAACCAAGAATCAGATGCTTAACCAACTGTGCCACCAAAGCATGCCTATGTTTTTTATAAGATTCCTAAAATGAATTTTACACAGACACAAAGTAAAAGTAAACAAAATATATATAGGCATAACTCAGAGATATTACAGGTTCAGTTCCAGACCACTACAATAAAACAAATATCATAATAAAGCAAATCAAATGAATTTTTTGGTTTCCCAATGTATATAAAAGTTATGTTTACATTATCCTGTAGTCTACCAAGTATGCAATAGCATTATGTCTAAAAAAACAAACCCTAATCCCCAATGTGATAGTATTAGGAGGTAGGGCCTTCAAAAGGTAATTAGACTCCACCCTCATGAATTGGATTAGTGCCTTTATAACAGAGACCCTAGAGAGCTCCCTTGCTCCTTTTGCCATATAAGGACACAGCAGAAAAATGGTTGTCTATAAACCAGGAAGCAGGCTCTTACCAGAAATCTCTCAATGCCTTGATCTCAGATTTACCAGCCTCCAGAACTGTGAGACACACGTTTGTTATTTCAGCCATCCAGTTTATAGTATTGATATAGCAGCCCAAACAGACCAAGACATTCCTGTTCTGCAAAAGACCATTAAGCCATGAAACATTTTGAGTTATTTTTATGCTTAATGCAGATCAATATACCACTATGAGTTCTTCATCTATAAAGTCCAGATATAATCTGGTAGCTAATATGTTAACAAAGCTATGTTGAGTTGATACAGTATTTTATTACTATGTTGGAGACTTAGGAAAAATAATAGTCAGATGTTAACATTATTATTGTGTTATGACCTCCCTTTTATGGTTTGGGTAATGAGTTACTTAATTCCCATAATATTAAACAATTTAAATAAAACTTTTGGAGATGGTCAAATTAAATGGTTTGATGGCATAATGTTTAGAGTTAAGCAATTGAATAAAACTGTAGGGAGTATCTGTAATCAAGCTAGATTTAAGTAACATCTGATTCACTTTTATGGAATAATAGCCTTGATGATAAGCTAATTTGAGAAAAGTAGGTCCAGCTGTATATCCATTAGAAATAAGGAAAATGCTCTCCCTAAAACATAAAGTAACACACAAGAGGCAATCTAGTAAAATATCCATTAGCTTAAGGGTATGTATATAATTCTAATGGCAGTCTTAGCTCCACCACTGACTAAGCAAGTTCATTTCAGCTCCTTCATGTTGCAGTGCCTCAGAAAATAGAGACGAACGATAGTTCCACATTTATCTTGCATATTTCATGAATACATTGTGATTATAAGTGTACTGATACGGAGAAGGGGAACATATGTATGAACATTTTAGGCAATGCATTATTTCAATTTATTAGGACTAGAACTTTGGAACTTTCAAACTATGCGTATTGTGAAAGGACAATATGTTACCATTAAAGATAATGTTATTTCTAAGAGTTTTAATTTATTTGCACTTATTGACTGTAATAAGTACCTATAAAATTCTTTTAACACCTTAGCAATTTTATAAGATGCTTTTATTTTTTTAAAGATTTATTTATTTATTTGAAAGAGAGAGAGAGCCTATGGATGAGGTGCAAGGGGCAGGGGCAGAGGGAGAGGGAAAGTCTTAAGCAGACTCCACATTGAGCGAGAAGCCCAATGCTGGGTTCAATCTCATGACCCTGAGATCATGACCTGAGCCAAAACCAAGTTGGACATTTAATGGACTGTGCCACCCAGGCCCTGCTATAAGATGCTTTTAGAATGCAGCTTTTTAAGTGTTTACGAACTGTGGTGATGTGTGTAGTATTCCTCACTCTATTCTATGAAAGATCACAATATGGCATATCACAAAGAAGATGGGTTTTATGTGCCACACAAACTTGAGACTGAATCTTGACAAACAGCTTAAGGTACTTAGTAATGTTACCTTTTCACATCTGTTTTCTTATCTATAAAGTGGATATTATAAAACCTACCAGTGTGGTTTGGAAGATTAAGTGAAAAACATATACTTATTTGGTATCTGGCATGACATAGATGCTTATAAATATCCTCTCTATTATTTTTTTTAAAGATTTTATTTATTTATTTGACAGAGAGAGACACAGTGAGAGAGGGAACACAAACAGGGGGGAGTGGGAGAGGGAGAAGCAGGCTTCCCGCGGAGCAGGGAGCCCGATGCGGGGCTCGATCCCAGGATCCTGGGACCATGACCTGAGCCGACAGCAGACGCCCAACGACTGAGCCACCCAGGTACCCCATTATCCTCTCTATTATTAATTCTGAAGTCATTTATCAATTTGTTCTCCCTTCTGTTGCTCTGCATGTTTCACCCTCTTTCTTCACCACAATCTGATCATATAATTTGATCACAAAAGGATGACTGATAATTCACAACACTTTGAAGAGAGAAAATTCAATCACTTTCTAGTTCCTTTCTGAATTATAATCATGGGTCAGAAAGCTATAGCTCATGGGCCAAACTCAGCCTGCAGCCTGTTTTTAATATGCCCCATGAGCTAAGAATAGGTTACAAAGAAGGAAGAAGAGGACAAGGAGCAAAAGAAGGAGGAAGAAGAGAAAGAAAATGGGGAAGAGGAGAAGGAAAAGATTGTGTGATTATTTGTGGTCCATTACACCCAAAATATTTACACTCTGGCCCTTAAATGAAAACATTTGTCAACTTCTGGATTATATCCTGAAATCTTTGTGATTGGAGACCGCATCTTACTGCATGGAATTGAGAATTCACCAAAATTATAAGGAAATAATAAATAAAAACCTAGACTTGTAAATAACCATGTTTATTAACAATAAAGAAACCAAAGATTAAAAGTATAATAAATCTGTGATTATTTTTAGATATTAGTAAAAATAATTCTTAGTGGGGCGCCTGGGTGGCTCAGTTGGTTAAGCGACTGCCTTTGGCTCAGGTCATGATCCTGGAGTCCCGGGATCGAGTCCCGCATCGGGCTCCCTGCTCAGCGGGGAGTCTGCTTCTCCCTCTGACCCTCCTCCCTCTCATGCTCTCTGTCTCTCATTCGCTCTCTCAAATAAATAAATAAAATCTTTAAAAAATAATAATAATAATAATAATTCTTAGTTACCTAGAGTCTGAGTTAAAATTAAATTCATTTGAAATGTTGCTTAAATTACTGGAAAGCTTCCAATTTTGCAACCAAACAGGCTTGCTGCATCATACATTACTTGAATATTACAGTACTGGAAGTTAAAGATGCTTAATTAAAATGCTTGAACTGCAACATAAGTAGTTATTTATTGAACTGTTATTTCAGAGCTTTGGAGGAAATACAATTTATGTCTTAAGCAGGCAATAAAAATCCCAGTATAAAAGTCAGACTTCCAACTACCGCTTACTCCAGCAGAAATTTAACTTCCTTGCCAAACTGGATTTATTTTCATATATCCAAGCATATGGAAATGAGCATAAGACTTAGTCAAGGTACAAAAGAATCAGCCTGCAAGCAAGAAATTTAATAAAAACTAGAAATGTTACCTATAATATTAATAGTCTTCAGTCTTATGTGTCCTGATGTTCACTGTATAGATACATGAGCCCCTTTTCTGGGAACTCACTCACCACACACAAGTGTAAGACCCCTTACAGCACTGTTTGTCCCATATGATCATATCAGCCCGACCTTCCAAATGGAGGCAATCAAATCTTTCTCCTAAAATTGGGTTTCATATTCATAGTCAATCTCCGTTAACTGCCTGAGCTCTTGTGGAACAAAAGGACAGTTACTTTTTAGCTATATTTATAGAGAAGCATGAAAAAAATCTTTAAACCAGGAAAAATTCAGATTCACAGAGCAAAGCCAGGACAGACTATGCTATTCTGTATCTACAAAGAGCTTGTGTCATTGCCTTGTCTCCTGATGGCTTTTCTATTTCTGTTTCCCATCCTTTGTGAGGCCCAGCAGACCTTCCTATTCCCCACTTGTGTGAAATACTATGAATCCATATGTAATACATATAAATTTGCTCTATGGCATTGCTCCCTAGTTTCTGATTCGTAGGCCTGAGAATTTGTATTTCTAAAGTGTTTACCACACTTTGAGAATTACTACTTTAATGTCATTATATATACAAAAGTCTTCGGTTGGAGTGATGAGATGGTGTGGTTATACAGTTCAGCAAATTAGGAAAAAGGAGATTATGGTCTTCAATCTAGACGATTCCCCTGTGGTATGAACTGTCCAATCATCCAAGCACCCCTTAATACAGTAGTGTTTCTACCTACTGTGTGATAACTCAGTACTTCAGAAACATTTTTTAAAGAAGATTTTATTTATTTATTTGACAGAGAGAGAGAAAGTGAGAGTGCACAAGCAGGGGAAGTGGCAGGCAGAGGGCGAGGGAAAGCAGGCTCCCTGCTGAGCAGAGAGCCCAATGTGGGGTTCAATCCCAGGACCCCGGGATCATGACAGGAGCCGAAGGCAGGTACTTAACCCACTGAGCCACCCAGGCAACCCAATTATTCAGAACTATTAATAAGTGTCTCAAGCTATGACTTCTAGTGTCACAATCTAGAGCCTTATGGAAGAACCATCACTTCCAAAAACTGTGAGTTTGGGGGGAACAAGATTACTCCCAACAGCCTTCCATCATCTGTGACACCCAGACTCAAGGACTCTAACATCTCTCCCAGAGTGAACCACTTCCACTGGAATCCTTCCCAGTCTAAAACAATCCATTTGTATTCACCTTGATGAGCCTAGGTTTTCAATAAATAAAGGTTTTCTGTTTGACATCATGTGAATATAAGAAGCTAAGTGGCTAGAGGAGGGAAAATTTCTGACTATAGAATGCAAGTAGTTGGCTTTGGGAAGGTACTGGAATAGAAATATAATAAATCTTGGGGTGCCTGGGTAGCTCAGTCAAGTGTCTGCCTTTGGCTCAGGTCATGATCCCAGAGTACCAGGATCGAGGCACACATCGGGCTCCCTGCTCAGCAGAGAGTCTGCTTCTTCCTCTGTCCCTTACCCCGCTCCTGTGCTGGCTATCTCTCTCTCTCTTTCTTTCTCAAATAAATAAAAATAAAATCTTTTAAAAAAAGAAATATAATAAATCTATACAGAGCACAAGATTCATAAAGTACAGGGCTATCTCCTATCTCCCAGTCTGGAAGAGAAAATCCACTCACAATTCCTTAAGGTCAGAACTTCAGGATATCAAATCACTTTGGCATCAAAACCAATTCCTGAAGATTTTTTATTCATTCCACAAGTGCTTGCTGGGCACACATACTTCAGTGGAAGATCCAGGCTTTATGGGGTTAATTTGAGGTGAAAGGAGCCTCTTTAAAAAAAAATTATAGAAAATTATACATACAAAATCCTCTATAAAAATATCAGAATGAAAATATAAATCACAACAAATTATAAGTTGTATTAAGTTGCAATACCAAAAATATAAAATCAGAAGATGGCATAACTAAATTAACTTTCAGCTTCATAATTTGTCATTAGTACTGACATAAAAAATTTTAGAATTGTCACATTTGGGAAAACCTTTATTAAGAAGAGGGCTGTTTTGACTGGGTGTTGATGAGAACACATCTCTCTACTTATATTTTACTCATCTGGTATTTGGAAGAATTTTGTACAAATTAGCTTCTGGCTCTGAACTCTTCTGTTTGTCCTCCTCTTCCCACATACTTTAGGTGCTGAAGTGGTACCATGAGTTCATATTATAAATAACTACCTATGCTGCATTTTTATGTTTCAGTCCTGATTGAGTCAACACAGCAGGCTATAGTAATATTCCTAGAAAATATCTCTGCATCAGCATGGCTAGAAATGATTTAACTATATGGGGGAGTAAATACCTATCATATAAATAAATCTCATTAAACCAAGTGTATTGCCAAATCAATTTCCTCTAAGCCAGATTCCAAAACTACCTACAGCTACTTGAATGCCAAACCAATACAATAGAATAAGACAGAGGTGAAGATGCAATGGAAAGACTGATTATAGATTGAAAAAAAAAATCTTACTTTTAAAAAATATTGCGAAATTTTACAAAAATATATGAACACTGCGAGGGCCTCTCCCAAGACTTTGGAATGAGCTCAGGTAAGCGAGAGGCCCTAAAACTATACTTCCTTTGGGGCGCCTGGGTGGCTCAGTTGGTTAAGCGACTGCCTTCGGCTCAGGTCATGATCCTGGAGTCCCTGGATCGAGTCCCGCATCGGGCTCCCTGCTCGGCAGGGAGTCTGCTTCTCCCTCTGACCCTCCTCCCTCTCATGCTCTCTGTCTCTCATTCTCTCTGTCTCAAATAAATAAATAAAATCTTTAAAAAAAAAAAACTATACTTCCTTTAATTCACGCTAAGCCTACTTTTGCATCCTCTCACTAGAAAGACCAGGAGTTGGTTTTATGGGTGTAAAAGGTAAATGCTCTGGAATCAAGAAGGTTGGGTACAAATATCAGGCTCCTACTTAATTCCTGTTTGTCATGGGCCATGCACTTGATTTTAATTTCCTCATATCTAAGATGAGGCTGATGACAATAATGTCTCCCAAAAGACCTATTTAAGTGAGTGCAGTTTTTAAACTATAGAGTGATTTATCAATGTTTATAATTATTTTTATTAATAATATCAGTACTACTATTCATACTGTTATTAATATGAATAATCAACGTAAGGTTATAAAAATTGCTTTTACCCTTCTGCATTCTTAGCATCTAGTCTCTATAATGGTTGTTCTTCTGTGGCTAACCTAGATAAAATAAAAGCATAGCAAGATTATAGCCTTGCTATGCATGGATGGCTAGTGCACAATTATCCTTTTCCAGTGAGGAAAAGATTTCCCTGGTAAGTTGCTTCACTAAACCCAATCCCTATAGGAACCTGAAATAGCCAAGCAATTGGTTGAGTGTGCAAGTTATTTTTTTAACAATCTCTGTAAATTTAACAATCTCTGTAAACAATCTCTTAGCAATTTTCTAAACAGGACTTCTTAAAAAGGTAATTTTTTTTCCTATTCCAAACATTCTTGAAAAGTATTGGAACAGAACATTATGATTATTTTTCTTTGTGTTTTTAACAAAGATATGTAGGGATTTTCTCATATCAAGTGATCAAGCTCATGTACCGTAAGATGGCTCATGGCTAATCTCTCAGGTAAATCTACTTGGGAACCCAGCAAAATTCCCAAACCTTTTAAGGAGATATAAAAAACAGCATTCAGTACTTTTCACCAAATTTTATTCATATTTATCTGGCAGGCTGAATTTAGATTTAGATTTTCTCTTGAATGCTTTGCTTGGAAATCAAGTTTCCAGTAAAGAAATTTTAAAAATTAGAAAAAGAATCTGGCATTTTAAAGTGAGTATAAAACTCTTAATAAAATCACCTAAATGCAAAGGGGACCATTTTAATGTGACATGGAAAAGAATGAAGAAAAATAAAATCATTTCTTAGACCATGCCTGTTAATAATTCTGAGTAGATTTGAAATCATTTCATAGTATTTATATTATAGCAGAACTCTACAGAAACACAGTAAAGTTTTAAATATAACCCCACAATTCTTATAAAGTAATTATTTAACTAATAGGTAGAAAGTGAAACCAAAGCATAAAAGTATAGAAATGCACACAATAAACACAATGGCATCAAAGGGACCAATTTAAGAAATTTAGGTGTTTTAAAGTATTAAGGTGTTGATAGCAATTTTTCTGGGTGCCTATTTCCAAGATGGTGTCTTCTCTCCCTATTGTGTGCCAACGAGTTTAGGATCAGCTTTTCTATGTGTCATGTTTGGCTTTTCATTCATTCAACAAATATTTAATAATTAATAAAATTGAATAATAATTATTGAATACCTACAATCTTGAAGATACTATGTGAGATACTGGAGGTATAAAATGAGAAAAGGAAAAAATGAAAACACTAATTTGAAAAAATAAATGCACCTCTATGTTTATTGCAGCATTATTTACAATAGCCGAGATACAGAAGCCAACTAAGTGTCCATCAATAGATGAGTAGATAAAGATGTGGTATATATACATAATGGAATATTACTCAGTCATAAAAAAAAGTGAAATCTTGCCATTCATGACAACATGGGTGGGCTAGAGAGTATTATGTTAAGTAAAATAACTCAGAGAAAAACAAATACCATACAATTTCACCTATGTTTGGAATCTAAAAAACAAATGATCAAACATTAACAAAAGAGAAACAGACTCATAAATATAGAGAACTAGTGGTTCCCAGATGGGAGGGAGTCAGGGGATGGGCAAAATAGGTGAAGGGGATTAAGAGGTACAAGTTATAAAATGACTAAATCACAGGGATGAAAGGCACGTAATAGGGAATATAGTCAATAATACTGCAATAACTTTTTTTTTCTAAAGATTTTATTTGTTTTTTGACAGAGAGAGAGACAGCGAGAGAGGGAACACAAGCAGGGGGAGTGGGAGAGGGAAAAGCAGGCTTCCCGCTGAGCAAGGAGCCCGATGTGGGGCTCAACCCCAGGACCCTGGGATCATGACCTGAGCCGAAGGCAGATGCTTAACGACTGAGCCACCCAGGTGCCCCAATACTGCAATAACTTTTTATGGCTAACACATGGTAACTACACTTCTTATGGTGAGCATTTCATAATGTATATAATTATATATATATATACATTTATATATACACATATATAATGTATATAAATCAAATCACTACATTGTATACCTGAAACTAATATATTATATGTCAACTAAGCTGCAATTAAAAGTTTAAAAACACAAAAATAAATAAATAAAATGAGAACAGGAGAATAATGGTCCCAGATTTTTGGTATTTAAATTTAGTGGACTATAACAGGAGGCCCATATGAGATTTTGTCCTGTGTTCTAGGAATTACTGCGAAGACTCAAAATTATACACAAAACATACAAAGTTCTTACATTCATCTGTAAGATGTATGTACATACATACATACATACATACATACAGAAATTCATCAGCACTTGGGCTCACTCTTATCTTCAAGGCCGAATAAGAGGCAAGAATCCAAAATCTTCACTACCATACTCAATGCACATCATTTCTGACAGTCAGAACACACTGAAGATGGGGAAGAGAGAGTGAATTGCCTTCTCAGAAGTGCAGTAACCAAGGAGAAAGACAACTTTCTTCCTTTCCCAATACATCTACATGAATGCTTCTCCTTCCAAAATCTACTGGGAATGGGAAGCTTCATGAAAACCACTTATGTAATAGTAGGATTTCTACAAGAAAAGGAGAAAAACATTTTGTTCCCAGTTGTATTCTTATGGACCAATGGACTCACTAATCTACCCCTGGGAAACCATGAGCTTGGAATAGAAAAAGAAGACAAGGCTCAAAGACAGAGAAGCAATGAAACCCCATAACATTAAGGCTGAGCCAAGTGGACATCTCAGAAGGAGCTGAGTTTGAGCCTATCTTGCAGGAACTTCTCCCAAGAGGAACCTCAGCAGTAAGATGCTATCAAGCCAGAAGCTAAGAGTACAGGAAGTGGAAAATACTAAACTAGAGCTTATCTCCCATGTCAGAGAATCATCAGGCAATCTGAACAGAGTACTCTGCAACCCATGACAGAAATGACTAATGGCACCCAGAGAGACCTCTTATCAATTGCAAGTAATTGCTTCTACTCTCAGTTCAATAAGTAGAAGTTTGTTTTTTTCCCTCTCCTTCCTCTCCACCAGAACCTAAGAGAAGAGCTACCACCTAGAAGAGGAAGTTGGATGAGGAAACTTTGTTCAAAGCTACTGAAGACCAGATAGTCTAGCTGTGCTTTTAAGAGAAGGGAGAGCTTTAATAGAGTTTGAGACAGAAGTCTTAAAATATACAAGACTGAGATGTTAATGGATGAAATAGGACTGTTCTAATAAATCGAAGTACCTGGAATATTAAAGAGTCTATTCACACATTAGGCAAAGTGAATGGCATTGCTCTCCCCAGAGTTTGGTCCAAGTTATGAGGAAAGCTAACAGCAATACAAATGGAGTTAAGTGGATGGGTCACTGAAAGCTAGATGTGAGATTTAGGCAGTCCTGAATCCCAGAAAAGATATCTGAACTAAAGGTACAGATTTGGAAGTTCTCAGCACCTAAAATATTACCAATAAATAATATTAACAAAACTATAATAATATTAACAAAACTAACAATAATAATAATATTAATGATAACAAATAACATTTATTGACCTACTTGCCAGGCACAATACTAAGAGTTTTGTATCGATTAGATAATTTAATTCTTAGGACATCCTAATATACCTAATACACCAAAGTGAGTACCACTTTGTTCCTATTTTACAAAGACAAAAAATGAAATTAATAGAATTTAAAGGACTTGCCCCAGTTTCCTAGCTGGTAAATAACAGAACAGGTATCTAAACGAAAGTAGTTCTGACTCCTCCAATGACCACTTGCTTGACTGAATTTAGTAAACGGCCTTCTGAACATTTTCAACAGTATAAAAGATGTTACCATTTAGAGATACATAAAAGAAGGAGGAAGAAAAGTTGGATAAAAAATAAGAAAGGTTGGGGCACCTGGGTGGCTCATTCTGTTGAGTGTCCAACTCTAGATTTTGGCTCGGGTCATGATCTCAGGGTCCTGGGATCCAGCTCCATATTAGGCTCCGTGCTCAGCACAGTGTCTGCTTGGGATTCTCTCTCTCGCCCTCTTCCTCTGCCCCTCCCCCAACTCATGCTCTCTCTCTCTCTAAAATAAATAAATAAAATCTTAAAAAAAATAAGAAAGGTTAATTTAGATATTTTGTAAGGTGAGGACAGTGAGGTCATTACAGAAATATAAAAGGTTGGTTGGTTTGTTTTCCAAAGCAGTGTTGAGAGCCAACTTAGAATGAAGAACATAAATTTATAATAGCACCTACTTTGCTGGTGGTTGATATGTCTTTACAAGTAAAATGCTTGTTTTCTTTATGACATGACATTTCATCTATCAGTTCCATTCTCTATTCCTTGATAACAGCAGCATAAAGTACATGATTAATAACTTTCTTATATACACACACACACACATATATATATACATACACACACACATACATACACACCTTTACAGAAAAGGTACAACTAGTGGATGGGTATAGATACCTTTTTAAAAACAGAGGTATATTTTGTGAATCACATTCCTTTAATGCGATTCATTTCATGATTTACAGAGCATACTATATTTCTGGTAAGAGACAGAAAACTGAACTAAAATTGCTGAGGTCCATTTGTAGCTAAACATCCAAAGCTATTGCATTCACTATCCTTCTTACTTTATATAGCCACGCTTCATTTAACTGACACAGCTCAGGAAGGAGATGTGCAACATATTGTATTTTCCAGGTAGCTGAAGCTTACCTACTGTAGTATCAAACTGATTCTACTTTAATTAATTCAATGGAAACATTCTAAAGTATATTCCATATTTCCAGTCCTTTATTCAGAAGTTACATGATATAAAATGTATCCTTTTCTTGATGGCCTAGATTCATTCTTATAAACGTCCTTTGAGTGTTTGTGGTGCGCTCTAAAGTAGCAATACTCTGAAGCTATTCAGGTCATTTTCCTTTAGACTATGACCACTTCTGAGTTGGCTTAATTACTTGAATAAAACAAAGCACAACAAAGAATACCATATGCCTTGGATTCAGCTACATATGAATTAAAATCTTGGCTCTCCTGTTCAAGAGTTGGGTCACTCTTTAGGTAAACTACTAACCACTAGAGTCTTTGTTTTCCCATTAGCAAAATGAAGGTAAAATAAGAGCTAATAATGAGCAGGTACTAAGTGCTGGCCACTATGCTATGATCTTGACTCCAGAATGAGCAGTATGGTGTAAATGTTAAAAAAGACTCTGGAGTTGGACAATTTCCTAGCTCTGTTACCTTAGGCAAAGTACTTAACCTCTCCATGCCTTAGTTTCATCATCAGTAAAAATCAGATCATAAAGATACCTTCTTCATGAAGTTATTGTGAAAGTTAATATCTTCAAAACACTTAGAGGAGTGCCTGTATCCTACTAAGCATTGAGTAAGTTATAGTGATGAGGAGGAGGAGGATCTCATGTAATCCCCCTACCAATCTTGAGTACTTAATATTACAACTCCTTATTTTGGAGATGAGGAAACTAAAGCTTAGAGAACTTAAATAACTTGCCAAGGCCACACCACTAGTAAGGAAGTGCTGGCTCCAGATGCAAGGATGTAACCAATAAACACTGCCACTATGTGCATATCCAACATGTGCTGCTCACACTGTTGGTGATGACCTTGGAGTTATGCAGGGCACAACCGGCACAGCTCAGTAAAGCAGTCTTGCCGACACCTAAGGCTACCTCCCTATTTCATACAATACATTTTGAAGGTCAAGTGAAAGTATGTAGGCACCCAACACAGTTTCTTGCACATAGCCTTTCAATAAATGATAACTGCTTATCACCTTGCCATGCTTCAGTTTCATTTAGTTCTTTTGACTACATCCAATCTAGTACATGCTGGATCTAAAGAGAAATGAGGTAACTTGTCAATTCAGTATTTAATTCTAAGCTACCTTCTAGCCTGAGGGATATACTCTTAGCTTCTACTAGGAAAGTTCATGGACTTTTTGACAAAAGTTTTATTCTGGGTGTGGTGGGAAATTCCTAAAATGGCCTTCAGTGATCACCATCTCCTGGTATTTATGTCCTTGGGTAATCTCTTTCCCCTAGTGTGGGGTGAAACTACTGATTTGCTTCTAACAGATTAAGGCAAAAGTGATAGATGTCACTTCCAAGATTAGGTTATAAAAGACTATGACTCATCTTGCTTGTACTCCCTCTTTTCCCCTCTCACTTGCTCACTCTGAGGAAGCCAGCTGCCATACTGTGGGCTGCCCTATGGAGAGGTCCATGTGGTGGGTAACTAAAGGTGGCCTCCAAGCAATAGCAGCCAAGAACTAAGACCCTCAATCCAACAACTTATAAGAAGCTGAATCCTGGGCGCCTGGGTGGCTCAGTTGGTTAAGCGACTGCCTTCGGCTCAGGTCATGATCCTGGAGTCCCTGGATCGAGTCCCGCATCGGGCTCCCTGCTCTGCAGGGAGTCTGCTTCTCCCTCTGACCCTGCTCTCTCTCATTCTCTCTCTCAAATAAATAAATAAAATCTTTAAAAAAAAAAAAAAAAGAAGCTGAATCCTGCCAACAAACAGACCCACCCCAGACAAGCCTTGTGATGATTACAGCCCAATCATGATTATAGCCTTGTGAGACCTAAAGACAGAGGACCTGCTAAGCCAGCCCAGGATTCTGACCCACAAAAACTTCCAGATAATGTTGTTTTAAGCCATTAAGTTCTGAGGTAATTTGTTACATAGCAATAGAATAGAAATACACTGGGGCTTATACTATTTAGTCTCAAAACCCTGCTTGTGTTTCATATGGCTAATCAAGACCACACTACTAAAAAGAGATAACAATCTCTGACAATTTTTCCCACATGGTATTGCTATCTTGTGATTGCTTTTTTGCCTATCATAGTAGACTTTGAGTTCCTTGAGAGTTAAAACTTTTGCCTTCATTTTCTTTCTTTTTTTTTTTTTTTCTTTTCCAGGTTTGCCTTCATTTTCTAAAAGCAGGAGCCTTGTTATCTAGTAATACCAGAGCAAGGCCAAAAGATAAAGTGCAAGCTCAGAAGAAACAAAATGTTAGAGGGTATACGAATGAGGCAAGGAGGCTGTGATAAAAAAAAAAAAAAAAGATTTCCGAGTTTGAAGCCCTACAAACAAAACAATCAGAATGACAGTAATATGTGAAATGTGAGCACTCACGCCATTTTTAATTAGCCCATGAGCAGTAGCTTATCAGAGACAATAACCACATGAGGAAGAAAGCAGTGGACAAAGTTCCCTCCTTGCTTTTAAGAAAGCAATCTAGGGATGCCTGGGTGGCTCAGTCGGTTAAGCGTCTGCCTTCAGCTCAGGTCATGATCCCAGGGTCCTGGGATCGAGTCCCGCATCGGGCTCCCTGCTCCGCGGGGAGCCTGCTTCTCCCTCTGCCTCTGCCTCTCTCTCTATCTCTCATGAATAAATAAATAAAAATCTTTGGGGGAAAAAAAAGAAAGCAATCTAGACCTAATGTTGACATCAACCCCACTCTAACACTTCTTGGCCTCAGGAATGAGAGCCCAGGACCAGAACATTACACCCAGTTCCATTTCCAGACACAGCATGGCAAAAGAATAAGGAGCAAAAAACTTGACACATCACTTAGAACAAGCTGTTAATTTAAAAAAAAAAAAGTCTATATGAACTGAACTTTGAAAGGTTAATATTACATTGCATTTAAAAAAAAAAAATTGTTCAGTGTACTTTATCTCTTCAGGTTGACCTAATCTTTGATGGCAATTCATTTTCCCTAACTTTGGGGGAATATTTCAGAAATATAACTATTTTTAATAACTGTACTTTTTTTAAGATTTATTTATTTATTTCAGGGGGGAGTGTGATTGGGGGAGGGGCAGAGAGAGGGAGAGAGGAGAGAGAGAATCTCAAGCAGACTGACTCCCTGTTGAGCCAGACCTGGGGCTCTATCCCACCCACCATCATGAGATCATGAGATCGTGACCTCAGCCAAATTCTAGAGTCAGACATTCAACCAACTGAGCCACGCAGGCACCCCTTAACTTATTTTGCTTTTTTTAAAAGCTTAATTATTTCATTAGTTTTATTTTCCTAATATTTTTGCACTTTCAAACTTAATAGCAAAAATAGTCAAATATCCGTGTTTTTCTTTTCTAATATGTGTTTCTTATATAATGAGGGACAAAGTAGGAAAGAGATTATATATAGCCTATGGAGAGAGATTATATATAGCCTATATCACAGATCAGAACACAGGGGATTTGGGTTCAAGACTCAGATATTCAGCTAACAAAATGTGTCCTTTGATGATACTTGATCTCTTGATGGCTTGGTTTCCTTATTAATCCAATTGGTATGATAACTACTACAGAATTTTTATCTGGATAAAGTGAGATGATAAATGTGAAAAGCCTTTGATAAGGTTAAATGAGCTGTTCAAGGAAAATCATACCATAGATGCCAATCTGCATCTATGACCTCCTTCAAGAAAGAACTAATGTGGATGGAACTAACTAGAATACATAACGTGTATTACGCTAAGCGAAATAACTCAATCAGAGAAAGACAATTATCATATAATCTCACTCATATGTGGAATTTAAGAAACAAAGCAGAGGACCATAGGGGAAGAGAGGAAAAAATGAAACAAGATGAAACCAGAGAGGGAGACAAACCATAAGAGACTCTTAACCATAAGAAATAAACTGAGGTTTGCTGGAGGGGAGGGGGTGAAGGGATGGGGTAACTGGGGTGATGGACATTCGGGAGGTTATATGTTGTAAAGGACACTGGGTATTATATAAGACTGATGAATCACAGACCTGTAACACCGAAACAAATAATACATTATATGTTAATTAATTGAACTTAAATTAAAAAATTAAAACTGATTAGACATTGCAGAAGAAAATATGAGTGGTCTTTAAGAAGTAGCAATAGAAACTATCCAAAAGGAAACACAGAAATAAAAGAGAATTTAAAAAAAGAAGAAGAAACAGAACATCAGTGAAAAATGTAGCTCATGTTCAAACTTGAAAAGGAGGGACAGAAACATTTTTCAAAATTTTTATATTTTTCAAAAACATAATGGCTAAAAATTTTCCAAGTTTGATAAACTTACAGTTCCAGGAAGCTCGATGAACCCCAAGCATGAGAAACCTGAGGAAAACTACACCTATGTGCATCATAATCAAATGGCTCAGTATCAATGATAAACAGAAAATGTTACATTACCTACAGGGGATAAGGATGATGGGGAAAACGAGATAGATTTCTTCTTGGAAATAATGCAAGTGAGAAGACAGTGGAGCAATTTTTAAAGTATATTTTTAAGTACTGAAAAGAAAACACTGACAATCTAGAATTCAATATTCAGTAAAAACAAAAAAAATCTATAAAAATGAATTTAAGAGGAAGACTTTTCAGATACACAAAACCTGAAAGAATTCATCACCAGCAGATCCACACTACAAGAAATGTTAAAGGAAAACTTCAGGCAGAAAAAAAAAATGATACTTATGAAAATAATGAATTTACACAAAGGAATAAAGAGTACAGAAATGGAGATTGTGGATACTACATTGTTTATTGTATGTAAATAATTCCTTAATAAAGCTTAAAAAAAAAAAAGAACTCACCTTCTCTAAGAAAATCGGGATGGGTTAGCCTGGTAATGGGTATTAAAGAGGGCACGTATTGAATGGAACACGGGGTGTTATACGCAAACAATGAATCATGGAACACTACATCAAAAACTAATGATGTAATGTATGGTGATTAACATAACATAATAAAATTCCAAAAAAAATTTCTCTAACTCCCAACTTCACCAATTTCCTTGCCACTAAAATTCTTCTGTCTTTATTGTGTGGTTTATGTTAACATGTGCTTATTTGTAATTATAAATCACTCAAGTTAAAGGTACAAAATTAGAAAAGGTTTTAAGATAAATATCAAAGTGAACTTTCACCTTCCCATTAGCACCAAACCAAATGCATGCCCCCATGTAATTCATTAACCTCTCCAATAACCTGATTGAATATTATATATCTATAATATTCCACAATATCATCATCTCTCACTATCAGTAACAATTGAGCAACACTTTCAGAATCATATTTTCTCAGACGCACAACAGCATTATTTCTAGGAAGTTAGTTTATAGGTATCAAAACCTCCCAGTTCCAGGAAAATCCCTGCCACAGACAAGGCCCCATGAAAAGAAGAAATGGAAAGGAATACCTCCACTCTGGTCCTAGAAAGCCCAGGTCCTTCTATCCAACTTTACCTAACACCTGATTGGAGCTGGGCCATGGTATGACCTTTCAACACACAAGCCCATCATGCATAGGACTTCAGACCAATTGGGAGTACATCATGCTGGACACTGACTACCATCCCCAGACATCCCTCACAGCAAAGTGAGGTAAACTTTGCAGGTTAAAGAGTCCAACATCAGCAGGTCTTATTCCTCTGCTTCTGTGGCAGGAGCAACTCTCATTTTCTCCAAAACTCTTCCCTCTTGTATCTACAACCTCTTCATCAAGCATAGGTAAAACTGAGTACAAACATTTCAAAGCTTAAGCAAAACTTAGTATCATCTCTACTTTTTCCTAGAGTTTCTACTCCCACCATCTCATTGTCCCAAATTCACTTTCCCCTGTCTTTTTGTAACTGGTGTGGTGGGAGGAAAGGTGAAGAAGAAAAAAATTGATATATAGCCCACAATCTTCACAAGGATACCTATCTAATGATCCTACCTCAACAGGAACATTATAGAGATGCTAAATCACTTGGTGGTTAGCATTGCAGTCCCTCAATTGTAATCATGGTGCCCTATTCCTGAATCACTTCTCTGGCATGAAGTCATCTGCCAGTGCTTTCCAAGCCATCCAACCTTCTAGTGAGGCATATCCCTCATTATTATTCCAGCTTCCAGAGAGTATATAGTCAAGACTCCCCAAACTGAACTCTCTTTCACAATGCAGGAAGCTATTCCTAGAGAAAACAGCACATTCCAGCTAAGATTAAGTATCTCTTATGTGCACCTACAGCACACTTTTGTACATGCCTTTATTAAAGCATCTATCATGGTGCTGTTTTGAAATCATCAATTTTATTATTGAACAATCAAATTATCAAAACACTGTTTTGAAATTTTCCCAGTTAAAGTGTAAACTCTTTGAGAACAGGTACCAGACCCTGGCATTCTTTCTTCTGAGCTATACATCTGTTCATGTCTTTTAAATTGAACTAAGTGAGAGCAGTGTTCTGGGAAATTGTAAATTCCTGGGTTATCCCTGCTATATTTCATATGATCAAAATACAAAATGCTCCTAAAAGCTTTGTAATGGAAACTTTAAACACTTTTCAAACATGAATGTTCTAGGATCTTGAATTTATAAATATAAAAATCATTTCTCATTCTTTGGCATTGCTATCATTAAAATTTTTTAAATATGTGCATATCTTTTTTTAATTAATTTATGTATTTGAGAGAGAGCATGCATGCAAGTGGGGGGAGGGGCAGAGGGAGAAAATGTCCAAGCAGACTCCCACTGAGTGGGGAGCCCAATGTGAGGTTGGATCTCACAAGCCATGAGATCAGGACCTAAGTCAAATCCAAAAGTCAGATGATTAACCAACTGAGCTACCCAGGTGCCCCCTAAAATATGTGCATGCCTTAATATCAATGTATATTTAGATTCTAACTCTTTGACTTAACATTGCTTTATTCAAGTGCCACAATAAGATTCTCTCACTAAAACAGAAAACTTAATACTTCTCATTTATAAAACATATATGATAATAGTACCAAATAGAATTATAAAAGATTGTGGGTGTTTGAATAAACAGTGATTGGGAAGCAGAAATGCATCATATTTTCTATATTAATTATGATTTAAGGAGATAATAAAGTCTTAAAACTAAACAACTGAGTAGTTGGATAAGAGATTAGAAACTATCTACTTAGCTTAAGGGGGAAAGTTACGGGATCCTGAAGTATTAAGGACAGTGAGAAAGTATGAAATACAAACAGTGGGCATTGTTTGCACTTCGAGTTTGGATGTAAAAAGTTACAGGAAATTTTTACTTCCAAATTAACTATAAAAACAAATATATAATCTACAGAATCATAACTTTCATTTTTAACTCCTCAGATAGCTGAAGATACAAAGGAACCTAAAAAGATTAAATAAGAAAATAAAGATCTCTTTAAAAAAAAGAGAGAGAGAGAGAGAGATTAGAAACTACTTTAAGTGAAAGGCTAGCCACCTCATTTTTTGTTTTAGACCATTAATCATAGATTATTCTTACTTATTGCTTTATATTAGTAATAGAAGTTTTCATAGTAATAAAAGCAACATAAATTTAGCTCTGTGCAGTAATTCCTGATGGCCCTTGATTTCAGAGTAAACAAATCTCCTTAGATTATAATGTTCTGTAAAATTGGCCATGCTCATAGGGACAAAATGCTATCCTATCCAAGTGTATTTCTCTCTCCAACATTGCCCCAAACCACTGACCCAACCACAAATACACATTGAAAATCTGTAGAGGTACAACTTCTATTTTATTTTACATGTGAGTACAACCTAGATCTTGCTAAAGAGAGAGACAGGGGTGCCTAGGTGGCTCAGTTGGTTAAGCATCTGACTCTTGATCTCAGCTCAGGTCTTGATCTCAGGGTCATGAGTTCAAGCCCCACATTGGGCTCCATGCCCAGCATGGAGCCTACTTAAAAAAAGAGAGCGACTAGGTTACCTTTTGGGGACAGCTCAGTATTGCAATTTATGCCTTTTTTTTTTTTTATCCATTCCACAGCATTTACTGAATATCCACAATGTCAGCCCAACCCTTGATGGAATCTGCAGTCCAATAAGCATATTCCAACACTTGAGCTCATCACATCCTTGAGAAAATGGCACATTCAAGCACAACCTAAGAAAATTCAGTTATTTTTCTCAAAGCACTAAATTTAGTACAAGCCCATCTACGCATACAATTGTAATACCCAGGCTCTCCATCAGAGTACCTAGATCCCCATATGCTGTCACTCTCCTAGAGGCCTGGAGTTCACCTGCAAATAACCTACAAATAAATTATCACCATGTCCCAAAGCCTTCTTGTCCATGAAGACAAATATTCCTTTCTACCACCAACTTTCAATCATGCTCTCTCTCTCCTAAAGGCTTTGGATTTGCAGCTTATTCTCCTCTCCTTTTATTCATTCTTCCATGTTGTCCAACCAAACAAGAATGTTTTTCTCTTGCTATACTATGGGAATAAACTCAGAAATGAAACTTCCAGTGACAAGAGGAGAAAAGAAAACAAAAGGTATCAAAGAACAAGCTAGTAGAGATATTAAATTGATATATCCAATACTTGAAAGTCATGGTGATCTATCTCTAAAACTGAGAATAAAAATAAGTAATGAATCTAACAAAAATGGGACTGAAATTTCACAAGGACATTTCAAAATTGACATTTTTGCCCCTTATTCATAATGGATAAGAAAAATGGAAGGGCACGGAAAATACTTCAAGACAAGCAGACAGATAGATGGATCCACTGTCAGATAAGAAAACAGTGAAGGAAGAAAGCTGCTGATGGATGTCATCAAGAATCATTATAATAGGGGTGCCAGCGTGGCTCAGCCAGTTAAGCATCTGCCTTTGGCTCAGGTCATGATCCTGGGGTCCTGAGATCAAGCCCCCAGTCAGGCTCCCTGCTCAGAGGGGGCTTTCTTTCTCTGCCTCTCCCTCCTGCTTGTGTGCACTCTCTCTTTCTCTCTCTCTCAAATAAATAAAATCTTTTAAAAAATCATTATAATAAACTTGATTTATGAGGCTATATACATATGAAATTATTTATTAGTAATTGCAAAGGATTTATAACATTTATGATCAATAACTGTTTTATTAATTTGTATATATGATCAGAATTACATATTAATTAGGTTCTTCGTTTCATTTAGAGTAGGAAAAAAGTATATGAACTTTCCCAGGTACTCACTCTTTAGAAGATAGAATAACACTGAAGCATTACTATTTTTACAGGCCACACTTCTCAGGGAAATCTCTCTGTGCAGTCAGAAAGGCCCTCTATCATCTTTTCATTTAGTGAATTTGTTCTTGCCCTTGAGTATTATTCTAGAGCTTCTTTGATTTAGATGTCTCTTTTATGTACCATCACAATATCTTATACCTTTTTGATATCTTATACTTCTATCAAAACACCAATTAAACCTTATTTTATTGGTATGTATTTCCTGCAAGATAACAAGTAACTTTGAGTAAAACAAAGTTTTACTGTCTAATATAACCCCAGATCTAGCAAAATCCCCAGAGCATAGCAAAAGTCAATAAATATTTACTGAAGCAATGAATGAATGCTTAGATAGAAGTGGTGACTTACCAAAGAGTCAAGAATACATAGTCTAAGAAATATCTGTCACTTCCTGATAAGTACTCCTGAAAAGTCTTAGAATGGATTAATGTTAACATTAAGGCTATGATTAAATGGATTATGGTCCCTAAGAAATGTATGCCTATTAGAAGCTTAGGCCTCTAGGAAGTAAACATCCAACCTGCAACAGCCTGAGTCTCAAAGTCCAATTTTACAGTGTTCTGACACCATGTTTTCTATATTTAGAATTCCTTCTAATGGCTGAAGCCCAATAAGACTATCAAGTCTCTGAGGTTCAGTTAAGATAGAATAACTAAATGTTCATGAATTTTAAAGTAATCCCTTTACAATTGCTTGTAACTATACCATAGCTATGTTCTAAAAGGGACAAGCTCAGAAATGAATTAGAGTTTTGGACATTTTAATACATATGAACACTTTCTTTTTTCCCCCCTCTACTCCTTAATAGTTAACATGTATACTGAGGAGTGCTTTTCTACTTATAATTCTTTTCATTTAATATAAGATTAAAGAATGGTCTCTACTCTTTATGTTCAATTACACAAGAATTTCACTTTAAATTTATGTTTCAAGTTATAAGAATGAACCTATCAATTTTAAGAAAAAAGGAAGCAAATATAGTAACAGACAGAATCAGATGGAAGACATACATAAAACAGAATTTTTTTAAAAAATCAATCACCTACTAAACCTGCAGCAAATACTTTGAGGAGTAAACAATTACAATTATGTAAAGAACATTATTTCTTTCAGGATAACAAAGAACAACTCGTTTAATATCTAGAAAAGGACTTTTATAAGAGAAATTAAATTTCCTCTCATAAAAAGAAAATAAATTATTTCCAAAGAATATTTCATTTAAAAATTCCTGAATTGAGATAGTATGATAATCTCTCACCATAACCAATCAACCAGTTATTTATTAACAATTCATTACTATACCAAATACAGCTATAAAATCTGAATAGAATGCATGGAGCAGCTACTTGAGGACTCTGAAAAGTAAATAGCAGCAAGAAGATCAGGAAAGAGAAAACAGAAATCAAAGTATCACTGAACTGACAGTGAGTTTTAACTTTTATTTTACTCTGGAATGTTTTGACCTGTACTTAATTTAGCCTGAAACTCAGAAATGGAATTTGGTCAGAGAAAGTGCCAAGAGAATCCCTCCAGTTCTGGATCAAGGACCTCAAGGCACAGAAGAAACTAACACAGGGCACCTGGGTGGTTCAGTCAGTTAAGTGTCTGACTGAAGCTCAGGTCATGATCTCAGGGTCCTGGGATTGAGCCCCATGTTGGGCTTTGTGCTCAGTAGAGAATCTGCTTCTCCATCTCCCCCTGCCCCTACCTCTGCTTGTGTTCTTTCTCTCTCTCTCCCTCAAATAAATAAAATCTTTTAAAAAGAAAAGACAAGACTAATGCAGAGAGAGCAAGAAGTCCATTTTTTTTCTTTTTCCCATTTGCTCATGCCCCAGCCCCCAAGCAATCCAATGGTCATTCAGTGACCATAACAGAGATGGAAATGGAAGAATGGGAGCCTAAAATTTTATGTGACAGGAATCTTCATCTCCAATCATATGAGCTGTACTCCAAAAGGATAAGAAACATCCCCCCACCCACCCACCCACTGCTGTCCTTTTGCTGTTTTGTACCAGATGTGGAGAGAATCACAGGAAGTATGTGAGTGGAATAAAGACCCATGGTTATGGCCAGAGAACCAAAAAGGGAAACCTGAGGAAACATATAATAACATATAATAAACACGTCAACATAATAGTGAAGCTTGCAAATTTCTGAGATAAACAGAAAATCCTGAAAGCAGCTTGGGACAAGAAGTCCTTAACCTACAAGGGTAGAAACATAAGCCTGGCAGACCTGTCCAGAGACCTGGCAGGCTAGAAAGGACTGGCACGATATATTCAGCATGCTAAATGAGAAAAATATGCAGCCAAGAATACTTTATCCAGCAAGGTTGTCATTCAGAATAGAAGGAGAGATAAAGAGTTTCCAGGACAAACAAAAACTAAAGGAATTTGTGATCACTAAACCAGCCATGGAAGAAATATTACAGGGGATCCTTTGAGCAGAGACAAAGCCCAAAAGTAACAAAGACCAGAAAGGAACAGAGACAATATACAGAAACAGTGACTTTACACGTAATACAATGGCACTAAATTCATATCTTTCAATAATTACTCTGAATGTAAATGGGCTAAATGCTACAAGCAAAAGACACAGGGCATCAGATTGGATAAAAAACAAGACCCATCAATATGCTGTCTATGAGAGACTCATTTTAGACCCAAACACAGCTCCAGATAGAAAGTGAAGGGGTGGAGAACAATTTATCATGCTAATTGACATCAAAAGAAATTTGGGGTGGGTGCCTGGGTGGCTCAGTTGGTTAAGCGACTGCCTTCAGCTCAGGTCATGATCCCGTAGTCCTGGGATCGAGTCCCACATTGGGCTCCCGGCTCGGCGGGGAGACTGCTTCTCCCTCTGACCCTATCCCCTCTCATGCTGTTTCTCTCTCTCCCTCTCTCTCAAATAAATAAATAAATAAAATCTTAAAAAAAAAAAAGAAATTTGGGGTAACAATCCTTATGCCACACAAATTAGATCTTAAACCAAAGAATGTAATAAGAGAAGAAGGACACTATATGATAATTAAAGGGTCTATCCAACAAGAAGATATAACAATTGTAAATATTTATGCCCCTAACATGGGATTAGCATATTACATAAACCAATTAATAACAAAATTGAAGAAACTCATTGACAATAATAGTAGGGGACTTTAACACCCCACTCACAGCAATAGACAGATCATCTAAGCAAAAGATCAGCAAGGAAATAAGGGCTTTGAATGACACACTGGACAAGATGGACTTCACATATATATTCAGAGCATTTCATCATTTCATCCTAAAGCAAGAGAATACAAATTCTTCTCAAGTGCACATGGAACATTCTCCAGAATATACCCTGTCTCAACCATAAAAAAGATTGAGATTATACCATGCATATTTTCAGAGCACAATGCTTTAAAACTTGAAATCAACCACAAGAAAAAATTTGGAAGTATTGCAAATACATGGAGGTTAAAGAGCATCCTACAAAAGAATGAATGGGTCAACCAGGAAATTAAAGAAGAATTTCAAAAAACATGGAAGCAAATGAAAATGAAAGCACAACAGTTCAGAACCTTTGGGATGCAGCAAAGGCGGGCTTAAGAGGGAAGTATATAGCAATACAGGTCTTTCTCAAGAAACAAGAAAAGTCTCAACTATACAACCTAACCTTATACGTAAAGGAGCTGGAGAAAGAACAGCAAATAAAGCCTAAATCCAGCAGAAGAGAAATAATAAACACTAGAGCAGAAACCAAGGAAATAGAAACCAAAAGAACAGTGGAACAGATCAATGAAACTTGGAGCTGGTTCTCTGAAAGAATTAACAAGATGGATAAACCCCTGGCCAATACAGAGAAGTCAGTTGCTTTTCTATGTACTAACAATGAAGCAGAAGAAAGAGAAGTTAAGGAATCGAGCCCATTTACAATTGCACCAAAAACCGTAAGATACCTTGGAATAAACCTAACCAAAGAGGTAAAGGATCTGTACTCTGAAAACTATAGAACACTTATGAAAGAAATTGAGGAAGACACAAAGAAATGGAAAAACATTCCATGACCATGGATTGGAAGAACAAATATTGTTAAAATGTCTATGCTACCCAGAGAAATTTACACATTCAATGCAATCCCTACCAAAATACCATCAGCATTTTTCACAGAACTGGAACAAACAGTCCTAAAATTTGTATGGAACCAGAAAAGGCCCCAAATAACCAAAGGAATGTTCAAAAAGAAAACCAAAGCTGGAGGCATCACAATTCTGGATTTCAAGCTGTATTACAAAGCTGTCATCGTCAAGATAGTATGGTACTGGCACAAAAACAGACACATAGATCAAAGGAATAGAATAGAGAACTCAGAAATGGACCCTCAACTCTGTGGTCAACTGATCTTCAACCAACAGGAAAGATTATCCAGTGGAAAAAAGACAGTCTCTTCAACAAATGGTGTTGGGAAAATTGGACAGCCACATGTAGAAGAATGAAACTGGACCACTTTCTTACACCAGATACAAAAATAAACTCAAAATGGATGAAAGACCTAAATGTGAGACAGGAATCTATTAAAATCCTTGAGGAGAACACAGGCAGCAAACTCTTCAACCTCAGCCGCAGCAACTTCTTCCTAGACTCATCTCCAAAGGCAAGGGAAACAAAGCAAAAATGAACTTATCAGGATTTTGTCAAGATAAAACGCTTTTGCACAGCAAAGAAAATAGTCAACAAAACCAAAAAGGCAACCTACAAGATGGGAGAAGATATTTGCAAATGTCTTATCAGATAAAGGGCTAGTATCCAAAATCTATAAAGAACTCAACCCCCGAAGAACAAAGAATCCAATCAAGAAATGGGCAGAAGTCATGAAGAGACATTTCTCCAAAGAAGACATACAAATGGCCAAGAGACACATGAAAAAATGCTCAACATCACTTGGCATCAGGGAAATCCAAATCAAAACCTCAATGAGATACCACCTTACACCAGTCAGAATGGCTAAAATGAACAACTCAGGGAACAACAGATGTTGGAGAAGATTTGGAGAAATCTTGCCCTCTTACACTGTTGGTGGGAATGCATACTTGGTGCAGCCACTCTGGAAAACAGTATGGAAGTTCCTCAAAAAGGTAAAAATAGAACTACACTATGACCCAGCAATTGTACCCTTAGGTATTTATCCAAAGGATATGAACATAGTGCTTTGAAGGAGCACATACACCCCGATGTTTATTCATTTTTAATTTATTTTTATTTATTTGTCAGAGCAGGACAAAGAGAGCAAGAGAACACAAGAAGGTGAAGCAGCAGGCAGAGAGAGAAGCAGGCTCCCTACTGAGCAAGAAGCCCGATGTGGGACTCGATCCCAGGACCCTGGGATCACCTGAGCTGAAGGCAGATGCCTAACCAACTGAGCCACCCAGAGGTCCCTCAGGCCAATGTTTAAAACAACAGTGTCTATAATAGCCAAACTATGGAAAGAGCCCAGATGTCCATCAATAAATGAATGGATAAAGAAGATGTGATATGTATATATGTGTGTATACACACACACACACACACACACACAATGGAATACTACTCAGCCATCAAAAAGAATGAAACCTTGCCATTTGCAATGACAGGGATAGAACTAGAGAGTACTATACTAAGCAAAATAAGTCAGTCAGCAAAAGACAAATGCCATTATTTCACTCATATGTGTAATTTAGGAAACAAAACAGATGAACATAGGGAAAGGGAAGGAAAAATAAGATGAAAATTGAGAAGGAGGCAAACCATAAGAGACACTGAACTCTAGGAAACAAACTGAGGGTTGCTGGAGGGGAGGTCGGTGGGGGGAAGGGATCACTGGGTGATGGGCATTATGGAGGGCACTTGATGGAATGAGCACTGGTTGATATATGCAACTGATGAATCACTAAATTCTACCTTTGAAGCTAATAAAATATTTTTTAAAAAACATGAAAAAAAAGAAATATGGAATTTTGTTCTGGCACACAGGAAGTTACTTGATCAATTTGAACATTTTTAGGTGTTTTTAAGATTTATTAAGGTGAATCCAGAGCAGTTTTAATTTAGGGCTAATTTGGCCCCAGTAGTAAGCACAACTCTTCTGAAGATGCTACCCAATGCCCCATGTATTAGAAGCTCTATTCTTGGTGGTGGTAACATAAACTGTTCCCAGCTCAGTGAGGTCCAGGGATTGTTTGTTTACTGCTTTACAGTTATTCGTTTATTTTTTTTAATATTTATTTACTTGTTCGTGAGAGAGAGAAAGAGCATGAGTAGGAAAGGCAGAGAGACTCTCAAGCAGACTCCTTGCCGAGTGTGGAGCCTGACAGGGGGTCAATCTCAAAACACTGAGATCAAGACCTGAGATGAAACCAGGAGTCAGAAGCTCAACTGACTGTGCACCCAGCTGTCCCTCCAGTTATTCTTTTGTTGGCCTTTTTGAATAGTACTCAACTGACTTCCTTCACCCTTCCAATTATTACTCAACAAATCCTTTAGACTCCTCTACAGATCTTTCAAGGTTTTTGTTGTTGTTCTGCAGCTTCCTCAGTCATCCTGAACTCTCTTCTAGTTACTAAATGTAGTGAGACCCTGGGCTCTATTTTTGTTTTCCCTCCCTTCACTGCAGCCTGGCAACTGCCTCCAGGTGGTAATCTAGGGCCAATCATAAGGTTCACCACCTTTGTTTTCCTTTTCTCAGGTATCATAGTCCCATATTACCTACAGTGCAATGTCTAAAAATGGCTGTTTCATATACTTTGATTTTTTAGTTGCTTATGAAAGAAAGCACATTCAGAGATCAACTAATATATGTGAATCTACACTTTGATACAGAACTTTCTTTTTTTTTTTTTTTTTCAAAAATAGTACACTGACAAGTGCCCAATATAAAAATGTCAAACAATAATAAAAAACCTCACAGATAAAAAGAATAAAAATTTTACATGAAAAAACATTAGATACTCTTTCACTTTTCCTAGATTGATGTGTGTTCTTCCAGGGTTCTTTTTTTCTACTAATTTACATAACTTCACACATACATATTGGATAAGACTATTTGTATTGTTTTGCCACTTCTTTTTCACTTAAAATTGTTCCCTGAAGTTCTATCCATGTCAGCATACATATATCTACTCCAAAGCATGGATGTGGCATATTTTATGTAACCTATTCACCTTTTGATAAAAATTTAGCTTATTTTCAATTTTTTCACTATTTAAAGAATGTTCAAGTTAACATTTTTGTGCATAAAAATCATTTACTCTTATAAGCTACATCCTCAAAAAGTGGAATTACTAAGTCTTAAGACAGGCAATTTCAATTTTGCTTGTACTTTGCTATCCTGTGCCACTCATGTATTCAACAGGTATTTATTGAATACCTACTGTGTGCCAGGCACTACTATTAGCACTAAGAACTTAGCAGTGGACAAAAACATTGTAAATCCATTCTTTCATGGAATTCATGTTCTAGTGGATAAAAGCAGATGATATACAAATAAGCATATACCATGTTGATGTTGATAAGGTCTAAGAAGGAAAATAAAGCAGGATAATGAGATAAAGAGGAGTAAGATTTATAATCATTCCAAAACAGCATCCCTTTTCCACATTCTGCCTTATATGTGATACTATCACCCATCTAATCTTCAAAAACTGGAATATATTATTTACCCATTCCCATGATTACTAGTGAATGTATATATTTTCATATGTTGACTGGCCATGCAACATTTTACCTGATTATTTTACTCAACAGACCATAAGCTCCCTGCAACCAATAACCATATGTTTTTTACCTCCGGAGCCTATCAGAGCACCTGGCATAAAATAGGCTTAAAGAATGACAATATAAATAGTATTTCATATATTATATTATATATTTATATATATGTGTGTGTGTATATACACATATACACATGCATGAAATATATGTAATGTTAATCACATTATTATATACATGTCTAATGTCACACACATATATGTGATAATATTGTACAGGTATAACACTAATTATTTGTTTAAAAATTTCTAATGAATACTATTAAATCAGTAACATAATAAAATTATAAATCAGTAATAATTATTTTGGGAAATAACAAAAGTCCTCTCAAATCAATGTATCACAAAAATAATTGGAAAATAAATGAACGGATTTAAAGTCATTTAGAATCAATAAAAAAATTGCATTTAAAATCATGTCTAGGGAGGGGGGAAAGATGGCGGAAGAGTAGGGGACCCTATTTCAACTGGTCCTTGGAATTGAGCTGGATATCTACCAGACCACTCTGAGCACCCACGAAACCGGCTTGAGATGTAAGAAGACCTGGATCTCTACAAACAGAATATTCAGGCGGTTGGTTTTGAGGTACAAAGCGGGGAGCCATGATGCAGTGGGCAGATATCAGAGGGTAAACGGCAGCGGGAGGGTGCCTGGCCGTGGGGATCCTACACCGCCAGTGAGCAACAGCCTCGCTTGCTGGGGACAGGCACAGACTCGCAGACCGGTAGCGGCGGGGAAAGGACTTTAGGGCAGCCCCTGGGGCAGAAACCCAGAGTGGCGGGGTCACATGCACACGAACTGGGAGCGGCTGGCGGTTTCAGAAGCACAAAGGGCAGAGATGTGCCCCAACCTGGAGGCAGGACTGGGGGTGCTGCGGAGGGGCACACAACCCAGGATGCTGCAGTTTATAGCAGCAAGGAAAGAAACGGAGACAGTGTGGCCTGGAGAGCTCACTGAAGAACAGACTGCGGTCTCTCTGCTCTGAGGCAGAGGGTTGAAAACGGTCTCTTCTGCTCTGGCTTGCGGAAGAGACATGGAAAGTTGCCAGGGAAAGCTGCCAGAGAACAAAAGCCCCAAAAACTGATTCCCGCTGAGCCCATCCCCGCCACAGGGGGGCAGGGCAACTCTGCCCAAACAGGGTTGCCTGAGTAACAGTGTGGCAGGCCCCTCCCGCAGAAGACAGGCTGGGAAAACAAGAGGCCAACAACCCTAAGGTCCCAAGAAAATAGGTGCATCTTGCTTGGGTCCTGGTCAATAATTTGGACTCTATACATTCCCTCAAACACCCATCAACAGAATGACTAGGGGGAGGAGCCCCCAAAATAGAGAAGACTCAGAGATTATGACTTATGCTGCAGATTTACAAATGGATGCAGATATAACCAAGATGTCGGAGATGGAATTCAGGCTAGCAATTGCAAAGACAATGGCTAGAATGGAGAAATCAATTAATGGCAACATAGAGTCTCTAAGGGCAGAAATGAAAAGTGAATTGGCAGAACTTAAAAATGCTATCGATGAGATCCAATCCAATACAGATAATCTAACAGCTAGGGTAACTGAGGCAAAAGAGCAAATAAGCGACCTGGAAGACAATATAATAGATAAAAAAGGAAAAGAGAAGACCAGGGAAAAACAACTCAGAATCCATGAAAATAGAATCAGAGAAATAAGTGACACCATGAAGCGTTCCAATGTCAGAATAATTGGAATCCTGGAGGGAGTGGAGAGAGAGGACTAGAAGATGTATTTGAGCAAATCGTAGCTGAGAACTTCCCTAATCTGGGGAATGAAACAAACATTCACATCCTAGAGGCAGAGAGGACCCCTCCCAAGAGCAAGGAAAACAGGCCAACACCCCAGCATGTAATAGTAAAACTTGCAAACCTTAGAACCAAGGAAACCATCTTAAGGGCAGTTAGAGGGAAGAGAGTCCTTATGTACAGAGGGAGGAACATCAGAATAATGTCAGGCCTATCCACAGAGACCTGGCAAGCCAGAAAGGCCTGGCAAGACATATTCAGGGTACTAAAGAGAAGAACATGCAGCCAAGAATACTTTATCCAGCAAGGCTTTCATTAGAATGGATGGAGAGATGCAGAGCTTCCATGACCAGCAGAAACTGAAAGAATATGTGACCACTAAGCCGGCCCTGCAAGAAATATTAAGGGGGGTTCTATAAAAGGAGAAAGACCCCAAGAGTGATATACAACAGAAATTTACAGGGACAATCTATAAAAACAACGTCTTCACAGGCAACATGATGACAATTAATTCATATCTTTCAATAATCACTCTCAACATGAATGGCCTAAACACTCCCATAAAACGGCACAGGGTTGCAGATTGGATAAAAAGACAGGACCCATCTATATGCTGCCTACAAGAGACTCATTTTGAACCTAAAGATACATCCAGACTGAAAGTAAACGGATGGAGATCCATCTTCCATGCCAGCGGACCTCAAAAGAAAGCTGGGGTAGCAATTCTTATATCAGACAAATTAGATTTTAAACTAAAGTCTGTAATTAGAGACACAGAAGGACACTATATCATTCTTAAAGGGTCTATCCAACAAGAAGATCTAACAATTGGAGCGCCTGGGTGGCTCAGTTGGTTAAGCGACTTCTTTCGGCTCAGGTCATGATCCTGGAGTCCCGGGATCGAGTCCCGCATCAGGCTCCCTGCTCGGCGGGGAGCCTGCTTCTCCCTCTGACCCTCCCCCCTCTCATGTGCTCTCTCTCTCTCTCATTCTCTCTGTCTCAAATAAATAAATAAAATCTTTAAAAAAAAAAAAAAAAAGATCTAACAATTGTAAATATCTATGCCCCCAACATGGGAGCAGCCATCTACTTAAGCCAACTGTTAACCAAAATAAAGAGTCATATTGATAACAATACATTAATTGTAGGAGACCTCAATACTCCACTCTCAGCAATGGACAGATCATCTAAGCAGAAAATCAACAAGGAAACAAGAGCTTTGAATGATACATTGGACCAGATGGACCTCATAGATATTTACAGAACATTCCACCCTAAAACAACAGAATACTCATTCTTCTTGAGCACACATGGAACTTTCTCCAGAATAGACCACAAACTGGGGCACAAATCAGGTCTCAACTGATACCAAAAGATTGAGATTATTCCCTGCATACTCTCAGACCACAATGTTTTAAAACTGGAACTCAATCACAAGAAAAAATTTGGCAGAAATTCAAACACTTGGAAGCTAAAGACCACTCTGCTCAAGAATGTTCGGGTCAACCAGGAAATCAAAGAAGAACTTAAACAATTCATGGAAATCAATGAGAACGAAAACACATTGGTCCAAAATCCATGGGATACTGCAAAGGCGGTCCTAAGGGGGAAATACATAGCCATCCAAGCCTCACTCAAAAGAATAGAAAAATCCCAAATTCACCAACTAACTCTACACCTTAAAGAACTAGAGAAAAAGCAACAAAGAATGCCTAAGCCACGCATTAGAAGAGAAATAATTAAAATTAGAGCAGACATCAATGAATTAGAAACCAGAAACACAGTAGATCAGATCAACGAAACTAGAAGTTGGTTCTTTGAAAGAATTAATGAGATCGATAAACCACTGGCCAGACTTATCCAAAAGAAAAGAGAAAGGACCCAAATTAATAAAATTATGAATGAAAGGGGAGAGATCACGACTAATACCAAGGAAATAGAAACAATTATTAGAAATTATTAGCATCAACTATATGCCAATAAACTGAGCAATCTGGATGAAATGGAGGTCTTCCCAGAAACCTATAAGCTGCCAAGACTGAAACAGGAAAAAATTGACAACCTGAATAGGCCAATAACCAGTAACGAGATTGAAGCAGTGATCAAAAACCTCCCAAAACACAAGAGTCCAGGGCCTGATGGATTCCCTGGGGAATTCTACCAAACATTCAAAGAAGAAATACCTATTCTACTGAAGCTGTTTCAAAAAATAGAAAGAGAAGGAAAACTTACAAACTCATTCTATGAGGCCAGCATTACCTTAATCCCCAAACCAGGCAAAGACCCCATCAAAAAGGAGAATTTCAGACCATTATCCCTGATGAATATGGATTCCAAAATCCTCAACAAAATCCTAGCTAATAGGATCCAACAATACATTAAAAGGATCATCCACCACAACCAAGTGGGATTTATCCCCGGGATGCAAGGGTGGTTCACATTCACAAATCAATCAATGTGATAGAACACATTAATAAGAGGAGGGAAAAAAAAATAAGAGGAGGGAGAAGAACCATATGGTCCTCTCAACTGATGCAGAAAAAGCATTTGACAAAATACAACGTCCTTTCCTGATTAAAACTCTTCAGAGTATAGGGATAGAGGGAACATTCCTCAAGTTCATAAAATCCATCTATGAAAAACCCACAGCAAATATCATCCTCAATGGGGAAAAGCTGAGAGCCCTTCCCTTAAGATCAGGAACACGTCAAGGATGCCCACTCTTCCCACTATTGTTCAACATACTACTAGAAGTCCTAGCAACAGCAATCAGACAACAAAAAGAAATAAAAGGTATTCAAATTGGCAAAGAAGAAGTCAAACTCTCTCTTTTCGCAGATGACATGATACTTTATGTGGAAAACCCAAAAGACTCCACCCCCAAATTACTAGAACTCATACAGCAATTCAGTAATGTGGCAGGATACAAAATCAACGCACAGAAATCAGTTGCTTTCTTATACATTAACAACACAACTGTAGAAAGAGAAATTAGAGAAACGATTCCATTTACAATACCACCAAAAACCATAAGATACCTCGGAATAAACCTAACCAAAGAGGTAAAGGATCTATACTCTAGGAACTACAAAACACTCATGAAAGAAATTGAAGAAGACACAAAAAGATGGAAAAATATTCCATGCTCATGGATCGGAAGAATAAACATTGTTAAAATGTTTATGCTACCCAGAGCAATCTATACCTTCAATGCCATCCCGATCAAAATTCCAATGACATTTTTCAAAGTGCTGGAACAAATAATCCCAAAATTTGTATGGAATCAGAAAAGACCCCAAATCACCAAGGAAATGTTGAAAAAGAAAAAGCTGGGGGCATCACGTTGCCCAATTTCAAGCTATATTACAAAGCTGTGATCACCAAGACAGCATGGCAGTGGCAGAAAAACAGACATATAGACCAATGGAACAGAATAGAGAACCCAGCTCTATGGTCAAATAATCTTTGACAAAGCAGGAAAAAACATGCAATGGAAAAAAGACAGTCTCTTCAATAAATGGTGCTGGGAAAATTGGACAGCCACATGCAGAAGAATGAAACTTGACCATTCTCTAACACCATTCACAAAGATAAACTCAAAGTAGATGAAAGACCTCAATGTGAGACAGGAATCCATCAAAATCCTAGAAGAGAACATAGGCAGTAACCTCTTTGACATCGCCCACAGCAACTTCTTTCAAGAGACATCTCCAAAAGCTAGTGAAACAAAAGCAAAAATGAACTTTTGGGACTTCATCAAGATAAAAAGCTTCTGCACAGCAATGGAAACAGTCAACAAAACAAAGAGACAACCCACAGAATGGGAGAAGATATTTGCAAATGACACTACAGATAAAGGGCTGGTATCCAAGATCTATAAAGAACTTCTCAAACTCAACACCCATAAAACAAATAATCAAGTCAAAAAGTGGGCAGAAGTTATGAAAAGACACTTCTCTGAAGAAGACACACAGAAGGCTAACAGACACATGAAAAAATGTTCATTATCACTAGCCATCAGGGAAATCCAAATCAAAACCACATTGAGATACCACCTTACACCAGTTAGAATGGCAAAAATGGACAGGGAAAGAAACAACAAATATTGGAGAGGTTGTGGAGAAAGGGGAACCCTCTCTTACACTGTTGGTGGGAATGCAAGTTGGTACAGCCACTTTGGAAAACAGTGTGGAGATTCCTCAAAAATTTAAAAATAGAGCTACCCTATGACCCAGCAATTGCACTACTGGGTATTTACCCCAAAGACACAGATGTAGTGAAAAGAAGGGCCACATGCACCCCAATATTCATAGCAGCAATGTCCACAATAGCCAAACTGTGGAAAGAGCCAAGATGCCCTTCAACAGATGAATGGATAAAGATGTGGTCCATATATACAATGGAATATTACTCAGCCATCAGAAAGGATGAATATCCAACTTTTACATCAACATGGATGGGACTGGAGGAGATTATGCTAAGCGAAATAAGTCAAACAGAGAAAGTCAATTATCATTTGGTTTCACTTATTTGTGGAGCATAAGGGATAGCATGGAGGACATTAGGAGAAGGAAGGGAAAAATGGGGGGGGGGAATTGGAGGGAGAGATGAACCATGAGAGACTATGGACTCTGAGAAACAAACAGGGTTTTAGAGGGGAGGGGGGAGGGGGGATTGGTTAGCCCGGTGATGGGTATTAAGGAGGGCACGTACTGCATGGAGCACTGGGTATCACACAAAAACAATGGATCGTGGATCACCACATCAAAAACCAATGATGTATTGTATGGTGACTAACATAATAAATATTAAAAAATAAAATAAAATAAAATAAAATAAAATCATGTCTACGGGCATCTGGGAGGCTCATTCAGTTAAGCATCTGACTCTTGATTTCATCTCAGGTCATGATCACAGGGTTGTGAGATGGAGCCCTACATTGGGCTCTGCACTGGGCGTGGAGCCTGCTTAAGATTCTCTCTCCCCCTCTCCCTCTGCCCCTCCCCACCACGGTCTCTCTCTCTCAAAACGAAACAAAAAAAACTTATGTCTAATACATTATCTTATCAAGATGTGTCTTGGCACCATTATTAGAATGATCCTAACTAATGTATTAAATTAAATGCCCATATAAAATTACTTTTATGAATAATATTTCATGTTCCAGAAGAACAGAATCAAATGAAGAAAAATCAAACACATTTCTAAAACCTAGTATTAAAGTCACTGTCAAATAAATGAGTGTCTGGCATTTGACAAATTTATTATAAATTACTGGAACTAGAAGAATCTTCAAAATCTACTTTAACCCTTCATTTTTCATATGAGAAAATAAAGAACCAGTAAGGTGACTTGTAAAGGTCTCACAGCTAATTAACAGCAGAGCTAGGTGAGAATGAATATTCTTTGACTCCTTCCTAGGGCAGTGTTCTTTCTAACACACTACCAAGCCTCTCATAGATACAATAAATTCTAAACCTATAGGTGGGCTATATTTCAAAAACTCATCTATAAATCACTTGCAGTTAGAATTGGGAATTCATTTTTCCCTAGAAATAATTTTCTAAATTGGGTTGAATTCCTAAATTAGTCCCCAGTTACAGGTACCCTAAGGAACAATAGTCCTGTAACTCACAATGCACAATAGGGAAGAATTAAAGTTAAGGAAGGGCTATTTTTATATGCAGCTCCTTGAACCTCACAGGTTAAGTTCCTTGAACATGCTACTAATGATTACTGTTATAGTTGAAAATGCAACATGGGGGCGCCTGAGTGGCTCAATCGTTAAGCATCTGCCTTCTGTTCAGGTCATGGTCCCAGGGTCCTGGGATCGAGCCCCACATCGGGCTCCCTGCTCCGCGGGAAGCCTCCTTCTCCCTCTCCCACTCCCCCTGCTTGTGTTCCCTCTCTCACTGTGTGTCTCTCTCTCTCAAATAAATAAATAAAATCTTAAAAAAAAAAAAAAAAGAAGATGCAGGACAAGTTTCTAATCACATATTACTGTGATTCTAGCACCCCTTCCTGACTTTCATATTCCAATTTCGTAAGAATTACGTTTTGGGATTTTCCCCCCACTTATGGTATCTGCCAAATGTTCTGCAGTTGCTAGCCATCCTCAGCTGTGTGTCCACTTGACTCCAAAACCTTCCTGTAGGAGCTAGAAGGACTTTATAAAACATGGCAGATTCAACATAGTCATTGGCTTAAATCCAATCAAAACTAATTGCATCAAAGACAATTTAATATCCTTATTAGATTAAGGCAATCCAGGGCTACACCCAGAGCTGATTTATGGGCCATGTATCAAGGGGATGGAAGGTGTAAGAAAAATCTGGGTTTATAAAAAAGATGAATAAAGGAAAGCAATACTGTGTAATCAACTAATAAACGTCCACCATGCTAGAAGAGAATGTCCCTTGACCTATGAATTTCCTGCAAGGCAAAAAGTCATTTACAAACTTCATGTAGTCTTTTCTCACCATAAAATTCACAAACTGCCTCCACTTCTATAAATCCCCTTCTACCAATGTTATTGTCATACCCTGAGTTCACCAGATTTCTCATGTACATACTGTAGTTACAGAGAAGTCCACCAAAGGATTTTTTTCTGATTTCAGAATACATATATATTATACATACATACAAAGCTAGGTCTTAGACATGTATAATTGTATAGCTACAGATCAATTCATTTTAATGGATTACCTTTAATAGAAAAACATAGAAATCATATTAAACAAAGGCAAACTCAGACATCTGATGGTTATATATTACATTAGCATTTTCTATGTATACTTACTGAAATTCATTAATAAATTTTACTCCTTCCAGGATAGTATAAGCCCTAAGCCGAGTCAAAAAAAATAATAATAAAGAATTGGCATTAAAATTCAAAGAAATGTAGAAGTCTATAAAATGACATACCAAATGAAGACTAGAATTCCCTACAGCTTCCTCCCTTACTGCTATCTCTCCACCAGAAGAGACAAAAGAGTAAGAAAAAAAAAATCAGATAGAATGAAGGAAAATGTTAGTGGAAACTACTTCACATGAATGACTTTAGGGGAAAAAAATAAAGTTCTACATTAATGGAAGAGTATAAATTATAAAATTGTATTTCTTTTATCATCATGCACTAAACACACACACACACACACAAATTAGAATTCTTCAAATAGAAGAAATTAAAGGGTAGGGACCTAAACATAATAATATTCAAGTATAGTAAAATCTTAACCAAATTAAATTGAAAATTGCTTAATTAAAATTTTTTCCACATAATTTCTAATATGAGTTTTTAAGCATTAACAAGACATCAAAGAAAATGACCTATTTTAGAAAGATTTTCAACAATAATGTTGAAACCAGTAGTATTCTAGTTAAACAAAAAAATTCAGATTAGTTTGAATACCCCATATACACCCAAGTATTTTTTTAATCTGAATTTCAAATTTATGCACACCTACATACATGCACACACACAGGATACACTTAGTCTGTTTTCACAGAGATTAGTTTACATTCTAAAATGCAGTATTTCCATTTGAAAAGCTATTAGATATTGCTATTAATTTTTAAGGAAATGTTCAATTCCTTATCTCTGAACACTTCTAAATCTATATAGTTTAGGAGTAATCAAATGTAAATCAGTATACTGATGTGCTACTAAATAGAGAACTCCAAAGACAGTCCACTCAAGATCTAATGTGCAATTATGTGAAAGCATACACATAAACCACAGGGAGAAATGTGGGAAAGGATTCACCATCACCTCTTATTGTGTTCTCCCACAATGAATGAGGGGTCTCAGAATGATCACTGCTTTTGTTAATCAGCTGAACTGCAAATTCCTACTTTTCCTTCTAATCTCCATTAAGCCTCAGCTACAAAGCCTTCCCTGTCTTTCCTGAACAGGGATGGGCCCTTCTTTCTCCTATGCTCTCATAGCATTTTAAACATACCTCCATTATCACCATTAAATTCTTGTATTTTAATTCCTTATTTGCATGACCATTTCCAATGCAAGTTTTAATCTCCTAGAGAAAGACCTTCTATTATTTTGCCAAATTACCTTTCACTTTGTTAGAGTTCAATATATACTTCCCAAAGAAGGAATGATCAATCAAAACTGTATCAGAGATTCATTCCTTCATTATGTAGAGTAAGAGTTGAGATAGCAAGACAGTTTTTCTGACATGTTTTTCATTCCCACACTCCCTGTGTTACTAAAGAAAAGGCCTATAATTGCCTTTTTATTATAAAGAAAGAAGTATTTCCTGCTTCCCTCAAAGACCAACCTCTCCAATTCTATTTTATTCCTTCTCAGTTTCTCACAGGATTTGTTCCCACAATTATCCCCTCTCTCCTGCATCATCAATTATTCTCTTCAGCTTAATTATTCCCATCAGCTTAAAATATAGTCTGGTATCCTGTATCTTAAAATTTTTAAATATAAATAAAGAAAATAAAAATAAATCCTCTCTTGCCCTCATATCCTCTTCCAGTTACTGTTTTTTTCCAGGAGCTATTCTCACCTCCCCTTCACTGCAAAACTTCTTGAATGTGTTAGTGCTATCTGTCTTAACTTCCTCATTCCCATTCTCTTGTCAGGTCACTCCACTTGGGCTTCATCATATTTTTATCACCACTACACTAAGACTGCTCTCAGGAAGGTGCTGCTCCCCACCATGTTGCCAGCTCCCACAGACACTTCTCTGTTAATCCTGCTCAACCTCTCAGGTCATTTGACAAGGTGGATCACTCCCTTCTTCCAAAGACATTTTATTCTCTTAGCATCCTTAACCACACAAGCTAGTTTCTTTTCCTCCTATCGCAATGACTATTTCTTAAACTTCTTTGCTGACTCTTCTTCCTCCCCTCAACCCCAGGAATGACCCAAGGATGAGCTCCATCTCTCTTCTCTACATCCCCTCCTACAGTATTAAATATAATCTATATACAGATGCCTCTCACATTTCATTCTATGATTCTGATCTCTCTCTAAAATGCAATAATCTTATGTTGAACTGTGAACTTGACATCCGCACTTGAATTTCTAGTAGGCATCTCATAGTTAACAAGTCCAAAGCAGAAATCTTGATTTCAATTTGTTCTTCCCCCAATTTTCTCCATCAGAATAAACTCTACCATTTATCAAATTGATTTCTTAAGAACAATGAGGATCTTTATATTAGTTATGTATTGCTCTGTAACAATTCTCTCAAACAACAGCTTAAGACAATAAACATTTATTATATTAGTCTTTGCAGGTCAGGATACCAGATATAGCTTAGTGGTTCTAGCCCATGGTCTCTCATAAGACTGCAGTCAAGCTTTTGTCCAAGGTTGGTCATCCAAAACTTTGAGTAGAGATAGAAGAATCCACTCTAAGGTGGCTTACTCAATCAGTGCTGACTGTTAACATAAGCCTTCAATTCCTTTCCACAGGGACCTCTCCAAAAGACTGTCCAAATAGCTTTATGATATGGCAGCTGACTTCCCCCAGAGCAAATGATCCAAGAGATAGCAAGGCAGGAACAGGAATTCTTTTTATGACCTAGTGTTAAGATTCACACTCACTTCTGCAAAATCCTATTGGTTACCCAAGTTGGCCCTACTTGGTTTGTGATGGGACAACACGAGGACATGAACGCCAAGAAGCATGAATCACTGGGGGCTGTCTTGGAGGCTGGCTAATATAATCTCACATGGAGAAAAGGAAATCACATAATTGAATTCTTCATGGTCTTTTTAACCCCAGATGTTTCTTTACTATAAATTGTTCCACTACATAAAAACACAACACAGAAAAATATGGAATATGGCAGCCTGACCACAGGTCCCTGTCATCCTCCACTTCCCAAGCTTCAGTAGACTTACATAGTGTGTTTGAGACTATGGGATTTACTAGAAGCTTTGGAGAAGTAAGTTAGGGACTTTCATATACTATGTACTAGGTAGGAGACTAGAAGTCTCAGGAGGTAAAACTCCCCAAATAAAGACAAAAAAGTCCTAAGTCCCAAAATTAGCTTAGTCAAAACATGTGAGAAGCTCCTCAGGAAGGCCAAAACCTGATTGTGAACAATCCTGATAATCTCCCCAATGTAGTTATATGGTTTCTCTGTTATCTATATTGAGCTCTGTAACATACTAAAATGATATAAACCTTACCAAGGAGTTGAATGGCATTCTTCCTAAGAAATATCATCATAATTAGCACTCTTGAAAAAATTATTTTACTGGAGATCTTTGGATGGTAAATGACAAAAATCCAAGCAAACAAAAGTTGTACCATGTAATCAAATTCTAGAGATGTAAGTGAGCCTCAGAAAGACTAAAACTAGTACCGTCTAGCTTTCATTTCTGTTTCTCTTTACGCATCAGTGTATTTTACAGAGTAGAAGTCTCATTCAGCTATAACTATAGCCAGCATTGACTCCTGGCTCATATTTTCTCAATTCAGTTACCAGAAAGAGAAGGCTCTTCCTGCTTGACCCAAGCAGGAAGCCTTGAAAAAAAAATCTCAAAGGACTCTCCTTGACTCAGCTTGGTCACATGACCACCTCACTGAATCAGGGGAGCAGAATGCTATAACTCAGTTATATTGTGTTCATTCCTGAGAGCAAGGAACATGGAAGAGTCCATTCAGAATACATGTTATAGTAGTAGAACTAGTTCTCTGAATGAGGAGGCATGCTATTCCCAAGAGAAATGAGAGCCAAATGCCAGACAAAACAATGAGTGTCAACTATACTTCTAACCCTAAAATATAATAGCTGTCTACATACTTGAGAATGCAGGATCTTGGGAAATGGATGGTAGCAAAATAAAAAAATAAGTTATTTTATATTTTCATGGATTTAACAAGTCTTTACTGGGATTCATCTCAGTTACTGATGGCAAACAAACAAAAAATCTCATAAAAAATATAAATTAGGGGCGCCTGGGTGGTTCAGTTGGTTAAGCGACTGCTTTCGGCTCGGGTCATGATCCTGGAGTCCCTGGATCGAGTCCCACATCGGGCTCCCTGCTCGGCAGGGAGCCTGCTTCTCCCTCTGACCCTCCCCCCTCTCATGTGCTCTCTCTCTCTCATTCTCTCTGTCTCAAATAAATAAATAAAATCTTTAAAATATATATATATATAAATTAAAGCAAATCAATGCATACAATAAAAAAATCAGCAATTGGGGCACCTGAGTGGCTCAGTCATTTAAGCATCTGCCTTTGGCTCAGGTCATGATCTCAGGGTCCTGGGGAGGAGCCATGTTGGACTCCCTGCTCAGTGGGAGTCTCCTCCCTCTGCCCCTCCCCATGCTCATGCTCTCTCTCTCAAATAAATAAATAAAATATTTTTTAAAAATCAGCGGTTCAAAGAAGAAGGTCATTTCTGAGCATTATATGGTGAATTACTATAAAACATAAAGGTGTAAAAGGAAATTAGACCACTGAATTCAAAACTCAGTTGGAAGAATTCTCTAAAAACTTAAAGGGGAAAAAAAACAGTAAAATAAAAATCACAGAAGGAAGGACATTAGAAAAATAAGATAGGCCCAGGACATCAAATAGCCAATAACAGTTCAAAAGCAGGGAAGAAAACAGACTGGAGCAATTCAAAAGAAAAAGAGGAAACTTTCTCAGACCAGACAACATATTAGTCAAGATTTATGAAATCACACTCATAACTACATATATAGAATGATGGAATGGCTAAACTTCAAAAATAAATAAGTCTTACAAACATGCAGACATATTTTATAAAAATTTTCCAGGAAGAAAAGGATAATTGGATATATATCACCCATATGCAAGCTTTGTTTTCAGTGATAAGAAAAACTCATCCATTCACCAAATATTTATTAAATTACTATGTGCTGTTTAGCAGCTGGAGATACAATAGTGAACAAATTAGATAAAGTCTCTGCTATGGAACTTCTATTCTAGTGGGACTAAATGAAACTGCAAACAATGTGGGAAAAGCTTACTGAGATAGATAATCTCTGTCTAGGTAAGAAAATTTTGTGTTTCATCATATTTTGTTTCATCATATTTAAGAGGTGATACTACATTTTATTTTATGTTCTAATATTTGTTCTATTAATTAGGATTAGGTTCAGCTCTAAGATTGAATTAACAGTAGTTCATATTCTCTCATAAAGAGTCCACAAGTAGTGGCCTTTGGGCATTCTAACAGCTCAACTCCATGAAATCTTTAGAAATCCAGGCTCCTCTATCCCTAAGAATGTACCCTGTTCCTACCCACACACACACTCACCGCCCCCCACACACACACTCCCCCCAAAATCGTTTAGGGAATCCAAGGAATCAGCATTTTAACAGGTATTCCGTGATCCTAAGGAGGTGGATTTTTTTACCCACCTGAGAAATCCTGAGGTAGAGGAATGAAGAAAAAAAATAGTGAAGTGAGTCCCAAAAACCAAGTAATGAAAGAAATAAAATTACTTCCAAGAATCAAATACAAAATCAATAAATAGTTACTAAGAGCAGACATATACAAAGTTAACTAAAGAAACATAAACCACCAACATCTGACAAAACCCTAACTTTCAGATATTTTCTTATCTACAGAAACAGTCAACATGAAGGTGAATGATGCAAAGCAAGTCCACAGACACAATGAAAGCACCTAAAAAAAGAGTCCCAGAGGCTTTCTCAAGATGTGACACCTACATCTTGTTGCATGCCTTTTTAGGACTTCTCCAACCACTCTCTTATGAAAAGTTTGGATTTATTTTTCCTGCTACCCTCTAAAAAATGTCAGATGATACTTTGTAACTTTAAATTAATTTTGTGCCATTAATAGTATCCTCTGTCAGGTTATGTCTTAGAAACTTAGGTAATATTAAGCTGTATCAAAGGCTGTAATGAGATAATTTTCAACTAAGGAGCTAGGCAAAAATGCAAAATGAATTTGGCTTCACATTCTCATCCCCATGTCATTCTGGAGGGAAATAGGAGGCAAAAGAAAGGACAATATGTCATAAAGCCAGATAAACAATAGTTAACATTATTTTGTAACATCTATCATTCTACTTTTCCTTAACACAACTGTAAAATTTAGATGATTGTTCCCGTTTACCAAGTGGTTTTTGAAAATTCCTATCCACTGGTCCTGTTCAGAAAACAGATGTATCTCCATCTAAATTATCTTAACTTCTGTAGCTAAAATAAACTGCAGACCATTATACTACTCTTCCTTAGAACACTTTCCCTTACCTCGACTTTTTGCTAAGTCCTATCCTTTTAAATTACTGTTTAATTTCCGAATTAATTATTCTACACCTTCAAATCACTCAAGCAACCTCTCAGTATGCTGTAGTAAGGCTTTCCTAGTATCAGTTTCAGACTGGTGATAGAGATTTTATTAAGAGTATGAAGTCTAACCTCTGCCAAGGAGATGTGCGACTGTGGGCAAGTCTCTTCAACGTTCAGAACTTAGTTTATGACATTTGCAAAATGACATTTTTTAAGTGTATAATCATGATTTAAACATACCAGGATTCTTTTTTTTTTTTTTTAAGATTTTTTTTTATTATTATTTATTTGACAGAGATAGAGAGGGAGAGCACAAGCAGGTGGAGTGGCAGGCAGGGGGAGAGGGAGAAGCAGGCTCCCCGCTGAGGAAGGAGCCCGATGCGGGGCTCGATCCCGGGATCCTGGGATCATGACCTGAGCCGAAGGCAGCCACTTAGCCGACTGAGCCACCCAGGCGCCCTATTTTTTTTTTTTTTTTAAGATTTTATTTATTTATTTGAGAGAGAGAGAATGAGAGAGCACATGAGAGGGGGGAGGGTCAGATGGAGAAGCAGGCTCCCCGCCCAGCAGGGACCCCGATGCGGGACTCGATCCCGGGACTCCAGGATCATGACCTGAGCCGAAGGCAGCCGCTTAGCCGACTGAGCCACCCAGGCGCCCCCATAACCAGGATTCTTATAAAGACGGTAGATTTTCTTTAGGGGAGTAATTTGGCAAGTTTTACATAACCTTTCCCAAGCCCTTCATTGTGCGTACTTACTGGAAATCTACTTATGCTCCATTTTACCACGGAATTAAAGGGGAAGGGGATACCCTACATTTTTGCACTGGGGAGAACGGGATCATGGCCCCTGCTAAGATGTACCAGGATGAGAGCACTGCAACATACACCCAGGAAGCTTTATAAAAGCGAAACCAAGGGGTTTGTCAGGAGAAAGCTACGCCCCTACGCCAACCACCGCTGGAGATCCTGTAGGGCCAGGCAAAAAAGGCTTGGGGTTTGTTTTTCTTTTTCTTTTCAAATTTCAAATTCCCTTAAGCCAAAACCTGGACTCCAAACCATCCAGTCTGTGGCTAAACCGCCTCACCGGTTCTGAGTGTGGAAACGCGACTCCGCCTCGCCTGTGACCGCAAGAGGGAGGAGAAGCAGCTCCAGGACAGCCGGGTGAGGCTCAGAGCCCGTCCCACGGGCCCGGCCCCCGCGCTGACTAGACGGCGCCAGCCACCGCCGCTCGCGCCCCAGCCCTGAGAGGCAACACGGCGCAGGCCAACTGCGGCCGGGTCCTGGCGGCGCGCCACGTGACTCGGAGGCGCGGCCAATCAGCGCGGCCCTCTGCGCTATTCAAATTGGCGGCGCGGCCGACGGTTGTGCCCAGCCTCGCCGCCGTCGGGGCCACCGAGCCCTGGGGTCGCCTGACGCCGCCATGCACCGCGAGGGCCGCTGACAGACCTCCGGGCCCGCCGGGCGGAATGGCGAGTCGGAGTGTGCCTCCCGGGCCTTATCGGGCCACCAAACTGGTAAGACAGCGCGGAACGACTGGACGGGCCGGCCGCCGCGATGGCCGCCGCCACCTTCACGTGAGAACGTTCGTAGTTTCGTCTTGGGCGGACAGCTGGGTCCCAGAGCCCCTTGCCTTGATTCGCTGAAAAGGAAGTGGGGGCAATTACCAGGCATTGGGAAACCCTTGCGGGACACGCCTCCCCCCCTTCTTTGTGGGTCTGGGCTGTGTCTGTGAGCCGTGAGTCCGAAGGGTCGCGTCCCCGGGACTGCGCATCATCCTCCAGCCTTTTTAAGCGACTCCTGTGCCTGCAGGTGTCGGCGTGCCCTGGAAAGTCATAGACTATTCCGATTTTAGCCGCTCCCCACGTCTCATTTTCTACCCCCATCAGGATTCAAGAAGAATTTAGAAAGAGTTGCGTTACTCTGAAGTGTCAGAGTGGGGGCAGCCCGAATGTGACAGCTTCGTTTTGCTGGGCCTGGAGAATTTAATGCAGGATCTACCGATTGAAATAGCGCTAGGTAACAGCTGCCCGTTTCAAAACTAAACCCGGAATAGTTAAGATACCCAACGGGAACCACTGTTGGTAGTCACTGGATTTGTGCATTTCGATTCTCAATCCAGTAGAGTCCAGTGCCGCTGGGTACGTGGAATTAGGAGAGTGACTTAACTTCCCTGAGCCCCAGTTTCCACATTGGTAAAGTCAGGCTAATAATGCATACAGCCACCTTAAAGGATATCCCAAGAGGATACTGTATGTGAAAGTCTGTCATCCTATGGGTAAGTTACAGCTCAGTATGTTTCTTGAATAAATAAATGTATGAAATGTGGAGGTGTGCTGGGAAGGAAAGAACAGTTATTGTGTTTTCAGCTCTTAAATTTTGGTTGTGGGTGTCGGGGCTGCATTGATTATATAAGTGATAACATAGCTAGCAGTGGCATCGTTGGGGTTGCAAATCCGATTTCTTGGCCTCTAATATAGAATTTTTCAATTAAAGAGTGATGTGTGTATTTTACACCACCACCATCACCACCTTGGTGCTCCAGTGTTATAGCTGCCACAAACCTGAAAGTTTGGGTTATTTGAGGACAATTTGGAAAATATGTGTATTTTTTAAAACGTAGGTACATCACTGTTATTCAATATGCAGTGGACTTAAAGCTTAGTTAATTTACCCTTCTGTTCTATGTTTGCTGTTAGAATCTTCACGTAAGAAATACTATAGTAAATACGTAAGGTATTTCAACATTAAAGATATTTTACCAGTAAAACTACTGCCTGCCATGAATTTTGTTTGGCCAGCATAGTAGTTATGAATGCAGGTTCTAGGGTCAATCAAACCTGGGTCTGAATGCCTGGATTCATCACTTAGCTGTGTGACCATGGTCCAATTATTAAATCTCTCTGTGCTTCATATTTCTTATATGAAAATGGAATAGTAATAGTACCTAGTCATAGAATTGTGAGAATGAAAGTGAAGTAATGAATGTAAAGCAGTGTCTGACACAAATGCTACTAACATTTTACTAATACTGGTTGAGGTTAAAAAAAAAGAAATGTTTTCTCTATTGAAGACTAAGGCAGATTCACTGCAGTTCTTCATTATTTGTAGGTTTCCTAAATAAGCCAACCAGACCATGAAGTGCTTTTAGTCAAAAACTATTACAAAGAAATATTATTACAATGCTAGAATAAAGAGAAATCAGTATAAGATATAAAATTTTCTGTAGTAAATAAGATGAATGATTTTGTCATGAAAGTTTATAATGTAATCAGATGTGAATAAAATAATTTTCATTGTCTAATTTGTTTCAAATCAGTAAGATATTTAATTTTTGTTGTTTAATATTTTAAAAAATATTTTCTTTCTGCAGTGGAATGAAATTACCACATCTTTTCGAGCGGGAATGCCTCTAAGAAAACACAGGCAACACTTTAAAAAATATGGCAGTTGTTTTACAGCAGAAGAAGCAGTGGATTGGCTTTACGACCTATTAAGAAATAATAACAATTTTGGTCCTGAAGTTACAAGGCAACAGACTCTCCAACTGCTGAGAAAATTTCTTAAGAATCATGTAATTGAAGATATCAAAGGCAGATGGGGATCAGAAAACCTTGATGACAACAGTCAGCTATTCAGGTACTGAACAGATAAATAACTGCAAAACTGAATTACTTAACAATAAAGTTTAACGCCACTTCTATAATACTTTTACTAAAATTGCAGCTTCTTCAGAAGAAATGTTTTCTTTATAAAACTTACTGCTCTTAGTACAATTAAAAGCACTTAGAAGTTAAAGTTAATTGCTGTACAATTAAAACTTTTAAAATGGAGACGAACCATGAGAGACTATCGACTCTGAGAAACTGAGGGTTCTAGAGGGGAGGGGGGTTGGGGAGATGGGTTAGCCTGGTGATGGGTATTAAAGAGGGCACGTACTGCATGGAGCACTGGGTGTTATACACAAACAATGAATCATGGAACACTACATCAAAAATTAATTAATTAAAAAAAACTTTTAAAATGTTAAGTAGTATATATAATAAAATAGAGTGAGATATTATCACTTTTTCATATTCTGAAAGCTGTAACATTTCAAGAACAGATCATTATTAACCTTTAGTTTCATAGATTGAGGAATTATAAGACAAATCCTCACAGGTCCTTGCCCTCAACTAACATATAATCTTATATAATCTAAGAATAAATGTGATAAAATAAATAATAGCAAACTTTATATAATAAATAACAGAAGAAATATACCATAAGTTAAAAAGAATATTTATTAAGGATTTACCATGTATCAGAAGCCCTGCTTTATGATTTATATGTTTTCTTATTTAATCCCTGGATTAGTTAAGCAGGATAGGTATTAGCTCCTTTTTACAGATGAGGAAGCTGAGACCATGCTTCATTTAATCTTGTTACATATGTCTGAAATATGTTCTTCTACCTTGAAACGCTATGGACATTTGTCAGATTAGTAAATACATTTGTTCTCCTGTCAGTTGTATTTCAGCTTTCTCTGGAGCCTTTCTGACTCCCTCAGGCCAGCACAATTGCTTTTTCTCTCATGCACACAGGGTTCTGTTTCATATATCATTAAACTAGGTCTTTGGATTCTAATACCTATGCTTTTTTTCTCTACAAAATTAGTACTTTTCAAATGAAATGTCTTATAAGTTAATTCTTGCCTCTGTATCAGAGATGATTTATGTTGTACAAGTCAATTGCAATAACAAGCATATGAATAGTTCATTTTGTAGAACACCTACCAATCCTTCCTCTCCTAACTACAGCTTAGTCACCTTTGTGAGCTCCTTTGCTGTTATTCATCCTTTAGCTGTTACTGGTTCTTAAGGTCCTAGACTTATCTTTACTTCACCTCTCTCCCTGGGCAATCTATTGCCATGTCTTCATCTACTTTCCTTTTAACTTTCAAACTTCCAACCCAAATATACCTCCTGAGCTTTAGACCCATTTTTTGCCCATTAGGCATTTCAGATATAACATAAAGAAAAACCAGTATCATGTCTTAACCTAAATTTTGTCTTCTTATATCTATACCTAGATGAATGGCACTGTTTTCTCCTTTAGATGCTTTAATTCTTTTCCTTTCTTCTCCCCTTTAAATATGATTTAATTAACAAACCATGTCTGTTATACTGCTTCAGTAGTTCTCTATCTGTTCACTTCTCTCTCCACCCTGATAGTTCTTTTTGTTAGACCATTTTTCTCTCTTACCCGGAATTCTGTGTAATTCTTCAACTAGTCTCTCTGCCTCTAGTCTTTTATAATGGTAACAAAATTATAAAGTACTTAAAAATAAACTTTACCAGAAATGTGTAAAACCTTACTGGAGAAAATTATAAAATTGTATTGAAGGTAATAAGTGGAGAAGGATATCCTGTTGATGAATCAAAAGACTTAATATCATAAAAAAGTCACTTTTCACAAAATTGATATATAAATTTAGGTCATTTTCATTCAAAATCCCATATAATTTTTTTATAAAATGTGACAAGCAGATTCTAAAGTTCATTTAGTAATATAAAAGTTCAAGACAATTTTGAAGTGAACAAGGAAGGGAGAATTGCCCTATATGATATCTGGGCTTAAAGTAAATTAAAACAATTAACTACTGAAAAAGCAAACCCATACATACAGTTGATTCTTGAATAATGCAGGGATTAGGGGCATTGACTCCTTGCATGGTCGAAAATCCACATACAACTTTTGACCCCAAAAACTTTACTAATAGCCTACTGTTGACCAGAAGCTTTATCAACAACATACATAATTAATACATGTTTTGTATGTTACATGTATTATAAACTGTATTCTTTTTTTTTTTTTTAAGATTTTATTTATTTATTTGACAGAGAGAGAGAGAGACAGTGAGAGAGAGAACACAAGCAGGGGGAGTGGGAGAGGGAGAAGCAGGCTTCCCACGGAGCAGGGAACCCGATGCGGGGCTTGATCCCAGGACTCTGGGATCATGAACTGAGCCAAAGGCAGACGCTTAACGACTGAGCCACCCAGGCGCCCCTAAACTGTATTCTTATAATAAAGTAAGCTAGAGAAAAAAAGTTAAGAAAATCAGAAGGAAGAGAACACTTTTATAATACTGTATTGCATTTATTAAAAAAATTGTGTATAAGTGTTCAAACCCATCCTCAGGGTCAACTGTATATGGGAACTTGGTATAAGTTATACATGGATTAAATACCTAAATATGAAAATAAAACACTTATGAAGGAATATAAAAATGTATTTTTAGGACTGTGGAATATAATAGAACTTCTGAGGTCACGAAAAACTTATGCATATATTTAATGTGTAAGATACCGTAGAATATAAAAACACCAAACCGTATATATTGTTTATGAATATTTATTAAAAGTATAAAATCATGAACAAGAAGGAAATATACTAACTGCAAGTTAATGGCTTCCCTCAGAAAGAGAGAAAGAAATAGAATAAGCAAAGAATTTCTTTGATTTAACAAAAAAATAATAATGAAGTCTTTAGTAAAATGTTAACAATTGCATTAGTTGATGATTACATACATGGATATTGTCTATATTTCTGTACTTTTTTGTATCTTTGAAATATTTTTTATTTCACTGGAGGGGGGAAAAAGCCTTATAATCAAAAGGAGTAACAGAGACCAAGGTCTGGAAATTAGAACAAGCACAATGGACAAAGGTCAGAAAATATATATAAATTAGATCGCTTGTCAAAGAAATTTAGAAAATGGAACCATTTTCTTCTTCAACAGAATTGATCCCAATAATAACTCTGAATTATCCAGATAATAAAGTTAAAATATGTACAGTATACTAAGGAAAGTAGGAAACTATTAAAATATTTTTTAAAGGTTTAATGGGAAAATCTATTTATATAGAATCTTCATTCCTTGGCAATATAAATAAATTCAGTTCTTTTGTGATTTTTATTTTAGATAAACAGGCATTAAAAATTTGTTTCTGATCTTACATTACTTAATTGCATATTATTCTTAAACCAGATTTCCTGCAAATTCTCCGCTTAAAAGTCTTCCACGAAGGCATCCAGAACTGAGAAAAAACAGCATAGAAAACTTTTCCAAAGATAAAGATAGCATTTTTAAATTACGAAATTTATCTCGTAGAACTCCTAAAAAACTTGGATTACATTTCTCTCAGGTAAAACATCCCTTTTACTAATTACTAGTTTAAATGTAATTACCATGTACTTAATTATAAAATCATTAAAAGTATGTAAGTCTTTAATATTTGAAGCCAATACTGAAGTCTCTTAACCTACATTGTGTTCCAAAAATATGTGTGTAAATTGTCTTACAGTGGAACATAGAACCCATAGGAGCAATAATTAAAATGGTAGTGAGACATACTTGAAATAGTATTTGTATAATTTAAGCCTGTTTTGTTTTAAATTGATTTGAGGGTGGTAGGGGCAGCTACAAAAGCAAAAAGCTCTTTTACTGTATGTTAACATTATTTCTTTAAGTGATACTTACCTTATAGCATCACTAGACTGTTTACCAATAAAATTGCAAAGTATTAGGAATTGTGCCAGTTCAGTATTTCCTTAATTTGAGCATAATATATTAAACCAAAGTAATTTTTTTACAGGAAAATACAGAGAAAATGAACCATGAAATGATCAATGAAGATCAAGAAAACTCCGTTGATAATAGAGAAATAAGCCAGGAAGATGTTGAAGAAGTTTGGAGATATGTTATTCTAATCTAGTAAGCTAAAACTAAGCTCTAACCAAGTTCCAGAGGTGTTTAGAATGTTAATTTGACATTTTTATCGAGATAATACAAATGCAAAAAATCTTACAATTTAACTTATATGCGTTTCTTAATAAATTCTCTTGTTATAGTTCTAGTATAGTAGAAATAGAATGTCTTCAGTATGATTTATTTTTCTTTGAATCAAAGTTATACCTATAGTTTGGAGTCTTATATTGGAATCCTTTCAAGTTTACTAAGATAAATACATTTGAAAGTGGATACTAAGTATAAATCTTATAAGTTTGGTTTAAGAAAAGAAATATTCTGATGGCGTTGTTTGCCATTAATACTCTTTCATATTTATATCCTATTCCACTTATTTTATAGAGAAAAAGAAGTTTGTGTTCTTTCTTCTGTTTAGCCTGCAAACCATTTTAGGTGTGCCATCCCTAGAAGAACTCATAAATCCAAAGCAAGTGGTTCCTCAATACGTAATGTACAACATGACCAATACAAGTAAACATGGAATAGTTATACTACAAGACAAATCAGGTTGGTATCAGTAAAAGAAGTTGGAATCTTTTAAACTTGCTAACATAGGTTACAGCTATAGTGGGGGTGCAGAGAGACTAAAAATATAGAAAGTAGAATATTTTAACTGAGAGAGCATCAAGGGGAAATTATTATTTTATCATAGGTGCTTTAGTAATCATTTTAAGTTAATATTATTCATACTATTATTCTAGCCTCTAAGTGGTATTTATGCATATAACTACATTTTACTGAGGGCCTACAATGTACCAGGCATTATGCTAAAGATTTAGTAATGAACAAGAGGGAAATGGCCCATGACTTCCTGGAGCTTACGTGAGTAGTTACATATAAATTTACACAGGTTTAGACATATACGCAAAACTGAGGTAACACACAATAAAATAAGCCCAAACTCTCAAAGCCGAAATTTTGAAGATTACTGGCTTTGTATTATATATATTTATATAATGTATTGATTATAGATCTAAGATGGAAAAATTAGGGATATAATTCAAGCCAGATGCATTACAAAACTTAACATTTCAAGAAATGTATCAATAAATCTCAAAGTGTTGACTCATTTTTTATAATCAATTGCTGCCTGGAGAATTAACTGGCATGCATTAGTTGAGTTTCTTTCTGTTGGCAAGAACTTTAAGGTTTAAACTGTAGGAACAAAAAGCAAAAACTTAAGAGTCATGTTGCATATGCATATGGCTTTGGTCCAGTCCCACCTTTCATTACCTAAAATCACATACTTAATAGTATATTATCTTATTCAAGCTTTCTGTTCTTTATAACCATAAACTTTTCAAATCAAGTGTATGTATGGTTTTTGATGGGTGTCAAAAAACTACTAGATTTTATGCAGCATATTTCAGTTAGTGGCAAATAAAAGATTTTAAGGAAGCCTCACTGTGAAAGAACCCTAATATTCAAATATAGCTCATTTCAATCATAGATCTCACTCAAATCAGTAATATTCTAATAGCATAGCTATAATTAGAATGGAAATGAGGATAAAGAAAACATGGTAGTAGTGGACAAGGATGAACATTAATTTATTTTTGAACCCCCACCAAAATAATTTATCCTCAATTTTGGGATAACTAATTGTTTATGTATCATGGAAAGAATCAAACTCAAGATCTCTGTAAGTTTTAACCTTGTCTTTTAAAATATTATTTTGGCTTTATGTCTTGTTAAACATATAATAATTTTTAATCCTGATAATATACATGTATATACATACATGCATATATATATACACATGCATATATGTGTGTGCATATAATTATATATATAGTAAGTGTAAAATTTTAATATACTATCATAAAAGTTGTGTGATTTTCTAAACTGTAAATATTTTTTTGTATAGATGACCTTCCTCATTGGGTATTATCTGCCATGAAGTGTCTAGCAAATTGTAAGTTAAACAAGCAAAATATGTATGTATATATATGTTTCATATTCATAGCATTTAACAAGAACTAAGGAGATTTTTAAAATAATTCTTAGAGGTCCTGATAAAGTATGCCAGTTTCTCTTGATGTTTAAATGACAATCTAGTAGAACTGATTACATTTCCTTGCATGCGGAATAGTCCTTAACTTTTTCTATGCAGATGATGATTTTATAATTCAATCTCATCATTTATGGTTCAGTTTTCATAAATCATAAAATCATAGGCTAGTGGATCTTACAGAATTTTTAGGTATAACCTACATCAGTTGTCTTAGTGAGGCCTCTAGAATTCAAATAGCAACCTGTTAAGTAACATAGCTCTTACAAGCTGGAAAGATTCAATCAGAAATAAAGTCGCATAAAATCTACTTTAGTCCCCTTGCCATTATACAAGGCTTCAACACTGAGGTGCTTCATGACATGCTTGTACTCCATCAGATATATTAATGGGACTTTTATATTTATGGGGAAAAAAAATCTGTCACTAATCAGCAAACCATTTTTTTAGGATCTTGTTCATCAAGCTTTTTCCATAATGATCAGTAATAACTGATTTTTATAATTTGAGACCCTAGTTCAAGTATAAAGCCCTAATTGCTTTAAAAGTCAATTTTAAAAATATGCAGAAATATATGCTTCTAAATCATCAAAAGTGGGGTGCCTGGATGGCTCAGTCTGCTAAGTGTCTGCCTTCAGCTCTGATCATGATCCCAGGGTCCTGGGATCGAGCCCCACATCGGGCTCCCTGCTCAGTGGGGAGCCTGTTTCTCCCTCTGCTTGTGCTCTCTCTCTCTCTGTCAAATAAATAAAATCTTAAAAATAAATAATAAATCATCAAAAGTTAAATTATATTTTGATAGTTTTGTTATAAAAGGATTTTTCTAGTTCTTATGAAATGAGTATTTTATTAATGATGTTCAAGATAGGTATATATTCCCTGTTGTCCACTGGGTGTCAATATGACAAAATAACAGAATAAATAGCAATAAAGTAAATAATGTAAGTGATAGATTTTATTTATCAAATTGAGGTAAAGGTCTTAATCATAAGCTCAATTTTTCAGTTTCTCTTTCTACCTTCCCTCACCTAACTGCCCTTCTCTCTCATACCTTGGTTCATGGTTAGCAACTCCGATACTTAGACTTTCAGGATTTCTCTGACATCCCATGTTGAAGGATTTTTTTTCTCTTCCCTTTCTTACCAGTCTATGTTATACTTAAAATGGTACCAAATATGTAATTTACTAGATTCCAGTTTAACAATATATCTAGCCAGAGGTAGTATTTAGACTTGTAGTTATTATTTAATCCCCTATAGTAATCCTGTGACATACAGGAATCAGTGATTAATATATTAATTTATTATGTTTTTTTTCTAGAAGAGATTTTTTGTTTCTAGAAGATCTACTGATAATATAAAGAGCTATGCATTCAAACCTAGATTCTCTAACTATAAATTCTGTATTTTAATTCTAGTAGGTGTATTTTCTGTCTTAGAAAATTTTGTAATGATTATCAAAATTTTTTATTCTACATATTGAGAATATTTCTTATCCTCCTTAAGAAGATGTTTATTTTGCTCTACGAAAATCCATATTAGCCTTTAAGCTATTAAATGTGTGTGATTTGTTTCCTTTAATCCTTTTTTAGTGCATGAGCTCACATTTGTTATGACAATACAAAAGCTTGGAGACAGAGAAGTAAGAGAGATTATTTGGGTTTGGGAAGAGTAAGATTTTAACTTGAAAGAACAGTGGGGCATGTGGGTGGCTAAGCATCTGCCTTCTGCCTTGGGCTCAGGTCGTAATCCCAGGATTCCCAGATGGAGCCCTGCATCAGGCTCCCTGCCCAGCAGGGAGCGCTTCTCCCTCTGCCTGCTGCTCCTCCTGCTTGTGCTCTTTCTCTCTCTGTCAAATAATAAAATCTTTAAAAAAAAAAAAAAGAGAGAGAAACAGAGAGAGAAAGAGAAAGAGAAAAAGAGAGAAACAAAAAAAAGAGTAAGGAAGAGAGAGAGAGAAAGAAAGAAAGAAAAAGAAATAGAAAGAGAGAAAGAAAGGAAGGAGAGAGAAAGGGAGGAAGGAAGGAAAGAAAGGAAGGAAAGAAGAAAGAAAGGGAAAGGAAGGGAAGGGAAAGAGAGGGAAAGGAAAGAAAGGAAGGAAGGAAGAAAAAAGAAAAGAAAAGAAAAAGAATAGTGGGGCACCTGGGTGGCTGTTGTTAAGCGTCTGCCTTCGGCTCAGATCATGGTCCCAGGGTCCTGGGATCGAGCCCCACATTGGGCTCCGTGCTCAGCGGAGAGTCTGGTTCTCCTTCTGCCTGGGCTTGTGTTCCCTCTCTTACTGTCTCTCTCTCTCTGTCAAATAAATAAATAAAATCTTTAAAAAAAAAAAAAAAAGAAAGAAAGATAGACTCTCAAACCTGAGTGCATATTACAGTAACTAAGGAAACTAGCCAAAGATTGTGATTCGGTTGATTCATTAGGTGGTTTCATTCAGTTGATTCCACAGAGAAGATTCTTATAGTGAAGATTCCCAGATCAGCGTTTGGAAACTACTAAATTAGTGAGCCAGAAGCAAACATTTTTAAGTCAGTAATTCTTAGCTTCACCTCCATAAATTCTGGTCTGTACAGAGGAACTTATATTTTTAATAGGCACATTGGATGATTCTGATTATGTAGTCCATGGAGCATACTTTAAATATTGTTAGACCTCAAGGTCCTGGGTCTAGCTCTCACTTACACTGCTCTAAGTTCTAATTCTAGTTTTACCACCAATGTCTCTTTCATCTTAGGCAAGTTACTCTGAGCTTCACTTTTTTATTTCTGAGTAAAACAATAATGAGCAGGAATGATTCTTTCAAGAACATTAAGCTAATGAAATGGAAATATAAAGACATTATTTAAATTCATTAAGGGCATGCTTTGTGTTAGGTAAAATTTGTTCATGAAAATGTAAATTTACAAAAGATAATTTAGAAGGATTATTTGCATTATCTAAATATTCTTTGTTTTATAAAATGAATTGTAATAAAATCTCATTAAATAACCTTAATACTTTAAAATATATTTCAAATTTTGCCTTATATACAATTTTCAGGTATATAAATATTAAAACAAAATGCTAGTAGTTGCTTGCGTATTTCTAATGAAAACATAATGAGAAAGAATGAGATGTGCACAACTCTTTAAATTTTTGAATTGTGACAGAATTTGTTAAACTTAGCACCTTCATGAAATACAGGTTTTATACTTTTTACAGGCATATTTAAAATTTTTATTTAAAATAAAATACATTTTGCCAATTTTTTTTTTTTTTTGCCTCCTGTTTCGTAGGGCCAAGAAATAATGATATGAGTAATCCAACTTATGTTGGATTTGAACGAGATGTATTCAGAACAATAGCAGATTATTTTCTAGATCTCCCTGAACCTCTGCTTACCTTTGAATATTATGAATTATTTGTAAGCATTTTGGGTATGTATGGACTTTTACTTACTATTTAAATTTATCTTATTAACCTTTTCAAGTCTCCCATAATTTAAAAGATCTAAAAGTGTAGGTAAATATGAAGGTGGCAAGCTATGAATTATTTTAAAATTTGGGAATACTCTGGTTCCTGTTATGTTGTTTTCCAATAATTCAAATATGTCATTCCAACACCAGTTCTCCACATCAATTGAATGTCCTACAATTCATTTCTGACACTGACTACCCAAAGTTAGATTAGACCCCACAAGTTAGGGACAAAATCCTTCAGTCCTGATACTAACCATCCAGAGTTAATGCAAACTCCACAGATTAAGAGCTCAGCTCCACAAGACTGCCCTCCATTCAGGTACCACCTGTTAATGAGGTCCTCAGCCTTACTCACACTTCTGCCCAACTAACTACCAGTTTGGGGGTTCCCACAACCTTCCTTGCTTGGGCTTAATAATTGATATAACTCACAGAACTCACAGTACCAGTTTTTATAAAGGATACAAGTCAGGAACAGCCATATGGAAGTATAAGTATACAGGGCAAGATATGAAAGTAAGGGCTGTGGAGAGCTTTCATACCCTCTCCAGGGATGCCATCTTCCCAACCATGTCCATATGTTCACCAACCCATAAGCTCCCTTAGCCTTGTTACTTCAGAGTTTTAATTGAGATTTAATTATATAAGCATGATTGACTAAATCATTGGTCATTGGTGATTGCACTCAATCTTCAACCCACATCCTCCTCTCCTCCAGGGAGTTCTGAGGTAGGCTGAAAATTCCAAACTTCTAAGCAAGTCCAGCCCTAAGTCTCCTCAGTAGCATAAACTCAGATGTACTCAAACAGGTGCATTATGAAAAACAAAAGACTCCTGTCACTCTGGAAATTCCAAGCATCTTAGGAACACTATATCAGGTACTAGAGACAAAGACCAAATATATAAGTTTTATTATACTATAGTTGTCTTATAATTAAGAGCTTTCTAATACTCGTAGACTGAAACCAGTTATTTTTTTAATGTATTTGACTCAATTATAATTTAATTAGACTGTTGAAGTAAATTTTAAAGTTATTTATATCACAAGTTGGAAAGCCTCTAGTCTTGCACTTTGTAACTGTATGTTGCATGTGTCCTATTTAAGTGGCTTCTGAATTAAGCAACTGCTATTTGTACTGTACTAACAATATATACTATAGTGATGCTTTTTTTTTTTAACTTTACTATTGTTTTTGTTTTATTTTTGCCCACTGTCACACAGTTGCATCTTAATTTTTGTTTCATTTCCTGGTAGTTGTTTGTGGCTACGTCACAGTTTCAGATAGATCCAGTGGGATACATAAAATCCAAGATGATCCACAGTCTTCAAAAATCCTTCGCTTAAACAATTTGAATTCCTTCAAATCAACTGAGTGTCTTCTTCTCAGTCTGCTTCATAAAGACAAAAACAAAGAAGAATCAGATACTACTAAGAGACTGCAGATAAGTGATCAAGGATTTCAAGAAAAATGTGCTAAGAAAATGGAGCTAGTTAATTTTAAAAATAGAAGAGCCAGTGCTAATGACATAATGGGAGGAAGTTGTCATAATTTAATAGGCTTAAGTAGTATGCATGTTCTATCCTCTAACATCAAACCAAGGTGCCATTCTTTAGAAGGAATTATAGACTTACCAGGGAGTTCAAGTAAAGAGGTCTTCAATGTCTTCCATCAATCTGTTCTGAATATAGAAGAACAAAATAATAAGCAGTTTTTAGAGTCTAAGACCGAACAGGAATCCCTAATGAATCTTCATTCAGAGGAAAGTAATCAAAAGCCACTCTGTGTTGGCTTTAAGAGAACCTCTACTTTGACTGTTCAAGACCAAGAGGAGTTATGTAATGGGAAATGCAAGTCAAAACAGCTTTGTAGATCTCAGAGTTTACTTTTAAGAAGTAGTACAAGAAGGAATAGTTATATCAATATGCCAGTGGCTGAAATTACCGTGAAACCAAATCTTGGACAAGGCAGCACAAGTGTGCAAACAGCTATGGAAAGTGAACTCGGAGAGTCTAGTACCACAATCAATAAGAGACTCTGCAAAAGTACAATAGAACTTTCAGAAAATTCTTTATCTCCAGCTTCTTCTGTGTTGACTGGCACACAAAGTAAGGCTGATGCTTTTGATGCATGTAATATTAACTTTTAGTGTTTACTAACTGTGTTTTGTTTACCTGTCTTTTCTTCTCTGAAACTGCTTTATATTTTTCCTCCAAAAGGAAAGGTTTTTATTGTAAAAGACTTTGTCATGGCATAACCAAGATTTATTCTACTTAACTAAAACCCTTATTTCTTTTACCTCATTTTAACTTACTCTGAGTCACTTTATTTATCTGTAGTACATAAAGGATATTAATACTCATATAGATTATGAAGAAAGCAATGAGAATCTACCATGCTTTTGAGGAATGTGGAAATTTCTAGGGACAGTTAAAATGTATTTTAGTATTTATATAACAGTATTCTTTATGTAATTGTGTATGCTCATAGTTTGAAAGCAACTAATGTCATTGATGACTTTTTTCGGTGGTGGGGTGTAATTTTGCCTCCTAGGTTTGCTACAACCTCATTTAGAGAGGGTTGCCATCGATGCACTACAGTTATGTTGCTTGTTACTGCCCCCACCAAATCGTAGAAAGCTTCAACTTTTAATGCGCATGATTTCCCGAATGAGTCAAAATGTTGATATGCCCCAACTTCATGATGCAATGGGTACAAGATCACTGGTAAGTTGATTTCTGAAGGAAAGAATAAGCCTTGGTTCATAAATTAAAAAAAGAAAAGCAAATCATCCAAAAGTACTTACTTGAGTGATATTGTTGTCTCAAAACCTAGATTCTTGGGATAGAAAAGCTCTTAAAAGTATCTTTCCTAGTAGCAGAATGTTGCTACATTAATCCTTTGTGCCTAGTATGCTAAATTTTCATATCCTGATCTTTATCTTGTCTGAGCACTTTGCTTCTTCACTCCTAACAGATCATAGTGATTGACCCGGATTATCAGACCATATTCCATTACCTTGAGCCAATTCTGTTTGGTGGGGAAGAAAGAGGAGATATAGGCACAGTTAAAAGCATAAGGGCACTATAACTTTGTAAAGGAGAGAATTAATAGAAATATTGTGGTAGTGGGAAAGTTGTATTTGATGAAATACGTGAATTAGGATAGCATATCATTGTGGGCAAGAAATCGGAACAAACTACTGTGAAGCAGTAGTGGATGAGGGTGGAAGCATTTTATACAGATATTGATTGGAAATGAACTCTTAAAATAGTATCTGATCTCTCGCTCGCTCGCTCTCTCTTTTCAAGAGCTGCCATTTCCTCAGTGCAGCTTCAGATGATTTTCTTATAGCAAGGAATCTGGAACTGAGCTCTATTCTTCCACTCATTAAAGACAGTTCTTTAGCAATGATAGACCCAATCTAAAGAGGAAGAATTATTCTTGAATAATTGTGACACCATTAAAAGGCATAGAGAAGTTTGTAGAGGAATATACTTTGAAAGACATGAATCGAAAGGAAATAATTTCCAGTTTTATACTTTTTGAGTTTGAGTTTATAGGACATCCAAGTGAAATTTATCCGACAGACTATTAGAAACATGAGCCTGGTAAAGATTAGGGCAGAAGGCAGATTATTTGGAGAGAGGTAGTAGTTGGAGCTTTGAAAATAAATGAGCTACAAAGCTAGGAGAGAAGAATAAAAAGCTGAGGACTCTCTTGGAAGGAGAGAGGAAAACATGTCTGACATGTAGGAATAAAACCAAAAATATTTCAATTCAATAAATATGTTCCTCATCTATCATGTGCTAAATACTTAGAATTCTGATAACTAATTATTTTAGAATGAGGTATGTGTTTGTGTGTCTTACACTTAGTGGGTAATATGGATATGAATGCAAGTAAATGAGTTTTGAAACACAAAATTTAACCCAGGATTTGACAACTCCTTATGATGGAATTGAAAAATGTATGTATGAGTTGTCTTTAAAGACTGATGGAATAAGGGTTAAAAGCTATTTTCCAGAATTCCAAAAGCTAAATGGTACCAACCTCATAACCACTAATGTTTACATGTTATGTATTCTCCTAATTCGTGTTTTATGGGGTTAATTTAATATAATAAGTCATTGTTCTTCGACATTCTTTAAGTGACATATCTATATGATACTAATGGAACCCATGGTACTTACCAATAAAATTGTGACAAAATTAAAGAAAAAGCTAAGCCCTTTATAATCCTTTGGAATTACATTAAAGAAATACTTAACAAGTACTTTAAAAAGAATAACATATTCTTACCTTTCTAATGTAATTAATTGTCCTCATTTTTAAGCTGAAGTCTGCTTATCACTTTATCTCAGTACTTCAGCATGATACCCAGAAATTACTGATACTCTTATTTATATAAAACCTTAGGGTTTTAAATTCACATCTTTTAATATGTTTCTAGATGATAAACACTTTTTCTCGGTGTGTGCTATGCTGTGCTGAAGAAGTGGATCTTGATGAGCTTCTTGCTGCAAGATTAGTTTCTTTCTTAATGGATCATCACCAGGAAATTCTTCAAGTACCCTCTTACTTACAGACTGCAGTGGATAAACATCTTGACTACTTAAAAAAGGGCTATGTATGTATTGTAAATCTTAAAATTCTCTGCATTAGTCAGTTCCAAGTGGCAAATTCATCTCAAACTAGCCTAATTAAAAAGGAAGACTTTATTAGCACACAGGAATAACCTCTAAAAGTCGGGAATATAGACAGAATCTGGGGACTCAAATAGCAATAAAACTGTTTCCATCTCTTATTTCCATTTTGGTCCTATATTTAACAAATGGCTCCTTCACATAATGGGGGGCACATGGCTGATTAAGGCTCTTAAGGCACAGACTTGCATTTTTAATCCAAAGGAAAAAAGAACTACCCCTTTACCTACCAATTTAAAAGTTCTTCACATGGACTCTGGCTCAGTCTAGGCTAAATACACATCCTTTAGGTGGTTGAGGGTGAGTGCATTAGAGACAGGGCCATACTCTGGCTCTACATAGATTAGAAGAGAATCTGCTCTTCAAAAAAAGTGAGGACAGGGGCACCTGGGTGGCTCAGTCAGTTAAGTATCTGCCTCTTGATTTCAACTCAGGTCATGATCTCAGGGTCGTGAGATCGAGCCCCACATCAGGCTCCACACTTAGTGCAGAATCTGCTTGTCCCGTTCCCTCTGCTTCTCGCTCTCTCTTTCTCAAGTAAATACATAAATAAAATCTTTAAGGGGGGTGGGGTGAGGATAGTGGAGCTGGAATGGGAAGCGACTATTACAAGAAGGAGAGCAGGAATACTGAGTAACCAAAAACAAGATGTCTTATTTTCAATCTTTGGCTGCCCAGCACATATATTTCACATATATGTTTCTTCCCATATATATCATTCTAATATTGCCCTGGCTTATCATAATTATCCTTACAATTTCCTTCTGTTAGCAGATGATATAGTATCTGCTCATGCTTCTACACCTCAAAAACAGTAGATGAATACTATGTCAGAACATTAATGTTTTAAAATGAATTAAAACATCACTTTGATTTTTTATTTTGTAGTTAAAAGAATAAAATACATGGTTAATGGCAATATGATGATGGATGACTTTAATACTTATTCTGTGCTGAGCACTTTATATACATTATCTCATGTAATCCCCATTTTACAGATGAGGAAACAGACCAAGAGTAGTACAATAACTTGCTGAAAGCGAGTAGATTGTGGGTCTGGGATTTAGATTCTGGGATTTATCACTACTGTACTGCATAATACAGTTTCCTGAAAGTATTGACTGTTTGATGGGAAATTAATACTAAATCCCATCGAAAGAACCCTTATCAAATAGGAACATGAACAGAATTAATGACTTGTACTATATCATTTCGTTCACAACAGATTAAAAATCCTAGAGATGGACTGATTGTTCCTTTGCCAACGTATTCATACTGCAAGCAGATTAGTGCTCGGGAGTTTGATGAACAAAAAGTGTCTACCTCACAAGCTGCAATTGCAGAACTTTTAGAGAATATTATTAAAAACAAGAGTTTGCCTCTAAAGGAGAAAAGGAAAAAACTAAAACAGGTAAGAGAATGAACAAGTTCTCAATCATGTAATATTTTTCAATATGCTGTTGCTGATTGTTATTTAATAACATTTAGAATCTAATTTCTCATTTTAGTATTTTGGATTTTAGATACTATATATATAGGCTATTTATATAGCCTACATGCCTGGCTTTACTCTTTATCCTGAAATTTAAATAATAATAATAATAATAAAAGATACTCAAAAAAAATAATAAAAGATACTCTTCCTTTACTTCTTATAATTATAGTTTAGATTAGCCTGGGAAAACAATTAAAATATTTTGATTATAATACATAACTTTTAGTGACTCATTATTACCATTTAGAATTTTTATCTCCATCAAAATTCAGTAGCAACATGATTCCGGCAAGTTTAATTCCAGGTCTGAGATACTCAAATATGAAATATTTGATCATTATGACCTTCATAGGTGTTACAAATGGAAAGGAAGAAGATCTGGAATTTAGGAGAAGAATACATCAGAAGAGAATCCTAGAATATTAATGCTAACTTGGATCTAAGAAATCTTACATTATACCTTTCATATATGAGAAAGCAAAGGAAAAGGCAAGGATAAATTGAAAGTATACTCACTTCTGAAATACATGTTTGAGAAAGGCCCTGAATTCTTATAAAATGTTGAACACTGGCTTCAGCTAGGGTAATAAATGTAAAATACCCTCTAATTTCTCACCTCATTTTTAAGTTTCAGAAGGAATATCCCTTGATATATCAGAAAAGATTCCCAACCACGGAGAGCGAAGCAGTACTTTTTGGTGACAAACCTACAATCAAACAACCAATGCTAATTTTAAAAAAATCAAAGTTTCGTAGTCTAAGGTACTAACTGAATTAAAAATTACAATGTAATACTTATGGAACTTTGGTAAATGAAGCCATATCTAAGAATCTAGCTTCTAAAAAAGAAGTCTATTTATTAATAAGGTTTTTCTAAATAAAACACGTATGTAAAGAGGTACCAAAGTAATTTTTTATCAGTGTAAGACTGCCAAGAAACTAATAGGTTTCAACTGAGAGCAAATAACAAAAGTGGTACCAGATACTTTAACCAGTAACAATCTTTTTTTTTTTTTTAATACAACACCTGCAAAAGCTATTATGGTGTGTGCTAAAATTTTACTTACTTGAATTTTGAAAACTGACATGTTTATCAAGATTAAGCTGTAATTCGGTTTTTAAAAGAAATTAACTCTATCTGTACATGTGCTTATGAATATTAGCTAAAGTACTACTTGTTTAGGGGTACCCTTGTTTCTAAGTATAAGAATGTGAAGAATATTGAAAAACTCAGTGAATTCTCTATGCTAAATGTTGCACTCTTTTGTATATTCTTTTTCTACTTTTAATCTATTTATATATGTATGTGTTTTTTAAATATGCACATGTAAGTCTTCAGTTTGCTTTAAACATTTATCTCAACTGCTTCAATCATTCAATTTCTCAATAAATATCTTTTGCATTCTTATGTTCATGTATCTACTAGAAGATAGTGGTGTAAAAGAAGTATATGGCAATCACGTGTTCATTCAAAATATTTATTTAGCAACTACTATGTGCCTTTTATTATTCCAGATATGAAGAGACAATGATGAATAAAATAGAAAATCTCTTCCTTTATTTATTTTGTAGTCAAGGGAGATACACCTATCAGATACTTAAAATAACAATAAATCCCCTGAAATCAAGTCATGGGATGGCCTTCAGCTGAAGACTGATCTCCTTAGTTATGTTAACAGTTCTCTAAGCTAGTGTTTTTCAAACTGTTGCATATTAGAATCACCAAAAGTTTTAAAACAATACATGCTCAGGCCCTACCCTATATCAGTAGGCATCAGTATTTTTCAAACTCTTGAGGCAATTCCAATATTCAGCCAACTTTAAAAATCAGTCCCTAAACACTTTTTATAAGCATTTAAGTAAATGCCAAGCTGGTGGCACACTGGCTTTATTATTTCATTGGAAGAAAATGCAAATTATAAATGCTTCTTATCTTAATACAGGGTTATTCATATTTCTGCTTTACTAAGTACAAACTTGAAGCAGTTTTTCTTCCATATTTTACTCCAAGATTGATTAATATCCATTCTCTATGTGTAAAGATATATACATCTGAGATGTAATAGAAACTTATTATTCAATTACTTGATTTCTCTATAAAATGATAATGTTTCATTTCATTTGACATTACTATTTTTTATTAAAAACCTGGACAGAAAATGATAACTATATTTTTTGCCCTTAGCTGTAAAATCATAGGACTAAATTAGATCTTTTTCCAAGGTGTCTGTATGCTAAAACTTTTCCTCTTTAAAGATGTGTAATAGGGGCCTCTGGATGTCTCAGTCAGTTAAATATCCAACTCTTGATTTCGGCTCAGGTCATGATCTCAGGGTTGCGAGATCAAGATCTAGCCCCACTTCAGGCTCTGCACTGGATGTGAGGCCTGCTTGATATTCTCTTTCCTCCCTCTCCCTCTGCCCCTCCCCTCACTTGCACTATCCTCTCTCTCAAATAAATAAATCTTTTTAAAGAAAAGATGTGTAATGTGAATTCTGTTGCATATTGAGATAAAAATTATTGTGGGTTTTATAATAATTTAATTTTGTTTTTGTATCTATTTATTGATACTAAATATATAAATATTATAAAGACATAGTAACTTTTCATCTGCAGTAGTGTGCATGCAATTGAGGTTACAAAATTGGTGTAACAATTTAATAACATGAATTGTGAAGTCAGGTTTGAATTTTACTGTGCTATTTACTTTGTAACCTCAGACAAATTACTTAACTGTTCTAAGTTCTACTTTCCTTATCTATACGATAAAGATTATAACAGTACCTCTCTTTTAGGATTGTTGTGAGAATTAAATAGGATAATGCATGTAAGTGTTTAGCACAGTGTCTAGTCTAGAAACAGAACTCTATAAGTATTAACAATTATTATTAGAATTACCTCGAATTATAGCACTAGAAGAGATTTTAGCAAAAACATAGTCCTGTATCCTCTCAGTTTCTTTAAGCAGATATGAACCAAACAAAATTGTGAACAATTATTGAGTCTTATTAAACTGCTGTTTAGTTGTTATGAGATAAAAGTTCTGAATTGTTGAAAAATTTTAAACTAGTATGAAGGGCAAATGTGATGAGGAAGGAAAGCGTGAATATCTTCAGAAGCAATATTCTTGAGTGTATGAAAACATGGGCTGTGGTACACAGTAGAGAGCTTAGCCTTCAGCTAGAGCATGGACAGATTCCATACTTTCCATGCTATTGGAAAAAAGGCAGAATATTTAAGTTCAAATATAGATAGGTTGATTGGTTGATTTGATGTTGATGGCTTATAGAAATTCTCTTCTAATTGCTTTTAGTTTCTTAGGAAATAAAGTCAACTGCTAAGAGTAAAGCAGGATGGGAGGATGATACCAAATCAAATGATATCTGGTTGTTTTATGAACTGTAATTCTTGTCACCAACCATCCCCAATAGCTTCTGCTAAAGGTTGTGTTATAATGAGACACTCTCCCCACATATTGTCCAGTTATGTAACATTCAGAAGTGAAAAGTATGTGGCATTTCCTACTGACTACATTCTGTCCTTGGGAAACTTAAACTCTGAGTTTCTTCATCTATTAAATATGAATAATAACATGCACCTAACCAAGTTGTTTTGGTAATCAAAAGAGGCAATATATTTAAATCTTGAACTGAGCCAAGCCCATGCTCAATTTCTCAGTCCTTTCCTCTTTCCTTTTATTGAACTTAACAAGATCTCTGCTAATTGAAACTCCTTTCCTACCAAATCTCTGCCTTCACATTTCACAATATGTTTTATTCTATCAGTGGTAATAATTTTGACCTCATATTTAGTGGAATTAAAGATAGTTTGGAATTTTATATCCTAGCAATCTGTGTACCTCTTCAGCAGATATAGTACCCTTTGATTCTAAAGATACAGAGAGAGAGAGAGAGAGAGAGTGGGGGGTGGGGAGGGCATTGAAGCCTTTTAAGGACAGAAAATTAAGGATAGCTAGTTTTGATATTAAATCAAAAGAAATAAAGTCAATTTCACTAGAATAAACTTAACAGCTCTGAATACAATCAAGTATAGCAAATAAGAATCTTTTATTACTTTGCTTTTTTATTAACTCAGAATCTTATCTTCTAAGAACTAGGAGGGGAAATGTACAGATTACCTATTATCTCCTGAAAACATCAGAATGTACATTGAGGAAATGCAGAATTTATAAGACAAGTGAAAATAATGATTTTTTCTCATTATAAAAAATTTTTGAAAAAAATTTCTGTATCAAAGTGTAGATTCATATATATTAGTTGATCTCTGAATTGTCCTTTCTTCCATAAGCAACTAAAAAATCAAAGTATACAAAATAGCTATTTTTAGACATTGCACTGTAGGTAATATGGGACTATGATACCTGAGAAAAGGAAAACAAAGGTGGTGAACCTTATGATTGGCCCTAGATTACCACCTGGAGGCAGTTGCCAGGCTGCAGTGAAGGGAGGGAAAACAAAAATAAAACCCAGGGTCTCACTACATTTAGTAACTAGAAGAGAGTTCAGGATGACTGAGGAAGCTGCAGAACAACAACAAAAAGCTTGAAAGATCTGTAGAGGAGCCTAAAGGATTTGTTGAGTAATAATTGGAAGGGTGAAGGAAGTCAGTTGAGTACTATTCAAAAAGGCCAACAAAAGAATAACTGGAGGGGCAGCTGGGTGCACAGTCAGTTGAGCTTCTAGCAATTTTTTGGTGGGGTCTTTTGGGTTTTCTACAGAGTATCATGCCATCTGTGAAGAGTGAGAGTTTGACTTCTTTGCCAGTTTGGATGCCTTTTATTACTTTTTGTTGTCTAATTGCTGAGGATAGGACTTCCAGTACTATGTTGAACAACAGTGGTGAGAGGGCATCCCTGTCATGTTCCTGACCTTAGGAGAAAAGCTCAGAGGGTTTTTCATATATAGCTTTTATGATATTGAGGTATGTTCCCTCCATCCCTACACTGTGAAAGTTTTTATCAAGAAAGGATGCCGTATTTTGTCAAATGCTTTTTCTGTATCAGTTGAGAGGATCATATGGTTCTTGTCCTTTCTTTTATTAATGTAGTGTATCACATTGATTGATTTGCAGATGTTTAACCACCTTTGCTGCCCATGAATAAATCCCACTTGGTTGTGGTGAATAATCCTTTTACTGTACTGTGGATCCTATTAACTATTATCTTGGTGAGAATTTTTGCATCCATGTTCATCAGGGATATTGGTCTGTAATTTCCTTTAGTGGGATCTTTGTTTTGGGGATCAAGATAATGCTGGCCTCATAGAGTTTGGAAGTTTTCCTTCCATTTCTATTTTTTGAAACAGTTTTAGAAGAATAGGTATTAATTCTTCTTTAAATATTTGGTAGAATTCCTCTGGGAGGCCATCAGGCCCTGGACTCTTGTTTGTTGGGAGATTTTTGATTACTGCTTCAATTTCTTTGCTGGTTATGGGTCTGTTTGGGTTTTCTATTTCTTCTTTTTTCAGTTTTGGTAGGTTATATGTTTCTAGGAATGCATCCATTTCTTCCAGATTGCCTAATTTGTTGTCATATAATTGCTCATAATATTCTCTTGTAATTGTTTGTATTTCTTCAGTGTTGTTTGTGATCTCTCCTCTTTCATTTATGATTTTATTTATTCGGGTCCTTTCTCTTTGCTTTTTGACAGTTTGACTATGGGTTCATTGATCTTATTAATTCTTTAAAAGAAACACCTAGTTTCGTTGATCTGTTCTACTGGTTTTTTTATTATTATTATTTCTATATCATCGATTTCTGCTCTAATCTTTATTATTTCTCTTCTGCTGCTGGATTTAGGTTTTATTTGCTTTCTTTTTCCAGCTCCTTTCCAGTATAAGGCTAGGTTGTGTATTTGAGACTTTTCTTGTTTCTTGAGGAAGGCCTGTATTGGTATATAATTCCCTCTTGGGGCTGCCTTTGCTGCATCCCAAAGGTTCTGAACTGTTGTGTTTTCATTTTTATTTGCTTCCATGTATTTTTTTCCATTTTTCTTTCAATTCCCAGTTGACCTATTCATTTTTTTAGTAGGATGCTCTTTAACCTCCTTGTATTTGTGGTCCTTCGGAATTTTTTCTTCTGGCTGACTTCAAGTTTTAAAGCATTGTGGTCTGAAAATATGCATGGTATATTCTCAGTCTTTTTATACTCGTTGAGACTTGATTTGCGACCCAGTATATGATCTATTCTGGAGAATGTTCCATGTGCACTTGAGAAGAATGTGTATTCTGCTGCTTTAGGATGAAATGTTCTGAATATATTTGTGATGTCCATCTCTTCCAGTGTGTCATTCAAAGCTCTTGTTTCCTTGCTGATCTTCTGCTTGTATGATTTGTCCATTGCTATGAGTGAGGTGTTAAAGTCTCCTACTATTATTGTAATGAGTTTCTTTAATTTTGTTATCAATTGCTTTATATAATTGACTGCTCCCAAGTTAGGGGCATAAATATTTACAATTATTAGATCTTCTTGTTGGATAGATTCTTTTATTCTGATATAGTGTCCTTATTCATCTCTTATTAGTGTTTGGCTTAAAATCTAGTTTGTCTGATATAAGGATGGCTATCCCAGCTTTCTTTTGATGTCCATTAGCATGATGAATTGTTCTCTACCCCTTCACTTTCTATCTGGGGCTGTGTTTGGGTCTGAAATGAGTCTCTTGTAGACAGCATATCAATGGGTCTTGTTTTTTATCCAATCAGATGCCCTGTGTCTTTTGATTGTAGCATTTAGCCCAGTTACATTTGGAGGAATTATTGAAAGATATGAATTTAGTACCACTGTATTACCTGTAAAGTTGCTGTTCCTGTAGATTGTGTCTGTTCCTTTCTGGTCTTTGTTACTTTGGGGCTTTGTCTCTGCTCAAAGGGTCCCCTGTAATATTTCTTCCATGGCTGGTTTAGTGATCACAAATTCCTTTAGTTTTTGTTTGTCCTGGAAATCTTTATCTCTCCTTCTATTCTGAATGACAGCCTTGCTGGATAAAGTGTTCTTGGCTTCATATTTTTTCCATTTTGCATGCTGAATATATACGCCAGTCCTTTCAGGCCTGCCAGGTCTCTGGACAGGTTTGCTGCCAGCCTTATGTGTCACCTTTGTAGGTTAAGGACCTCTTGTCCCAAGCTGCTTTCAGGATTTTGTTTATCTCTGAAATTTGCAAGCTTCACTATTATATGCCAAGGTGTTGACCTATTTTTATTGATTTTAAGGGGGGGGGTTTCCCTGTGCCTCATGGACTTGAATGTCTGTTTCCTTCCCCAGATTAAGAAAGTTCTCAGCAATAATTTGTTCAAATAAACCTTCTGTCCCTCTCTTCATTTTCTGGGACCCCTATTATCCCTATATTATATCGCTTTATGGAATCACTGAGTTCTCAAACTCACCCTTTGTGATCTACTAGTTGTCTTTCTCTCTTCTTCTCAGCTTCCTTATTTTCCATCATTTTGTCTTCTATATCACTAACTCTCCCTTCTGCCTCATTTGTCCTAGCTGTTAGAGCCTCCATTTGTGACTACATCTTGGTAATAGCATTGATGAAGCATAGTTGGAAGAAAAGCAAAGAGGGACAACAGGCCCCCACCCTAAGGGCAAACCAATCTTAAAAAGATTTTATACCACCCTGGAATTAGCCCTCCACCCTTTCCCACATGATAGATAGATGACAAAAACCTGATTGGATGACAGGCTCGTGGAGGTTAATTAGATTAAAACAGTCCACCAACAAGCCCCTGAAAACCCCTAGACTTAGAAACTTCAGTGACAACCCTCTCAGGTCCTCTCCTCTTTGGGAGCTGTGTACTCTATCATTCAATAAACTTTACCATTACTCAGTAAGTCTTGCTTTGCTGCCCACCACTCTGTCTGGTCTATTCATTCTTAGAAGCAGCATGACTAAGAATTGTGGGCACCAATGAAGAAGGAAATACTGTAACAGCATTTTTAATTTCAGCCTGAATAGATTTTAGTTCTTTTATTTCTACAGTAAGGGATTCTCTAGTGTCTTCTATGCTGTTTTCAAGCCCAGCTAGTATCTTTATAATCATTGTTTTAAATTCTATTTCAGACATCTTACTTATATCCCTATTGATTAAATCCCTGGCAGTGAGTACTGCCTTCTGTTCTTTCTTTTGGGGTGAATTTCTCCATCTCATCATTATGTCCAGAAAAGAACAGAAGGAAGAGAGAGAAAAGACAGCAATAACAATAGAAAAAAAAAAAAGCAAACCAGAAGAAAACAAAACAAAATAAGAAAAAATCAAGCAGGAAACAGAACAAAATAAACTAGACCCTGGGTGTGTCTTGGTCTGTTTGTTAAAAGAAACTAGATCCCAAAATAGGAAAGAAAGAAAAACTTATGTATATAGAAAAATAAAATACAACGAAAGGAATCCAAAAGTAAAGTGTATATACATATGTACATATACTTTTATATACATATATATAAATAAAAATTTAAAGGTATAAAAAAGGAATTGAAAAAATAAGAAAATGGCTAAAAAAAAACCCTGAAAGACAAAAAAAAAAACACAAATGAATGCTATACACTGTTTTCCCAAAAAGCTAAAGTTTTGCAGTTCTCTGTGATCGGTAAACTTGGTTCTAGCCAGTTGTTCCTGCTGGTCTTCTGGGGGAGGGCCTGTTGCGCTGATTCTCAGGTACCCTTGCAGTTGTGGAAATGTGCCTCCCTTGCCAGGGGGCCGGGCTCAATGTAAGCAGCTCTGGATTCTACTATGTGGTGTTGTTTTGCTCCCTGAAGGCTTTCAGCCCCAAAGGGGGAGGATGAAAATGGCAGCGCCCCACTCTCTAGCTCTGGAGCTGAAAGTTTACACCCCTACACTCTTCAGTGAGTCCTCACAGAAAAGTAATTAATCACTTTTGTCTCCCTGGTGTCTATCTGAACTCTGTTTTCACCCAGCCTGTGACCAAGTATTTTTATCTCAGGTATGCGACTGAGTTTCAAATCTCCAAAGTTTACAGACTCCTGTGCCATGGACCTGCACTGTTCACAAAGTTCCATACGCTTAAAAATACAGTGAAACCATTCAACAATGTAAAAGCTACAATGTCCAGCATCTGATAATAAATTACTAGACATGACATATTGTGTGATCATTTCATAATAGATACTATATTGAATCATGTTGTACACCTGAAACTAGTATGTTGTTTGCCAATATACTTCAAAAGAAAAGTAATAAGAAGAAAAAAAAAATTACCAGACATGCAAAGAAACAGAAAATATATTACCCATAACCAGGGGGGAAAGTCAGTCAATAGAAACATATGCAGGAATGACAGAGATAATGGAATTAACAAACACTTTAACATAATTATTATAAGTATATTGTAGGATATGAAGGAAATAGGGAATATAGTGATAGAATGGTTGATATAAAAACAGATCCAAATAGAAGTTGTAAAGATTAAAAATACACTACCCAAAATGAAAAAATCTATGTAATGAAATTAAGAGCAAATTAGACACAGCAGAAGAAAAGATCTGTAAACTTGAGAAAGCCAGAGACACTACCCAAAATAAAGAGGAAACAAAACTGAAAAAAGTACAGAGCCTCAGTGAGCTGTGTGAAAGTATGAAATTAAGTAATGTGTATAAAAGGAGCCTAGGTAGGTACCTGCGTGGCTCAGTCGGTTAAGCATCCAACACTTGGTTTTGGCTCAGGTCATGATCCATGGATCAGTTGAGGGATCCAGCCCCATGATGGGTTCCCACACAGCAGGGAGTCTGTTTGAGGATTCTCTTCTTCTGCCCCTCCCCCCACTTCCATGCACACACATGCGTGCTCTCTCTCAAATAAACCTTAAAAAAAAAAAAAAAAAATAGGAACCCAGGAATGAGAGAAGAAAAAGGAAGGACATAAAAATTACTGGCCAAAAATAATGGCTGCATTTTTTTCTAAATGTGATGAAGACCATAAACCCACAGAAGCTCTCACATAACCCCCAGCAAAAGAAACAAAACTACACCAAGACACATATAATCAGGTTGCTAAAAACGATTGATAGAGAAATCTTAAAAGCATCCAAAGAAAAACATATTTTATACAGAAAAATAAAAGTGACAGTAGACTTCTTATAAAAATCTTCAATCCCAGAGAACAATTAAATGATACTGTCTTAGATCTGCTATCTTGACCGGGAGTTGGTGGCAGTTCAGCACCAATAAAACTTTGGGCAGAGACTATCAGTACTTTACCAGCCACCAGTGATAGTCCCCTCATTATGAGACAGTCATCGGCTGATCCAGCTCCAAAATTCTATTTTAGTCACCTTCCTGGACTACTCTTAGTTCTGTTTTAGGTCATGATCCCCATATTTTGAGGCAAATATTTGCATAGGTGGTTACTGGGAAGTACACTCAAGAACACTTGTAAGAAAGTGATGGAGTTGGGATGGGGCAAAAGAAAAAGTTGAACTGCAGTGCAGCTGATCCCATGAGGGGTTCTGAAGGTGGGATGGCTCTTCAGAATTATCTCAAACTGAGAGAAAGCCCTGGGCCTTTGTACCTTTATGTAAACCAGTCACTGAATAGGGGTTGTTTCTGACGAGGAGGTGTAACCTTAGGTAAGACAACTCCCTTCTGCCAAGCACACAGTTCCTAAAGAGGACTGCAGCCAATATTCCCGGCAGCTGGGAGAATTCATGACATAGCACTGAATGGAGGTCTGTGCGGAACACCTCATATTCACCACAGAGAATCCCTAGCACCCCTAGCAGGCAGTGCGGAGGATTTATGTTAATAAGAGAGAAAGAGGGACAAAGGAGAGGTGGTGAAAATCAGTTTTCAGTTATGTTTTACTTTAGTATTTACTAATTTTAATTTCTCTTATTAAAAAGTAATGCCTGCATATTATAGATGATTTGGAAATGAAATTTTTAAATCACCCATAATCTTATCAACCAGAATCAACCCTATGAAAATCTTGGAGTTCCTTCTCCAGAACTTTATGTCTCTTAATGACTCAAGAGAAAGTAGCTCTCTTTGTCTTCTAAAACTTATATGATCGGTTAGGATTAAAGACTGACAATAATTTTTCCTAAAAATTCATGGTGAAGCTAAAAATACAATGGTAAAGACCTGCCATTCTTGTTCATTATGTACAATGTCTCAGACTTGTATTTGTGGGTTTTCATCAGCTTCCAGTTTGCTTGGAAATTCTAAAGATTGCATCCATCTTTAGATTTTAGCAGTCTCAATCTCATGATTCTTCAGTGACCTGATTTGTCAGGCAGCACCTTATGCTCAAGCAGAATCCAAATTTCTTTCTCTTACCTAGCTTAATTGATATTCTTGTGTCCCCTCTACAAAGACTTGTATTCCACCTATTGCTAGGCTAGAACATTATTGAGCATTATACTCATTGTTCATTGAATTTCAATGTCACACCATAAATTGGAAGGAATTACACAATTTACAAATCACCCAAATGTTGATTGAATTGAACTTTTGGATTCACCGTTGGATAATTCCTAAAATGACTATCTTTTATTTTGTTTATTTAAACTATTAGGAAGTTTGCTTTTGGTGACATGGGCAGCAGTGCCATCTGCAGGTCTCCTCTGATGCAGCTCTTACTAGTCTTGGGTTCTCAAAAGGGATTTGACTCTATGAATATTTATGGCTTTATAATGTCAAATACAAAGTGATAATAAGCACAATTTTAAGAAGCACAATTTTACAAGTACAGATCCCTGTTAGGGATTTTTTAAACCACTGAGCTAATATCAATTGTCATATTCATATTTAAAATACTAAACATAATATATAGACCTAGAATGTATATTGAATGAGCATAAATATTGGGATCATAGAGGACTGGGTTCTAATTGTGGTTCCATTACTTACCAGCTCCATTACTTACCAAAATTTTAATCTCTCTGACATGAAGTTTCCTTATTTATAAAATGAGAATAATACTTCCTTCTTGACATCTTTGAGAGCTCAAATGAGATAATATGTATAAAGCGTCTCATATAGAATGTGCATACAATGTGCCCCAATGAACTGTAGTTCCCTTTCCCTTAGAAGTAAAACAAGCAAACAAAAAATCTAAGGACTATTGCCTTCATACCCCATGTGTAAAACAGGGATGATACCACGTACCTTGGGGAGTTATTTTGATGATTGGAAACAATACATCTAAAATGTCTAGCTCATAATGTGGTACACAATGCACCTGCAATTAAAATATAGCCATGAATATTTTAGCTTTCTCCTAGGACCAAATTGCAGAGGCCCAAGCCTTAGAGGCTCACAGGTCTTTGGGCAATCATGTTTCATCCCAGTTGTTAACCCCATTCACAAACACAAGTTTTATAGATTCAGTGCTTCATCTTCTCTCCACTTGTGTTCATTCTATCAACCATTTTTTGAGTGTCCACAATGTGCAGGAACTTTTCCAGTGGTGAATAAAACAGACAAGATCTCTGCTTCCTAGTGTGATAAATCACGTGATTTAGCCCTTTGTAGAACTACAGTGACTTTGACCTCAGCTTATGTATCCCATCAAATACCAGGATACGGGGGCTGGGACAATTAACTCTAAAAAACATTATATTCTAGAAAGAGCTTCTTTTTTGAATCAAGTCCCATCAGATATCTGCGTAGGTACAGCTCCAGCTGTTTGCCTCTTAAACTGTTTAATATGTGTAGCACGATAGTGCTTGATTTTCCAACAACTCCCCAAAGCTTGTTTCACATACTCCCTCCTTTTAAAAATTCATATTCTCCTCTCTCTCTCTACCAAGCTGGGGAGATTAAAGTAGGAGTACATTTATAATAGCCTAGTCTGAGATGGTCAATAGGATCTAACTATTGTATAAATTTAGCAAACTTCTAAAAAGGAAGCTCTATTTCAGAAAGGAGTTTTTGAGAATAACTGAATCCACATCTCAGATAAGTTTAATAAGAATGATTTAACTTGGACATAATCCATGACAAAATTTATGCCTCTAAAAATAAACTCACGGGTGCCTGGGTGGCTCAGTTGGTTAAGCGACTGCCTTCGGCTCAGGTCATGATCCTGGAGTCCCGGGATCGAGTCCCACATCGGGGTCCCTGCTCGGCAGGGGGTCTGCTTCTCCCTCTGCCCTCATCCCTCTCGTGCTCTCTGTCTCTCATTCTCTCTCTCTCAAATAAATAAATAAAATCTTTAAAAAAAATAAAAATAAAAATAAACTCACAATGGGAGTTCCACATGGCCTCCCGCACAGGGAGGGGTAGCAGTGTGTTTCTGTGTGTCTTTCTTCCCCCAGTCCTGATCTGTCAACTGTGTTGTTCTGTTCCTTAGCATAACGGCACTTGAGAGGTCACTATCTGTGCACCATGTGTTGTCCAAGAGGCTGACAAAATCCCTCCACGTATGGTTCGTTACGCCTTTGCTGCCATTTACTAGTACAGCTTGGCTGACCTCACGCTTTTATCTTGTCTCTGCTTTTCTGGCGCATTCTGCTTTTCTCCTGCACACTGTAATATCCTCCCTGTGCATCCTCTTTTCTTCTGCTTCAGCTCTCAGCCATGTTGGAGAGACCATTTACCTTTGGGAAATGATTTTCTTTTGTCACCAACCCCCTCACCATGTGTTTCTTCTGTAACACACCCTGGATCTTGGGAACAGGAAACAGTAAGTAGTGTTTTGGTTTGTTTGTTTGTTTTTTTCCATTCCAGAACATCCTGGGCCATAGCTACACAGCAGGGATCAAAGCAGGCACACATCAGAAACACCCCAACCGAGAGGAGCAGCCCTGAAGCTTCAGTGCCTCTGGCTCTTGTTATCATCACTGCCTGTGAGTCATGTGTCTCTCATCTCATCTTTCCCCTGTTTGCTGTTCCTTCTCCAGGCTCTGCAATAAATATGCTCTTTACCAAACTTTCTTAACAATTCAAGATAAAAAAAAAACTCCTTCAACTTTTCCCTCCTTTCTTCCTCATATAATTAGTAACAGATAAATAATTTCAGTGATACTCACTGACTCATTTGACAATTCTTAAGCTCTTACAGTGTGCCAGGTACTATGCTAAGTATTGAGGCCAGAAAAATGAATGGCACACTCCCCACTCTCGAGGAGCTTTTGAGTAATGGAGCAAGGCAACCAACACACAAACAGATAGCTCTAATACAGTGTAACAAAGTCAGTGGTGGAAGCAGACAAAGGGTCATTTGGGAGTCAATTGGAGGGACACCATTTCTCAAATAAGGTGATGTCCCTCGTTGAGTATTTTTCCAGGCAAAGGGTGCTGGGATGTTGAGAAGGGGTATGTGGAAGTAGGGCCTTGTAGAAAGGGGCAAATCACAGGGATGAGAAGTAACAGATTTGTTCTGTTAGGGAGAAGTAATAGAAGCAAGATTGCTGGACTATGTATATGAGGCAGAGAGTTACTGGAGATAGAGCTGGGAAGAAAGAACATCATAAAAATTTATCTGACTCATATTCAAAAACATGGGCTTTATCCTATAAAGATGAACTTTACTAAAATGCAACCTCCTTGTGTCCAGTTGAATAACAGGCCCCCAAATAAGTTCATGTCCTAATGCCAAAAACCTGTGATTATATACCCCATATAACTTTAAAAAAAAAAAAAAAACTTTGCATATGTGATTAAAATTAAGATCTTGAGACATAGCGATTATCCTGGATTATCTGGGTAGACCAATATAATCACAAGGGTCCTTAGAAAAGAAAGACAGGAGGAGTATCGGAGACAAAGAGATGTAAAGATGGAAGCAAAGAGCAGAGAAGAGAAGATGCTGTGCAGCTGGCATCAAGACAGGAAGGGGCCACAAGTCGAATATAGGCAGCCTCTAGAAGCTAGAAAAGTTAAGGAAACAGATTCTCTCCTAGAGGCTCCAGAAGGAAAGTGACCATGTATAACCAATTTAGACTTCTGACCTCTAGAACCATAAGATAATAAATTTGTGTTGCTTTAGTAACTAAGTGTGTGCTAATAATAAGAGATTAATATAAGGGCGCCTGGGTGGCTCAGTTGGTTAAGCGACTGCCTTCGGCTCAGGTCATGATCCTGGAGTCCCGCATCGGGCTCCCTGCTCAGCGGGGAGTCTGTTTCTCCCTCTCCCGCTCCCCCCTCTTGTGCTCTCTCTCATTCTCTCTCTCAAATAAATAAATAAAATCTTAAAAAATTAATATAACTCCTTAAGACCAGGAGTTTTGGGTTTTTTTTCTTCTATATCTTAAATAGTATCAGAATACACCACCCCAAAATATGCCTCTTTGGCATATGGGTTATTTTGAGCTAAAGGCTACTGAGAACCAGAACACCCAGAAAAAGTTCTAAAATCAGGGCACACGTCTCCCTTTTGTAAAAGAAATTCACATTTATGAAGGAAATTTCCATTTGTAAAGATGTCTCCCGGGCGCCTGGGTGGCTCAGTTGGTTAAGCGACTGCCTTCAGCTCAGGTCATGGTCCCGGAGTCCTGGGATCGAGTCCCGCATAGGGCTCCCTGCTCAGCAGGGAGTCTGCTTCTCCCTCTGACCCTCTCCCCTCTCATGCTGTTTCTCTCTCTCTCTCTTAAATAAATAAATAAATAAAATCTTTAAAAAAAAAAAAAAAAAGATGTCTCCCTTTCCTATGCCAGGAAGAGGAGAACTCAGCAACACACCAATAGAGAAGGCACTGACAAATCTGGTTAACAAACCCTGTCAAACCTTATTAAACTCCTGTTTACCATACTTTTTCTGGTCACCTTCCCACAACTTGCCTTTCTTCCCAAAAGCCCTCTACCCCTTTATCAACCACGACCAAAATGTAAAAGTTTAACACAATGACTATTTATTTAGCTCACAATTCTGCAGTTCAGCAATCTCAGCTGGGCTCAGAAGGACAGTTTTTCTGGTCTTACCTGATCTGGAATAGCCTCAGCTGAGCTGAATCATCTTCATTTCATGTGGTCTCTCGCATTCTAAACAGGCTAGACTGGGTTTCTTCATGGCAGTCAAAAGTCCCCTACTGCATTCTGTCACTCTAAGGAAGCCACAGTCCAGCCCACATTCAAGGAGTGAGAAAACAGACTCCATCTCTTGATAGGAGGACTTGTAAAGACAGATTGCATGGGGCATGGATGAGGGCCACCATTTGTCATCAGTCTTCCACGTGATCCAATGATTCTTTTCTGTCTTAGCCCAGCATCATAACTACTCTCCTTCTGAAGTGACAGTAAAAATAAGCTAACATTTATTGAGCACCTGTTGCCAGGCAGTATTCTGAGACTTTGTGTTAATTATTTTATTCTCATAAGAACTCTTTGAGGTAGGTATAATTATCATTGGCACAATAAAAGAGGAAACAAAGTCACAAGGAGGTAAAATAATTTAAGAGATCCTTTCCACCAGGACAAAAAAAAAAAGAAAAAGATCTGAGGATGAGTCATATGATGTTGATGAGAATTAAGCCAGAATTGAACAGTTCTCCAGATCATCTGAAAGCATGAGCACTTTTCCATAGGTTCCTGTCACAACAAAAGGCATTTCTTTTCCAGAAGATTCAGAGGGTAAAAGCACTCAAGAAAATGAAGTTGGGGCACCTGGGTGGCTCAGTCGGTTAAGCGTCTGCCTTCGGCTCAGGTCATGATCCCAGGGCCCTGGGATCGAGTCCCGCATCGGGCTCCCTGCTCCTTGGGAGCCTGCTTCTCCCTCTGCCCCTCTCTCACTCTCTGTCTCTCATGAATAAATAAATAAAATCTTAAAAAAAAAAAAAGAAAATGAAGTTGTCCCACCATTGTTAAAGAGATATTTGTATATCTACAGTCTCAGCCAATGATTTTTAAAAGGCAAATTTTTAAATTGTCTTTAATGGAAAGAATTCTTCTGTGTAAGTTTTCTTCACCATCCCTATGGAGTCCATTTTTGTTTTAATTCCAGCAATATGAATCAGGTGACAATGATGTCAGATTCAGGGAACATCAGGAAGTACAGGGACTTACAATCTGACATAGTGAAGTAAACTTGAATTAATTAGACAATACTAGAGGAAGCACCAACTAGGTAATTCTAGAGCATTGAGCCTTTCCTCAGAGTCAATAATGTCCCTGAATGACCTCTGCTTTGAAGCATGCTCTAACCAACAAGACCAAGGTCTGCTGTCTCTGATCTACCTCTGATCTTGCCTTTTAAGCTTTTCTTCCCCTAATACCAGGCATTGTTTCTCAACCTTGCCTATCAACTCAGACCTCTTGAGTCTGAATCTCTCTCTAAAGAGATTTGGCAAACCCTACCTTATCTCTCATGTAGCATGATTTTAACTAACATGACTATTTGAATCTAGCATGATTATAGCCTAATTCTGATTGGCTTGACTGAGTCCTAAAAGCTGGGTTCATGAAAATTGGTTTCCATGGTAAGAAGTAAATTTTGCCTGTGAACTCAGTGTGGACATTCATATTGGGTATAGCTCAAATGGGAGACAAGGCCCAGAGCCCCACCACTTGATAATCAAAAGTGACATAGAAAAGTGCTATAATGGCATTCATATGGGCCACACATGGGCTGTCAGAAGTAAATATTCTGTGATGGGAAGAAAAGATTAAGATTAATAAATATGAAAACAAATATGCTTTAACATACCCCAAATGTAGTTGCTATATTCCATACCAAGGCCATTTCAATTCTGACTAAATGAAGAGTAAAAGCAGTGAGACCTCATGCTTTTACTAGTAGGTTGGATAAATAATCTTTTTGAAATTTAATATCCTAACATGTAAAGTGGGAGTTTTGTACTAGATTGTCTCTAAGCTCCTTTATACTAATCTTGGATTCTAAGTCTAGTCTAATAATAGTCTAAATCTATACTAATCTAGTCTAGTCAAATAAAATATGATAAGTCATTGGTATGACTGAAATGTTTATTGAATTGATTGTAGTTTTACTATACTAATCTGACTGGTTAATTCAATAAAGACCAACAAGTCTATTTATTTCTGTAAAGCCAGCTAATGTTTCCAACTTAATTCAAGTTTGGATATGGGTCCGGGAGGAAGAAGGAACTCCTTGTCACTCACTTCCTTTTCTCTTTACCTCTTATCTTTCCAGAACCTCTGAAAGGGTCCGGTGATCCAATGACTGGTTAAATAGTTTCATCCCTTGCAAAGTAGAGAAATTCATTTAATGCCCTTCAGAGAAGAGATCACACCCCTGTTTCTTCTACCTTATTTCAGATGTGAACTTTGTACTGATTCTTTCAAATCTATGATCTGCTAGTTATGAGTTTCACAACCATAATAATCTAAAATAGATCTTTTGAATATAACAGTTAAAATGTAATTTCAGTGCAATTGGAGCCTTTCTAAATTGGTTATTAAAAGAAATTCCTAATTAAACATCTCTAATTAATGAATATAAATAATAACACATTAGGCACTCAGAAATGTGTCCTCATGCAAAAATATATTTAAAAAGTAATTTAATAGGGCACCTGGGTGGCTCAGTCAGTTAAGCTTCTGCCTTCAGCTCAGGTCATGATCCCAGGGTCCTGGGATTGAGCCCCATGTTAGGCTTCCTCTCCCTCTGCTCCAAACCCCTGCTCACTTTCTCTCCTGCTCACTCTCTCTCAAATAAATAAATAAAATCTTTTAAAAAATTAAAAATTAAAAAAATTAGAAAGTAATTTAAACAGGAGATGATTCAAACAAAAAATTTAAAGTATTTATTCAGAAGTATGAACACTAAAAATCAAAATGATTTTGAATCACAAGATTCTTTGACTAATTGCCTCAACTGCATACAACTGGGCAGTTATGATTAACTTAGCTAAAGAAAGATTATGAGAGGGGCTCCTGGGTGGCTCAGATGGTTAAGCATCTGCCTTCGGCTCAGGTCATGATCCCAGGGTCCTGGGATCGAGTCCCGCATCGGGCTCCCCGCTTGGCGGGAAGCCTGCTTCTCCCTCTCCCTCTGCTGCTCTCCCTGCTTGTGCTCTCTCACTCTGTCAAATAAATAAATAAAATCTTAAAAAAAAAAAAAAAGATTATGAGAGATTTACAGTGGAAAAAAAAAGCTAGCAAATCTGGTTGAATGTGAATTTCTGCATTTATGATTGAAGCCAGAAAAAGACATTGTAGCAGCTTCATGGACTATTTCACAGCTCTAATGTACATTTTTGTGCCATTATCAGCAGCATTGTAAGCTAATTGTCAAAGCTTGCCTGGTAAGCTATTAGTATCTACTGATTTGGTTATTTTTACCCCTCAACCTTTTTTTTAATATGTAAGATTAGCAGAGTTTGGAAATAAGTAATTCAACAAGTCTGATTTGAGTATCTTTAATGAATCCTTTTCTGATATTTCACTTTTTCATAATTATATGTGATGTCTTATCAAATATTTGGCCAAATGTTTAATTATAAAATACCATTAAAGCTCCATAACTTATGCCCACCTTTACCATGTTTTCTTTTATGCATGGCTTTTCTCCTTCTCTTCCCCTGTACGCCCTTGTACTATTCTGCTGTTTACATGGAAGGGCCTTCTGAGAAGTACCTTAATTCTGGCAGAGGTTTTCAATCTGACATCTTATTTTACAAACTTGATTGGAATTCAGCGTATTGAATAATGGCTTGAATAGTTTGGGCCAAGCTAAAGCATTCTATTGCACAAATACCCTAAAAAAACAATCGGCTTGCCCATTTTCTACCATGGCCCAAGGCCATCTGGGTATAAAATATCTACTTTATTGAACAGGCAGTTTTTTTAAAAATGGCTATTCTCTTCATAAATCATAATAGCATCCTCATCAGATATAGATACTACCTTGCTAAATGGGCTTACCTTTTCCTTTTGTTCAGTTATGCTCCCAGAGTCATTTTTACATAGTGAATTAGCCTTGAGAAGGATGAGGTGTTGTTCATTCATCTTTTTAGTCATTCATTCCTAGGTATTGCTCTTGGTCCTTGAGACCCATACAAGGTTACAGCTGCCCAGGACATGGTCCACAATTAACTGCTGCCTTCTTAAAATTGTATTTATTTATTTATTTATTTATTTATTTATTTATTTATTTATTTATTTATTGCTTCACATTGGAAGATCATAGAGCTACCTTTGCCATATTATGAAGTAAATACTGGATATTGCTCAAGTGTACATATAATTAGCTTCTCACTTATTTGAATTTAGGAAGTACTACTGTTCATTTGTTTAAATTTAAAGGCAAAAAAAAACCCAAAAACCTTGAAGTTGTCATAGAGATTAGTATTAAAACTTTAAAAAACATATACTGAGCACATAACCCTATTATTATTACATACCAACTTCAGTTGGACTTAATAATAAATGTGTTGGCTATTTTTATGGGTAGGTGTCAGGGCAGTGACCGAAAAGTAACTAAAAGATCCATTTATCCAAAATGACTTCTTTGACAGTCAACCCTAATACAGAAAATTTACACCATTCATTCATATATTTCTCCATTCATTTATTCACTCACTAACACCAGCTATATGCTCTGCATTGTGTTAGACAATGGGGATAAAAGGCTAAATAAAATACCCTAATCTTGATATAGAGAAGCTGACAGACTGTTAGAGAAACAGATAAATAAATTGCCAATTATAATATAATATAGGTGCTTAACAGGGAAATACAAAGCTGTGAACCATATATTCTTGGGCTTATATTGTCTATCCTAATGAAATAAAACATCTCAATGAATGCAAAAAATAATAAATTAGGCAATCAAATACTTGTCCTCATGCAAACTGTAATGATGTTTGATGAAGAAAGGGACTTTGTCTTTTAATTCACCATCATATAGAGAGTGTATGGCACTACTTGTATCTTAAAAGTCTTAACAGTGGCCTTTTTCAGTTTCTCGCCTCCTGCATTATCCAACCTCCATTACCATCATATTACACCTAATGCCATCAGTCATAAAATTCCATAATCTCACTTCCCCATTTCCAAAGAATATGCAACACAGGCCCTCCCAAGCTGTTCTATATGAAGTTCAAGCAGTTCCCGAAATTTATTTCAAATCAAATATTTATCAATTGGTGAACTTCAACTCCCAACCAAAATTAAGCACTAAAGACTAGATTTATCCTCTTGCCTGAAATAATAAAAAAATTAAAATAACAGTGTCCAAGATATTGGATATCATCCAATAAAAAACAATGATCACTAAACAAGGTAAGCCAGTTTAGTGCTATGCAAGGTTTCTGTGGGGCGCCTGAGTGGCTCAGTCAGTTAAGCGTCTGCCTTCGGCTCGGGTCGTGATCCCAGGGTCCTGGGATCAAGTGCCACATCAGGCTCCTTGCTCGGTGGGAAGCCTGCTTCTCCCTCTGCCTGCCGCTCCCCCCGCTTATGCTCTCTCTCTCTCTCTGACAAATGAATAAATAAAATCTTGAAAGAAAGAAAGAAAGAAAGAAAGAAAGAAAGAAAGAAAGAAAGAAAGAAAGAAAGAAAGAAAGAAAGCTTCTGTGCTGTGATGCCAGAAAGTGAACCTAGATAGAACCTAGAAGATTCTCTAAATTGAGGAGATGAAGCTGAGAATCTGGGGAGAAAAAGGTGACTTAAAGTTCACAGGAAGGAGTCCTATAGAGGGGGAAATCTACAGAGAGAGAATTCTGAAGCTCTGCATCATGTCCCCCTTAAGTATTCTGCTGAAATATTTATCCGTGCTTTTATGTAAGCAAATTAACCAAAGCCAAGAGAATTGCCTGACTGGATTAGAGGTAACAGTGCTAGTCATCCACATAGAGCTGAGAATAGGACCTATCTATTCCCACCATGCAGACTAGAAAATCTCACGAGTGATGGAGAATTTGGTAGATGACACAGAAAAGTTTTTCCACACAGAAAAGTACTTGGACTGTATTGGAAAACTGGCCTTACACTGAGCACTGCTTCAATCCCACCTAAGAAATCTTAAAAACAAAACTCAAAAGGACCTGTTTTCAAAAACAGAGTCCCAGAACAAAGCACAAGCCTATTTAAAGGAATACAAATAAATCTAGCAACCAATGAGGTAAAATTTAAAATGCCTGGTATCCAATAAAAAATTACTAGGCATGCAAAAAAGCAGAAAAATATAACCCATAATTAAGATAAAAATCAGCCAATTGACACTGACACATATGTTCTAATTACCAGAGAGGTATATTAAAACATTCAAAAATTTAAGTAGAGATATGGGAGATAAAACAAAGACCCAAATAGAAATTCTAGAGATGAAAACTACACTGTCTGATATGAAAATACACTAGATGGTATTAATAACAACAACAACAAAAATGATTAATCCAAAAGAAGGCAGTAAAAAAAAGGGGAAGGGAGACAAAGAACAGAAGAAATTAACAGAAAACAAATAATAAGATGATAGGCTCAAATTTAACCACATCAATAGTCACATTAAATATGAACAGTCTATATATCCCAACTAAAAGGCACATATTGTCAGACTGGATAAAAAACAAGACCAAACTATATTCAGCCAACAAAAAATTCAGTTTTAAACATAAACACATAAACAGGTTTTAAAAGATGGTTCTTTGAGAAGATCAATAAAACTGATAAAACTCTAGCCAAACTTACCAGTAAAAAAAAGGAAAAAGGTACAATTACCAATATCAGGAATGAGAGATGCAACATAACTACAGATTCTATAGATATTAAAAAAAAACAATATTGAATTATTATGTACAACATTATGCCAGTATATTCACTAACTTAGATGAAGTGGATAAATTCTTTGAAAGACACAAATTAACAAATCTTATGAAATAGATATCTCCAATGAAATATATAACCTAGACTCCTATCTCTATTAAAGAAATAGAATTTGTCATTAACACCCTGTAAAAAACAAAAGCTCCAGGCTTAAATGGCTTCACTGATTAAGTTACTGAACGCTGAAGGGAGAAATAATAGTAATTCTGTACAAAGTCTCACAGAAAAGTTAAGAACTGATAATTTCCAATTCATTTTTCAAAGCCATCATAAACTAGACAAAAACATTACAAGAAAAAATACAGTATAGACCAATATCTTACATGAATGTAGATGTAAAACCTCAAATAGAATCTAAAAGTTGATAAAAATGATAATAAATGTTTCTGGGTTATCCTAGAAATCCAAAGTTGTTTTAATATTCTGAAAAAATATAATTCACCATATTCAAACTAATAAATAATATTCATATGATAATCTTAATGAATACAGAAAAAGCATTTGACATAATCTAACATCCATTCCTGACTAAAAAACCTCAATAAGTAGAAAATTTACTCAACCTGATAAAGGACATCTATGAAAAAAGCTATAGGTAATATCATACTTTATGGTGAAAGACTCAATATAAGATCAGGAACTAGACAAGAATGTCCTATCTCACCACTTCTAGCCAACACTTTCCTGGAGGTTCTAGCCAGTGCAATAAGACAAGAAAATAAAAGAAATAAAAAGCATCTAGATTGGAAAGGAAGAAGTAAAACTGTCTTTATTTATAGCAACATGATTTTCTATTAGAAAATATAATGGAATCTACTTAAAAAGTGGCTAAAATAAATGAGTTTAGAAAGACTGCAGGATACAAGATCAATTTACAAAAATTAAATTTATTTCCATATGCTGGTGCCTAACAAGCAGAAATTCAAATTTAAAAAACTACCATTTACGATAGCATAAAATATTTAGTAACTACTTACTAAGTCCTGGACTTTACCATACAATGACAAACAGGGGCACTGTCTCAAGACACTCTCTAAGTAGGGAAACAAACACAAAAACAGGTAATACACTGTGATAAGTAAAGGAATGAAGATATGTGTGGACATTCAGTCAATTGTTAACAACTTTCTCCTATTAGTAAACCTATTTTCCCTTTGTCTGAGAATGAGCCATAAGCAATCTAAAATTTCATAAACTGGATTAGCACAACCAGGATTCCTAATGCTATTAGAATAGCTCTTTTTCTGATGTTCATGTGCCTGAAGTTAAGAGGATAAGTCATTCCTAATCCACGTTTAAGGTTCTTTTGTCTAATAAACCAGTTCTCTGGCCCAGAAAAGGGGGGAAAAAGTCTGGTTCTAAGAGATTTCAGCTGCCCATTCTTTGCATTTGTACCAACTGGCAGAACCAGAAAATTTAAAGCAGACTAAGGCCTTAAATAGCTGAGGCACCATTAGTCCATTAGGGCTGGCCCAGATCCTCTTTTGTGCTTTTTGTGTGTGTGTGAATCAAGAGCTAATTAATTTAAGACTATAATCGAGATTTTAAGGAAAATATTTTAAATTCTTTAGAGAAAACAAACCCAAATCCTTACTCATTCATTTACTAGCACAATTTTAAGACTATTCTTGTGCTCAATTCACTAAGGCAGTTCTTTTAGTAACCTATACTAACTTGGCTGAAAAACAAGTTTTATTGAGTTCTTATACTGATGCCCTAAGCATACAGGATCTACCTTTTTAAGATATCAGATGTCAAAACATCACACCCAAGCCAGGGACTACAAACAACTTAAACTATTACTCACACAGGTATGTGCAAACAAGGGGGATTCCCTGAGTGATGAGCAGGACCCACCAGTAAGAGGGCAGTCTGATATCTACTAGAGAGGAGAGAAGAGAGAGTGTGCATGGTCAGGGGACTTTATGTATCTCTCCTTCCCCATGACATTTTTTAATGATGCCAGGGCAGTCTTAGTTTTGGCAGTGATCGGAGACAAGAGGGCAGGATAGGTTGCCTCATTGTGATTTATGGAGGTGCAGCAGAAGTGAATGCAGAGCTTTTGCTAGTCTATTGGTTTTCATCCTGGGGGAGCAGATGGGGTGGCTGCCAGTTTCCATCCTGACAGGTGTTGGATGGTTTAGCCAAATGTCAATGTGCTGGGTGAATTTAATTTGTTCAGCAATAATCCAAGAAGCTTACAAACTAAAGTGGAAGACATACTAACAAATGAAACAACATAATGTGATATATACAAAAGTGGACTTACATAAAAGTTTCCCAAAAAGTACAAAAGAGAGCATTCTATCTGAGGCATCACCTGAAGGTGATGCTCTATCAGGATTGTGACAGAAACTAGGCATTTACCAGATGGCAAGGGAAGCAAGGGAATTCCAAGCAAAGGAGCTAAACTGTATGAAGAAAGGGAAACATGAAATGGTACACAATTGATGAGAAGCAATGAAGAGTTTGGTACTGCTGGAGCACAAAAGAAAGGAGAGAGTGGCAGATGAGGACACAAAGACATAGGCAGGGATCAGGGTGTAGGGGACTTTATAGCTGTGCTAAAGTGTTTGGACTTTATCTGGTAAGTAATGCAAACCTCTTGAAAGGCTCTAAGAAGGGACATGGTCTAATTTTCCTTTAAGAAGAATGACTCCAGCAGTGTTGCTGAGGAATAGCTGAAGACACAGATTAGGGACAAGTGAGCTGGGAAGCTTCCAGGAGCATCTATCTACAAGGAGCACTAAAATATTGTTGAGCATGTAATAAAATCGAGAAAATAATATTTACCAGAACTTACACATGTAGTTGGAAGTAATGTTTATAAGAATGCAGACTGGAATCAGTCTGAAATCAGACTGCTCTGGTTTGAATCCCATCTCCACTGAGCAAACAAGTTCCTTCAGGGTAAGGAGGATCAGAGGTGCTACAGGAGGGGAGAAGAATGGACAAGTAAGTCATATGGAGAAGATGAATATCTTACAGCATCTGAAATTTAATCAGGAACTCTTGATATATCCATTTCCACTCAACCATTCCTCCCCTAAAGTCTTAAAGAACAGTTTAAGTTCAGTTACTAAAAATCCTATTTAGTTCTCCTGTGTATCCAAATACAAAAACGGCCCTAATTCTTCATCTCTCCCTGTATCCATGACCTTGGTATGTGACACTATAGTTCTCACTAAGGCAGAGGCTATTTTCATACCCCTTGAGATATGGGCTGGTCTCATTACTTGTTTTGGCTAACAGAAGGTGGTGGAAGTGATAGTGTTATCAGTTCTGAGCCTAGCCCTTAAGCAGCTTTTTGTATTTCTATTTGCCATGGGCAGGAGAATATGCCCAGGTTACCCTACTGGACAAACACATGTGGTAAAGCCAATTTACCCCACTCATCCCATCTGAGACCTGGAGATTAGCCAACAGCCAGGCAAATCCAATTATGAGGGCAGATCCAGCCAATATCAGCAAATCTACCTAGCCAACCAACCCAGGCCCTGACTGTTGGAGGACACTGAGGTTTGATGTTTAATTTTTATGTTACAGTAGATAAGTGATAGGCCCCATGACCCCATTTTCTTACATCCCAGGCATATCAATTAACATAACACAAAATCCTATACTTCTACCTACAAAACAGCCCTCAAATCTATCCACTTTTTTTCCATCTGCATTGCTCCACTCTAGACTGAGAACCATGACCACCTCACCTGAACTATTACGGCTTTCTCTAGTTCCACTCCAAACACTTACAATCTGTTCTTCAAGTACCAGGGAGAGTGATGTAAGTCAGATCACCTCAGTCATTCCCCTGTTCAAAACCCTTTAATTTCTTCGTATTGCTCTCAGAATACAATCTAATCCAAGCTCTTCACCATGATCTCTAAGCCCTGCATGGTCTGCCATGTGCCAAGATGAAAAAGTAGCTTGTATTATACTCTCCAAAATGGTTTCTTCCAAGAAATGTGGAATCAGTTCCTATTAAGAAATCTCTGCCTGAAGAAGGGTGTCTTACTGTTTCAATTCATGGAATACTATTTTGGTAAATGTACCAAAATACATCAAAATTAAACAGTTTCAATGGGATATTACTCAGCCATCAAAAAAGTGAAATCTCATGGGATGCCTGGGTGGCTCAGTAGGTTAAGCGTCTGCCTTCGGCTCAGGTCATGATCTCAGGGTCCTGGGATTGAGTCCCGTATCTGGCTCCCTGCTCAGCTGGGAGCCTGCTTCTTCCCCTTACTCTACATGCTGCGCCCCCTGCTTGTGCTCTCTCTTGTGCTCTCTCTCTCTGGCAAATAAATAAATAGTCTTTTTTAAAAAAGTGAAATCTTGCCATTTGCTACAATGTGGATGGAGCTAGAGTGTATTATGCTAAGTGAAATAATTCAGTCAGAAAAAGACAAATACCATATGATCTCACTCACATATGGAATTTAGGAAAGAAAACAGATGAACATATGGGAGGGGGAGGAGCAAAGGGGAAACAAACCATAAGAGACTCTTAATAATGGAGAATAAACTGAAGGTTGATGGAGAGAGGTGGGGGGTGGGGGATTGGCTAGATGGGTGATGGGTATTAAAGAGGGCACTTACGATGAGCACTGGGTATTGTATGTAAATGGTAAGTCACTGAATTCTACTCCAGAAACCAATATTGCATTGTATGTTAACTAACTAAAATTTAAATTTAAAAAAATGAAAGTTTCTTTGGCAGATATATAAATTGAACATGAAGATCTGACTTGTCCAAACAACAAAAAATTAAAGTGGAGAATAAGAGGAGAGGATGAAAGAAAAAGTAACAATAGATTGGTGATCCAGTGTATAACAATAAAATGACAGAAAAATACATATAGACTTGAGAAAGAGGTCCACATTTTGGGTGTTAGAAGTTAAGAGGTCAAAACAATACTTTGGAAAGGATATAGCCCAGCTGTTCTCTGACTTCACACCAAGAGAGAATACATAGAAATGGGCTGCCCTGAGGTAAGAGGTGTTAGCTAGAAGATTAGATATGAAATCAAACTCCCTATGAATGAGCATTGGTAAATATCACTTAATATTTGTATAGAGGGTACTTTGTGCTAAAAAATGTTTTTGCATATTTTCCTTGTTTTATATCTGAAGAACTCAGGGTTCCATGAGGATCAGTGCACAGTAATTAGCTTTCATTCTGACTTTAATCAAGCATGTTAACTTGATGATTCACATGATCTATGAGCCTATACATCTTCCAGGAATGAATCGCTATGATTTGTATTTTTAAAATGGCCCTCAAGCCGCTGACTTCTAGGATTGAAATAGGCTGGAGAATAAAGGCTACCACAGATGCAAAACTAAATACAAAAATCACCAAAATCCATTCCTACAATTAAGCAACGTGGCTATGGCCCCAGAATACCAAGAGCAGCACAGGAATACCTACGAAAGGCATCTGGTACAGTCATGGTCACCAGTCAGGTTGGTTTTCATCTCCCAGAAAATGCTCTTCAATAGAAAATGCAGTTTGTCAATGTTTCATCACTCTGCTGGTGTAGGTTTCCTAGCACCTGCCTGCCACAAAGCCTCTGCTTTGGCCCCTTTCAATGGGAGGTGAAAATGAAGAAAAGCAGCTGGGTTCTGACATTCCTGGCATTTCTCTTCAGGGGATTGACAGTGTATAGGTATCACAACATGGCCCATAATTCTATTCAAGAAGAGACACTTCTGAGAAAACAAAATCCAACAGAAATAGTGCAAGAGATAGAAATTCCTTGGAACATTGCCTCCCAAACTGCCTACTCTGCCTTCTCTCACTCTGCTCCCATCACCAGATATCCTCTCCATCTTCTCTGTGTCCACACCCTGCCAATCCTTCAGATGCCAACTCGCTCTACTTCCCTATGAAGCCTTCAAACTATTACAGCCCCCAGTCATCTTTTTAACAAATTTATCAAAATCAGAATTCATTCTCTCTGCATCTCTAAAACATCTCTCTGTCTCTAATACACACACACACACACACACACACACAGAGTGTATACTTTCTCAAGTATTTGTACCATATTTCAATCCAGAAACCAAGCGGTCATCCTTTCTCTACCTTTTATTTCCTCAGTGTACTTACCAAGCACAAAATGTGATCAGTCCTTTTCTGAAATATCTCTTGAATCTTACCATTCATATCCAACCCCAATGCATCACATCAGTTACCTTCACTTGTTTGGTCTCTGATTTATCTTGCCCAAATCTCCCATTCCAATATATTATATACAATGTAATCAAAGTAGTCTTAATAAAATGCAAATCAGATGGTATTACTCTTCTGAATACCACATTCCAGTGATTCCCTCTGTTCTCATGATATGGGTCTCAATTTCTTTACACAGTTTACAAAGCTTTACAAAATCTGGCCTATGGTCATCTCAAATCTGGCTTCATCTTTTGCCATTTCCCCAAAATGTCCCCCATTTCTAGACTTTGGTGAATGCTACAAGCTATGTCTGAACGCTCTTCTCCCTGCCCTTTGACTAGCTAACTTTTACAGACTCTCCTTATCTCAGCTTAGAGACTTCCTCAAAAATCCCTCTGGGACCTCCATATACCAATATAGATGTTCATCCTATGTGATACTACAGTATCCTATATTACCATCATTTTATAGAGACAGAGCTCTTAGTTGTAAACAATGAAACCAATTTCAGTTAATCAAGCAGCTACACAAATAATTTTAATATTAGGTAGCTAACAGAATCTCTGATATGGCTAAAGGACGGCGTTTGGAGAATACCAGGCCAGTGATAATACTCCAGGCTCCACAGTAGAATGGCTCCCCTGGAGACACTATGACAGCCTTGGATGGGCAGAGACCTAGCTGGTGCTGGGCACCAGGTGCTCCTACTAGTACCTCTGCCCCTTCCTCTGACTGGTGAAGCCCCAGTCACATGCTCTTGCCCTCCCTGCAAGGCAGGCTGGGAAATGAAGCTCCTATCTTCTATCTTGGGAATGCTCAGGTTGTTTTACTGAGGAGGTCTAGGGTTAATAGTCATAACTACTTCTTAAATTCAAAATGGATAAAGGGTTTCTCAAAAAATGTTAAAGTTGTCAGCAGGTACGGTAGATACTTTGTTTCCAGGGACTCCTTTGGGCAGCACCATGTCTGTGCTGACAAACAACTACGGCTGATGGAAATGTGAAGGAAATAGTGCTATCTACTCTCTGAGGACAGCACACATACCAGTGAACAGGATGGTGAGGTGCAGAACAAACAGGCACTAGTGAAAAATGAGGAGATGAAAAGAGTTTCAATCCCAGCAAATCTAAAGGACATAAAATCCTCAGCCTGGTGGCGCCTGGGTGGTTCAGTCGTTAAGCGTCTGCCTTCGGCTCAGGTCCCAGGGTCCTGGGATCGAGCGCCGCATCGGGCTCCCTGCTCGGCAGGAAGCCTGCTTCTCCCTCTCCCGCTCCCCCTGCTTGCGTTCCCTCTCTCGCTATCTCTCTCTGTCAAATAAATAAATAAAATCTTAAAAAAAAAAAAATCTTCAGCCTCGTTGTAACTAGGGTGATGAATGGGGCCAATAAGGCGACCAGAGAGGGTTGGAGGTGCTACAATGTGTTTCTGTAACACTCCATACTTGTTCCAATCATAACACTTATAAAATGTTATTGAGGGCGCCTGGGTGGCTCAGTTGGTTAAGCGACTGCCTTCGGCTCAGGTCATGATCCTGGAGTCCCGGGATCGAGTCCCGCATCAGGCTCCCTGCTCGGCAGGGAGTCTGCTTCTCCCTCTGACCCTCCTCCCTCTCATGCTCTCTGTCTCAAATAAATAAATAAAATCTTAAAAAAAAAATGTTATTGAATAGTTTGTTAGTATCCTGTTGTCCTTGCAGAGTGACAACATCTGTGATGACAGGGACAGCGTCCATCTGTCTGGCCCATAGACGATATGTAATAGATGGTTTAAAAAATAAGTAAGTGAAGGAATTCATGAGAGTGAAGATGAGAGGGAGGTGAGGGCCAGAGAATGATGCCAGGTTCCAGTGGGGTGACCCGGATCAGCTCAGTCCTGATGCTAGCCACTCCCACACAGCTCCTTTCTTTCCAATCCACTTGTCATTCTCTCTGGGAAGGATTGAGGTCTCTGGAAAACAGCCAAAAAGCTGTTATGGGAACAGCAAACCCAAATAATGCTCAAGCATCAGGAGGATCTGAGTGCTGAAAGCCACTTCTGTTCCCCTTCTCTCAGCTGAGGGGGTGGGAAAGCCCTAATTCCTTTCAGAGAGACTTAGAAGGCATATAAAGCCCCTGGTTGAGGACTTGCTTCCTCATTCTGCACTTGGTGCCAGAACTCTCAATCCTCCACTGAGAGAAAATGTCCATCCAGTAAGTATCTCCGGGAGGTGTTTTTAAATGCCCTAGTGGGTCGATGGTAAATGGGCTATTTCAAGAGGTCCTGAAGAGGATTGATGGCCTGCTTATGGGAGGCCGCCTCGGATCTTGAAGGGGAGAATTTCTTCCTATTTATATATTGAAGCAAATATCTAGAATTGCAGTCTAAATTACTGTGGGATTTTTGTGAATGGGCCTTGGAAACAGTTGTGAGCATGACGATTGTGATGAGGCAGGCCTAGGTTGCAGCCATTTCCTAGCAGTGTGATTTGGACTTAGCCTTTCATAGTCTATGATTTTCTAGATATCGAATGAGCATAAGAGCCATATTTTCCCCATTGTGGTATTGTGACATTTAAATGAGCTAAGAGCATACAAAATTCTCCTTATGGTGTGTGGCACATAGTAAGTGCTTAATAAAAGATAGCTATCATAATTAGGGAGTCTGGTCAGAGTCCCCACTCTAAGAAGTTATAAAATGAAGCCAAAGTGAGGAGGTAAGAAACAAATAAAAATATGAAACCTGAATCTCCTAGTCAGACTATTTTTAAAGAGAACCGTAGCTCTTGGAGATTGGTGAAGAAATAGGATGATAGGAAGAGATGATGGTATAATATGGGTGAATAACAAAGAGTGAGTTACTGACCCAAAAAGCTGTCATCTCCCAACTCTTGGAGGGAGAGGGATAAGGCAAGAGAATCAATGATTCAGTGCACTTAGAGTAGCGACAGGACGGGGTAATTCTGGGGGAAGACAAGTGATAGCAGCAGGATTAGTTGATTTGTCGTCAGAAATGTGGGAAGACTGCAGAGGGCAGAATAAAAGTCCACTGTGACATTAAAAGGGGGAAATTGGAAGGGGAGACAAACTATGAGAGACTATGGACTCTGGGAAACAAACTGAGGGTTTTAGAGGGGAGGGGCTGGGGGGATGGATGAGCCCAGTGATGGGTATTAAGGAGGGCACGTTTTGCATGGAGCACTGGGTATTATACAAAAACAATTAATCATGGAACACTACATCTAAAACTAATGATGTATTGTATGGTGACTAACATAACATAATAAAATAAAATTTCAAAAAAAGAGAGAGAAAAAAATAAATAAAAGGGAGGTCATTTCCCCTGACATCAAAAGTAGAGCACTGACCCAGCACCCACCCCCCCACTAGGAATCCTGAGGACACTTCTGTGACCCCCAAGCAAAGGCTAGACTGGCAGTGGTGCTCTGACATTGAACCAGAGAATGCTTTTTCTCCTGGAGCTCTGCCTCTGTCTCAGGGGACTTCTCTGAGTATCAACGTGGGCTTCTTCCCGATTATTCCACCTTTTCAGAGTTGAACATCCTGCTGGTGGTTACAAGAAACTGTTTGAAACTGTGGAGGAACTGTCCTCACCGCTCACAGCTCACGTTACAGGTTGGTCTCACCAGTCTTGAAACCATCTTCTCTATTTTTGTCAAGATCCCTCTTCTCTGGCTTTTTATTCATTGGCATCTCCCAGTGGTGGTTCCCCCTGTGGGCTCCAGAGAGGGGAATCTGGAGGTGTGGGCCTTTTCTGCCAGAAACCCATGTCCTCTCATTTACCTTTTATTTCCCTAATGGAGAAACACGCTGTCTAACTAGAATTCCTTAAGGACTGGGACTACATCTTTTGTCATCTTTAAACTGTCAGTGCCCAACTCAGTCCCTGGCACATAGTTTCCTAGAAATGTCTGTTCCATTATCCATTCCAGTGTCTGGATAAGTGAGGACCACGTGACAAGCATCTGGAAATATTACAATAAAGGGTGGTAGGTTCATGCCTGTTGTATTGCTTCTGGAGTCAGACAATGTGGTGCTAATTGCAGCTAATTGCAGCTCCATTATTTTACTAGCTGGGAATCTTACAAGTTACTTAAACCTTCTGAGTTTCAGTTCCCTCACCTATCAAAAACCAAACTTTCCCTCATGGGGATATTGTGGAGATTGAGTAAGATAACTGAAAGATTCACCTAGTGTCCAAAATAAAGCAGCCAACAAGTGGTTGTTTATTATTACTATTGTTAGCATTATCCAAAGACATCACATGACCCATACAGCATCCTTGCTTGGACATGGCAAGTCTCCTTCCTCCCATTTCCTCTTCTGTAAAATAAAAGGGAGGAGCTAAACATTCTTTCTCAGCTAGATTCTGATGCTAACAATTTAGGTTCTAGCAATCAAATTTATGTTGTGTCATTAATTAAGTCATGCCTTCTTAAAGGTTTTATCAGAATTATACATTCTTATGAAGCAGGCTGCTGAAATGGAACTGCAGGAAATAATCCATTTGTTTAAAAAAAATTTGTAAGGATTAAGCAAACACTGCACCTTCCAAAGGATACAAGGGCACAGACCTAACTGTTTAAACTGAAAGGCTTTATGGCCTTTGTTGTGTACCCCTCATTCTGCAGATGAGGACACTGACCCCAGAGATAGCACATGGCAAATCCTGAACCAGAATCCAGGTCTCTGACAGCGAGCCCTGTGCAATTTTTCCTTCAGGAGTTTACTCATCTGGACAGTAGCCCATACCCTCAAAGGAATAGGTTTTAAAAAGCCAGTATTCTTGTTGCCATTTAGATGGCTTCTTTCATAGAAACACCTTTTTTTAGTGTTTTGATCCCTTTTCCTAATCCACCCTTCCTACCCCTCACTCCATCAAAATACATCAAGAAATTTGAAATTCTTCTTAAAAGTGAGATGGTAAAAAGGCAAATGTGTTGGTATCTGGGGAAATCTGTTAGGTGCAGGGTCCCATTGTCCTCCCATATCCTCCAGAGTCCCTAGGTGCTTTTCCTTGTCTTCATCCCACCGTTTATCCAAACCCAGGCATGGCAATGTTTCCCACCATTTGGTCTCCTAGCGAAAGGGGAGTCAAGTCAGCAAGCATTTTTAAGGGCCGCCCAGGGTGAAAGCTGGGAATGAAAATCATTATCAGCTTTACAAAAAGTCTGCCCAACTGAGCTGCTAATATAATCACCACCGCTTGCCAGGGATGAGCCCAGCAAAGGGCAGGGGTAAGAAACAATGTTGTATGTCTCACCTTCATCACAGGCAGGATCCCCCTCTGGCTCACTGGCAGTCTCCTTCGATGTGGACCAGGACTGTTTGAAGTTGGATCTGAACCATTTTACCACCTGTTTGATGGGCAAGCCCTCCTGCACAAGTTTGACTTTAAAGAAGGACATGTCACATATCATAGAAGGTAAAGAATGCCAGGTCCCACTCCTCCTAGGGGTGGGGCCTAGCTTAGCTCCTCCTCCTATGTGCTTCTCAACCTCTTAAAACCAAGAGGCAACTTCTAGATTTGGTTCCTCTCAGAATCCACTGGCCCAGGACATTTGCATAGATACCTGGGGGCTGTGTGATGATAAAGAAGAATCTAAGGACTAGGGCTTCCAGGCCCAACAGGCTAGCTTCAAATTCTACATCTACCAGACACCACTTGCCTAAATGGGCAACCTTTGGCAAGATGTTAATCTCTAATTCTTGGTTTTGTCATCTCTAAAATTCTACTTCAGGGTTCATTGCAAGGATTAAATGAAGTACCTGGGAAGCATGCAGTAATAAGTTGCTATTATTATAGTTATTGTTATAATTATTAGACCACTGGTTCTCTTGACTCTTTTTTTTTTTTTTTTTTTTTTAATAATCAGAAAGGCCCCTGGGTAGGAGGGAGGGGTGGCACAGAGGGGGAAGGACCAAATTATGTCATAATGATACAAGAAAGATGTTTCCTTTTTTCTTTTTTTATCACTATTCAAAACTTTTTTTCCTTTTTTTTAAATTTTATTTTAATATGTTATGTGAGTCACCATACAGTAGATCATTAGTTTTTGATGTAGTGTTCCATGATTCATTGTTTGTGTATAACACCCAGTGCTCCATTCAGTACATGCCCCCCTTAATACCCATCACCAGGCTAACCCATCCCCCCACCCCCCTCCCCTCTAGAACCCTCGGTTTGTTTCTCAGAGTCCATAGTCTCTCATGGTTCGTCTCCCCCTCCGATTCCCACCCCACTTCATTTTTCCCTTCTTATTTTCTTCTTTTTTTTTTTTTTTAACATATAATGTATTATTAAGAAGTTTTCTAAGAACGGAAGATTGTTGTGAAAAGGCTCCAAGGCCTAGGCCTTCACTCCAAGTATCCATTAACACCACAATAAATTGCTTTTGCTTTAATATTCAGACCTGTTAGAGGCTTTGTTGATCACCACAGGTATCAGGAATTCTGAAGAGACACCAAAAGGAAGAGCAAATGAAGGCTTGCCATAGTCAGGATAACTCAGACTGTAATAGAAGAGAAATAGATCAGGTCAAGCTCAAATTTAGCTAAGAAGTCAGACGAAGCTTTCATATGCCCCCTAAAGACCTTGGCACTTTTTCCTCTTCTCGACTTTGTTTCTTCATTCATGAAATTTTAAACTTTATTATATGCATTGGAAGAAATGCAAAATCAGATTTTAATTGGCTTTCCACATGAGAAATCCTAGGCAACGTATGGGATATGGTTGCGGAGTTGTCTGTGCAAGATACTGGATTCAAGAACACTTACTTTTAAAACTAGCAAAATAAATTTTTAAATCGAAGAAAAAAAACAAGAGCGACATAAGGGAGATTGAAAGGAATATAATTCAGCACACCATGTTCTGTATTTCTCCATTCAGTGTTAGGTTGGTATGTTATAGGCTACAGGAAGTCAGAGGTCCTATGTGAACGACCCATGGAGGCTGCATAGTGTGATATGGAGAAATGCACGTTTCCTGGCCCTGGCCGACTTGAGTTCTAACCCAGCTCCATCACATATGCCAACGGCTTAACTTCTCAGCTGGACACGACAAGTCCAAGCCATGAGCTTCAATTTCCTCATCTGTCACTGTGAGGTTTATAAGACATAAATTTAAGCTCATAGCACATTGTCTCTTTCTCTCTTAGTCGCTCTGAGAAAGTGACCTGACAATACTCCTCATTTTTCATGTTGTGGATTTATGGTTCCAACTTGTTAAGGACACACGGAATGACCATTCTCAGCTCCATATGGACCACACTGATTGCCCCTGCCTATGACCCTTTCCCATGTCTCCATGTCCTTCAGGTTCATCCGCACTGATGCTTATGTTCGGGCAATGACTGAGAAAAGAATCGTCATGACGGAATTTGGCACCTGTGCTTTCCCAGATCCCTGCAAGAATATATTTTCCAGGTTACTGAAACTTGCCTGCATGTTATTAAAGACATTTTACATTAGCCCTTTTCTCTCACAGCTTGAAAGTTACTGGACTGAGAAATCCATTTGCTTCTGCAGGTTTTTTTCTTACTTTCGAGGAGTGGAGGTCACTGACAATGCCCTCGTTAACGTCTACCCAGTAGGGGAAGATTACTATGCCTGCACAGAGACCAACTTCATTACAAAGATTAATCCCGAGACCTTGGAGACAATTAAGCAGGTAGGACACAATGCTCAGGCAACATTGCTCAAGAAGTTAGAATTTGCAGTTTAGAATTAACTGCAATTTGGGGGAAAGAACATGAGAGCCAGATAGATTTTCACCTCCTTGCTTTGTTATCAATGACTAGCTATGTGACACAGGGCAAACTTTGTTTCTTCATCAATTTTAAACACTTATTATATGGGTTGGAGGAAAACCTTATAAAATGCCTAACATATTCATTTATTCATTTGTGACACAAACTGAGTCCCTTCCATGTATCAAAATTTATACTAGGTGCAAAGGATATATCAATAGGTAAGACAACCTGGGTAAGACAAAAACTTGGAATAAGTTGTTTAGCTAATGGGAAGCTACTGGAAGTTTTTGCTTGGAGAAATCGTATAAGCAGAGCTGTGCTTTAGGATATTTAACCTGGAAGGCATGCATAAACTATATGGGAGAACAAAAGAGATAAGGGATAGCTAGGAGACAAGTTAGGTGGAATTTAAGAACCAGAACTAGAAATTCAGTGTAGTAGAAATAGAAAGGAAAAATAGTCCCAACCCTAGGTCTCAATGTCACTAGCTAATTTATAATTCTCAGCAGACTATTTACTAAGGCTTAACATATCCTCTTCCATAGCTCTTTCTTGTTTTTGATGTATGTTTGTAATCATATAAGAGTATGTGTTAGATAATTTGGAGAAGAACTGAAACTGAATTCTAAACCATTCATTTAACTCTGATGAGTGAATCTGTACTCAAATTGCTATGGTACTAAAATTGCAAACGTAAAGTTCACGTACGGCTCCAAAATAGCCTTTAATGGGGGTCAAGTTTCATTGCATCAGTGTGCCTTGACTTCATATAAAAATATAGTTTTAAAATGTGATTTTTTTTATTACTATTACTAAAATAGCCTCCTAATCAGTGCCTTTGCCTCCAGCCTGAATCTCTTAAATACAACTTCCCTAATTCAGTAGAAGCAATTTTTCTAAAATACAAGTATAAATGTGTTACTCTATCTGAGGCACCCACAGTTCCCAAGATAAAGTCCAAACAGGGCATTGTGGCTGACTGGTTCTTATTTCTCCTCCTCCGTGCATGCCTTTCACAGATTACAGACTAGTAATCCCCAAACAGCACCTGCTATTTCACAGTTCAATGCTTGTACGTTAGGGTTCCCACTCCCTGAAACACCTGTCATCCTTCTCCACCTGGCTAACTTTTACTTGTCTTTCAAGCATTAGTTGGAGTCATTGCCCTTGGGAAGCCTGGCCTAATCTCCCAGTCTGGGTTAGATGACCCTTCTCTACAGATACCATTTTGCATTTACCAGCAATGCACTATATTATATACCAGCTTATTGGTCTAACAGTACTATAAAATAGAACTTTCTACAATGATGGCAGTGTTCTATATGTGCATTCTCCAAGTGCTACTGAGTACCTGAAATGTGGCTAATGTGACTGAGGAAATTTAAAATTTTATCTAATCAAAATCAATCCACATTAAATTACGTGTGGCTACTACCATTTTGGGCAGCACAAGTCTAGACTGAATTCTTGACCCTGGCATAGTAATAATAGAAGTTCAGTGAGTACTTGATGAATGATCGAATGAATGAATGTCTTACTTATTATTTAAATAAGAATACTAAAAACTCCCTATAAAAATATTCTCCTAATCAAATAAAAAGAATTTTGGTTAAATATATACCCCATCAATTATTCATTCAATAAATCTGTACTGAGCAAGTCACGGTAGAAATTCTAGTGCTGATTTTGCCAGTGTGTGGCTCTGTATCCTTAAAAAAAATCACTTGACCTCTCTTAGACCTCAATTTCTCTTTCTGTACACAGAGAGATTTATGTTAGATTTGTGATTCTGAATTTCTTATGAGACTCCAAATTGAATTAAAGCACTAAATCTTTTCTCCAAAAACATTTGCATTTAATTCTAGGAGATTCATGGTTCTCCTGAAGTCTATTTAGGTTGACTCTGTACGAAATAGAATCCTGGGGTTTCTTTCAGTTCCAAATTTATACTCTGTGCAAGCCACTGGATGTGGTATTTAGGTTATACTATACAAAATGGCCATTTTTGTAAAATAAAAATTATTGTATATCTCAGCAATTTCACACAATTCATCTAATACAATAGGGGGGATATAAAGAAATCCCAGGATTCACATTATCCATTTGAGGACAATCTGCATGTGCAAAAGGAAAGTAACTAACCAGAGCAGTGTATGGTATACAATGAAGAACACAGTCAGGAAGATCTCCAAGATTTCAGAGGTTTGGGGCTCAGCATGAGGGTCAGAGGAGAGCTGTGCACTGAAAAGAGGAATTCAGGCAGACTTGAAAGAGGGTAGAACCCAGAAAGATGGAAAGAAAGAGAAAATGCATTTTGGGTGAGGAGACAAGTGGTAGCAGTAAGGTCAGACCTAGAGACCAAGGGGTAAAACAGTGTTTCTCTTTACATGGATGACATCTGCTCTCCTTCCATAGGTTGATCTTTGCAACTATGTCTCTATCAATGGAGCCACTGCTCACCCCCATATTGAAAGTGATGGAACTGTTTACAACATTGGTAATTGCTTTGGGAAAAATTTTTCAATTGCCTACAATATTGTAAAGATCCCTCCACTACAAGCAGGTCAGTTTACCAATTTGACTCTTCTTAAAACAAGTATCTATATTGTGAGAAAATTCCTGGAAATGGGATACCAGATCAGAATATCAGGATCACACTACAGATGCACAGTTAAATTACTTTCAGATTGCCCTACCAGGGACCAATGCCCAGAAGCACCATAGCAGAAAATGACGACTTGAAAATATAGAAAGCAAGTGGCCAAATCGTATTCTACAATGTTTCAAAAATGTAGCATATATGAGTATTTGATCATATAAGAGTTAGATTCAAATTCAGGAAATACTTACTGAGCCCTTATTCATGTTCCAGGCAAAATTAAAATTTTAAACAAACATATGCATATGCATCATAGCACACACAGAAACATGAGAGGGTACAAAGTATTCTGTGTGTGTTTAATTCCCAAAGCCACAAATAAATCTATTAACTCATATTAATATTATAGAGAAATAATACTAAAACAGAAAAGAGAGCACTCTTTAGAATTCTCCATTTATCCTCCATTCACTGCCAGAAGTTTGATAACCATCTTGGTGACAGAATTATTTGAATATATATAGATTGAATATATATAGACTTATATATATATATTTTAGCATTGCATAGCATGGATCTCAAGGTGTAGTCCCTGGACCAGCAGCATCACTTGGGGAAGCCGCTAGAAATCCAGAGCCCCATCTGTGGTTGACTGAAGGAGGAATTCTGGGTGTGAGCCCACGATTACACTTTTAAGGGGCTCTTTATGTGATTCTGAGGCACACTAAGGTTTGAAGACCACTAACATAGTAGGAAACAAACTTTACTGTGCTTAAGAATTACTGTACAGAACTAATGAGACAAACCCACATACACTATACTTTGCAGGTCACTTAAGAGATTACGAAAGGCATTTTGACCATACTACACTTTTGCCTTACTCACTGACTTAGCACCTACCACCTCCAGTTGTTAAGATGGGACCCCACGGTCCTCTGCCTGCCACAACACTGAGCACACATTTCCAAATCTGCTGCTGTTTGGATTTTCCTGGGTGACTGTAGCTCCACATGAAATTTCCCTAAGAAATGCCAATGACCAAGAAAAGGAAAATAAGCCCTAAAAAAAAATCAAGATCTGAAAATGTATTTCTTTACTTGCATGAGCTGTTCTAAATGCTTTGTATTAAAAAAGGGGGAAAAAGGCTTTTCCAAAGCCTTTTAAAACCGCTTTATTTCAGACAAGGAAGATCCAATAAGCAAGTCAGAGGTCGTTGTACAATTCCCCTGCAGTGACCGATTCAAGCCATCTTACGTCCATAGGTAACTTGAAGGCCTGCTATGAATCTTCAGGAAAACTCAAGTTTAAAGATCTGCTTTGCCTACCTTTGATACCAATCCTGATCACGACATTTTCTTGCAGAAACCTAAATTTAAATGTAATTAATCTCATGTAGGCACTGTTGATTCATACCTCATGTGCACATATTTCTTTGTGGTTTGAGAATCAGCCCTTCCCATTCACAAGTCTATTTGCATTTCTAAACAGTTTTGGTTTGACTCCCAACTATATTGTTTTTGTGGAGACGCCAGTCAAAATTAACCTGTTCAAGTTCCTTTCTTCATGGAGTCTTTGGGGAGCCAACTACATAGATTGTTTTGAATCCAATGAAACCATGGGGGTAAGTTGTGCATTTACTTGTCAAGTTTATGATTCCAAAGAAGGCATTTCATAATGTATATCTGTTTTCCTTTTTAAATGCATCAAATTTTCTCCTCACTTTTCAAGGTTTGGCTTCATATTGCTGACAAAAAAAGAAGAAAATGTCTCAATAATAAATACAGGACCTCTTCTTTTAATCTCTTCCATCACATCAATACTTATGAAGACAATGAGTTTCTGATTGTGGATCTCTGTTGCTGGAAAGGGTAGGAAGGACACTGGATAATGTTACATCTCCCAGTCATGCCTAGAAATTAGGGGCCGTTTTCAGAGATGCTGCTCTCAATGTTAAATCTGAAGTACAGCTAAAAAAAGCAAGAAGTGTGCTTAAGTCACAGAATATAATTGAAAAAGCAGTAGGGAGGCTAGGTAATCAGAAGCAATCGTAAACTGAACATCAAAACCATGGTTAATGATTGAAAACTGATCAGGTCTATGAACCTGATCTGAAAATAAAACGTGCTATGACCTGATAAGTAAATTTAAATTTAACCTCACTGCAACTTGACAAGTTCCCCTGGGGGGCCTTGAACTCTACCCACTCTGGGTTTGGAAGAAAGAGGCACGCTTTCTTGAGAATACCAAGTCACTTAAAAAGATAGTAGCCCGTAAAGACAGAATGATGATGGAGAAACAGAGCAGAAAGTATCAAAAGCTGCTCTTATGTAAACATATTGGTGAGGCAGGTTTGTTTGTTTTGTTGTTTGTTTTTCATGCAGCATGGACAGGAGGAAATGGCTCTAATATACTTGGGTCATTAGCAGTTTCTGGGTTGGAGAATAAAAAAACAGGCAGGTTGGGGCACCTGGGTGGCACAGTCGGTTAAGTGTCCGACCCTTGGTTTCAGTTCAGGTCCTGATCTCAGGGTTGGTGGAATCGAGCCTAACCTCAGCTTTATGCTCAGCACAGAGTCTGCTTAAGACTCTCTCTCCCTCTGCCCTTCCCCCTGCCCCTATCCCCTACCCGGTGCTTGCTTGCCTGTTCTCTCTCTCTAAAATAAATAAATAAATCTTAAAAAAAAAAAAAAAAAAAAAGCCATACAGAACAGGCAGGCACTTGTTCTTTTAAAAGGCATGGATCATCTCTCTGAAATTATTTGCAATTGTCTGGGCTCATGTCTGACTTCTTACTTTTGCAGATTTGAATTTGTTTATAATTACTTATATTTAGCCAATTTACGTAAGAACTGGGAAGAGCTGAAAAAAAATGCCAGAAAGGCTCCCCAGCCTGAAGTGAGGAGATACGTGCTTCCTCTGAATATTGACAAGGTAACTGCCCTCTGCACAGATTTCAGATATATCCGGATTTGTTCTCCTGCCTTATGTTTATACATAAAATCTTGAAATTTCAGAGCTGGAAGGAACTTTAAAAATACACTAATTCAACTCCCCTCATTTAACAAATGAGGAAACTGGAGCTCAGAAGAGTGACATGACTTAGCAAAAGCCAACTGCAGCAGAGCCAAAATGAAAACCAGGTTTTGATGCACTGTTCTTTCATCTGCAAATCCCTTTCAAAATACATTTCCTCAGTGAATAGGGCAGACCACTGAGTCCTAGGATCCTCTGTCAATAATATAAATAATTTAATTTAAATAATTTGAAATTCTAAAGAAATGAAGCATTAAAAAGTACCCCTTTAGGGAAATCAGCCCATTATTTTGGTTTTCTGCAAACCTTCTAAAAATATCAACAGAGGACAAACATCATTAATAGCCTTCGGCAGTCATCTTTTTATTTCTACTTTTTCTTCCTTGTATTCAGTGGCTCTTTTTAGAATATTAGATTAACATCAATTAGTTTTTGTGTAATAGAATGCCAGTCAAAATCAAGACAAATAGAATTTTCACAATAGATACATGAGCATACACTGTCATTTATGTATATATGAGATATACACACAAAAGTGGGTAAGGCAGTTACATGGAATATAAAACATTGTACTCAAAACTAGATCAAATATAGTGGAAAATAAACCCAATTTAGAACCAGACACTACTGCTCTTAAGCAAGTTCGTAAGCTCTACAAAGGATAAGAAAGGAGGAGGAAGTTGAGGTGGGGCACTAGGTAGTTAGGTAAATGAGCTTCTACAAAGGCAGGGAGGTTTAAAAGAGCAAAACTTAATATAAAAAAATATATAAAGTAGTTGGTGGAGCTGGTACATTAGGACAGAGGAGAGATGGGCATTGGGCAGAGGGACTGGAAAGAAGGTTGGAATGACATTGCATGGGGCTTTAAGCACTCTAACTTTGCCCTTGGGAAGCATATCTCTGGTACCTATCTGAGTGCCCACAAAAATACCAAATGAATGAGTCCAGTGATTTTAGTAAACTCTTATTTTACTAGTAATGAGAAAATCACAATCATCTTTAAATTAAGGAAATAAGATCATTTAATTTAAATATCCCTTACCTCACTCTCTTCACAACTGAAAAGAGGAAAAAGGAAAGATTTTCATAAATGTGTAGTCATCACTGCCTGAAGAAAGACCACCCAATTATGAAATAGAGAACTTCAGTGATGAAAAAATGTCTAATGTCACCATAGACCCTGCTTTCACTCTCTCCCAATAGTTGTGAATTAACCACTGTAACACGGTATTGTACCAGTTCCTTCAGTGCGTACATCAATAGGATACGCTCTTGTTCTGGAACTCATTACCTAGTGTAGTAGGAAGGAGGAAGGTGATTCGGTAATGATAACACATGTTGGCAAGAGATAAGTAGTGGGAGGGAGGAATAAATTGCTTTGGCTATTCAGAGAATGGAACAGTAAGTCACAATTGTTTGGAGAGATTCATGGAACACAGTCATTTGCAATATTCTGGCAGAAGAAACTGAAGCAGATCAACTTAAGACAGGAGGAAGAGTTTGAAAAAAGACAGAAGTGGGGAGGGGCAGAAGAGCAGAGGGAACTGACTGCAATCCAATTCCTTAGAACATAAGCATAAGTAGTGGAATAAATGGGGGGGGGATTTTAAAAAAGCTTAAAAAGCAGACTTGTACTCTTCAAAAGCTTTAAGGCCAGGCCAAGAGGTCGTACTTTATTTGGCAGTGAAGGTTTCTGAACAGAAGAAAACCACATTCAGAGCTGGTGGACTGGGTACCAAGTGGACTGACTTTCATGGTTTTCTCTTCTACTAAATGTCTGGCTTCCCCAAGCAAGTCACTCAATCATTCTAAGTTCAGTTGCCAGCTCTGAAACCTAACAAAATTGGACTAAGTAATGACTAGGGTCATTTGCAGCTTCCAATAACGTGATTTTCTAAAACAAGTCTGTGTTGTGCATAAGTGATACTGGAAGTGTACAAAAGACAGAGATAGGACCCAGGGATAGAAGCCAATTAAAATCACTCAGGTGAGAGAAAAATGTAGTGGTACTAGGAACAGGCAAACACAAAAATAAGAGTTCCTATAGGTAGAATTAAAAGGGTCTTGCATTTGATTGAATAGCAGAATGAATTAAATCTTAGACATGCAAAATATCATAGAGATCCTGTAAGCCTATGTGTCCAAAGTGATACCTTTGGAAATAGGGAGTATAATGGGTAGAGCAGCTGTGGAGAAAAACATGAATTGCAGAACTATGAGGAAGGGGAGGATAATGGGTGGGGAGGTTGACTTCGAGTCATACAGAGCCAGGCTTGAGTTTCAGCTCTGCCACTTACTAACTGGGTGATTTAACCTTAAATTTCCTTCTCTCTATCTATGAGGAGAAACATTTAACCTTAAATTTCCTTTTCCTTATCTGTATCCATCTTACAGGGTTGTTGTGGCTGATACATGAGTTGATATATGTTAATTATTAAATATAGTCCTTGACACAAAGGAAATATTAAATAAATATCCCCTATCATCATCAACAACAACAAAATCAGTATCAAAACATTTTCATGAAAGATGTCACATAGGCTTTCATATGTCAATGAAGGACATTGTGAGGCCAATCAGGGTCAATAGTTACTGATGTTGAAATGATGATCAAACATACAAGAATAGATAGATGAGACTGCTAGCAGGGAAAAGTCATACTTTAGAATAAGTTTTCTAAAAAAAAAAAAAAAACCATACACAGTTGCTTATTTTAAAAATGAAGAATTTGATAGCCCAGAAAATGCTAAGAGAAGAAAAGATGGCCAGGCACAGAAGTTTGGGAAGTCTTACGTACAGAAAGTAAAAAAAAAAGAGGAACCAGAAAGAGAGAGAGGGGCGCCTGGGTGGCTCAGTCGGTTAAGCGACTGCCTTCGGCTCAGGTCATGATCCTGGAGTCCCGGGATCGAGTCCCGCATCGGGCTCCCTGCTCGGCGGGGAGTCTGCTTCTCCCTCTGACCCTCCTCCCTCTCATGCTCTGTCTCTCATTCTCTCTGTCTCAAATAAATAAATAAAATCTTAAAAAAAAAATAAAAATAAAAAAAATTAAAAAAAAAAAAGAAAGAGAGAGAGAAAGAGAGAGAGAGAAAGTCACCAAAGAGCCCTAGCTAGAGCTAAGAGAGGACAATCCTACACAAGATAGGGCAAGAGGGTTTTATCAGTGCCCACTGTGCTATGGGCAAGTTAAAAAGGATGAAGACTAAAAGCCAAACACCAAATTTGGTGATCTCCAAGGGATGAGGATAAGGGAGGCAGAAATCAGGATTCAAGGCACTGAAGGTGAGCAACTGGGAGGATATGGGAGCAGTTACTGTAAGTCCACACTTTGAAAAATTTGGCAGTGAAGGGAAAAATCGGTCATAAATTAGGAGAGGTAAGAAAGAGATTGAGGGAAGGACTAAGGAGAGAAAAGGGTCTAAGATTAGTGAAGTTTCCAGTTTGCTAATTAAGATAATGGTAGTATCTTTAAAATATATCTTTATATTTTTTTGAATAGGCTGTGCATTTAAATGGTCAAAAATCAAAATTATATGCAAAGTGGGAAATCTCACTCCACCCTCCTCCTGTATCTAGTCCATACCATCCCCGTTCACTTCCTATGTGTAACTTTTCATGTCTTTCCTTTTCTTTGGTTTGTTTATGCAAATATAAGAAAATATATAATTATTATTTCCCATTCTCATACACAAAAAGTAACTTTCTATATCCACTGTTTTGTGCCCTGCTTTCTTCATTTAACAATATATATGCTAAAGATCTTGCTGTTTTGAACTGCACAGTATTCTTTCTGTGAACATACCCAAGTCCCTCACTGCTGCACAACAGAATTATTTCCAATCTTTGGCTATTACCAATAATGTAATAAGGAGTAACTTTGTATGTATGTCATTTCATACATGCACAGATATATGAATAGATTAGATCCTCAGAAATGAGATTTTGGGTTAAAGGAAAAATGCATCTGATAAAAAAAAAAGGGGGGTGGGGAGTTGAAATGAGGAGCTAGTTTGTTGGGGAAAGCAAAAGTAATGTTACAGATTTCTTACATAAAAAATGTAATTTAGTAATAGAAAAAATAAGATAGAATGAAGATAATCAATTTAAACTTACAAGTATATAAATAATATGTCTGACGTAGGCATTTGATCTCTTCTTCCCCAAAATACCACAAAGTGCCTTGAGGCTCCATTTCACAAAATCTCATAAAATTCTCATCATTTCTGTATTTGCTCCTTACCTCCTATCCCTTGCCTATCCTAAGAATCTTCTACTATTCCCTCTTAATTCCCCCAGAAAAAACCCCTCTATATACTCTTCTCAGAATGTTCCTTTCACCTTCTATTTTTTAAACCAAAACCTGGGGGCACCTGGGTGGCTCAGTCAGTTAAGCATCTGCCTTCGGCTCAGGTCATGGTCCCAGGGTCCTGGAATGGAGCCCCAAGTCGGTCTCCAAGCTCAGCGGGGAGCCTGCTTCTCCTGCTCCCCTCTGCTTGTGCTATCTCTCTCTCGCTTTCTCTCTCAAATAAATAAATAAATAAAATCTTCAAAAAACACAAACCTGGCTCTCTCCTGAGGACACTGATCTCTCCAGTCTCTTCCTACAGCCCTTATGCCACCTGACCTGGGGTTGGGGTAGGTGTTCTCTTTGTTCCACTTCTCTGTTTCCAGATTCATTGTTCCTTCTATCCACTCTTAAAATATTCCAATTTTAATCTCATTTCGGCTAATTATATAGCTAAGTGGTATATACATATGTACATATATACACCCCTCATTACTGTTGTTGTCTATGAACTGCCACTCACTCACTTCCCCTTCCTGGCTCAGTGTCACACTCCCCAGATCTACTGACTCTTGGTCGTTTCCATATACACATCATAGGTGATTCTTCCAACAACCTGGCCTCTCAATTCCTTGACCTCTTCCACTGATCTTGTCTTCCATTCTATGTCAGCCACTCACTCCCCATAGTCATACACTTGACCCTGCCATTACCTATGACTATGCTTCTTCCATAATCTTAGTTTCATGCATGATATGCTCTGACTACCACCTCCCGTCTTTCAAGATCACTTGCCCTACTGCAATTCCCACCAGAAACCTCCAATCCACTGAACCTACTACCTTCTCACCGTACCTCACTCCCCTGAGAACTTACTTTTCCTCATTACTTAACTAAAATTCCATCGTCAACATTTTTAATCTTATATAGAGCCTCACTTTTCTTGCCTCTTTCTTACTTTATTGAACTCATTTGTCAAAACCATAATCCCCCCACCTAGTTAAATTCAACTCTCCACCCACTCTACACTTGTATCTCTAAGGATGAAATTAAGTGCTGAAAACACACAATCATGTTAATTGGTTCATTTTTAAATACATGACCACAAACCTCACTGCTTTATTTCTGAACTTCATTTACTCTCCCACTTTGCTAGTTAAGTATTTCACACCCTCCTCTCTTCAAACTTCTAACACCTCCCACCTCCACACTCATACTCAGCTGATGGCTCTGCTTCCTATTTTATTGAAACAAATGAAAGAAATCAAAAAAGAACGTTAGACTCCTGCCACCACATCTACCCACCCACCAGCATCTGGACTTGTACTGAATTATTTATCATCCCATCCAGAACTAGTCCTTCCCATTTTCCCTTCCTTACCCACTCAAGGACATCCCTTAAGTGATTCTCTCCCCTCTCCTTTATCATTACTTTCCCTTCTTTTTCACTGGGTCATTCATATCATGCTATTATTTTGCCCTCTTACAAAATCCTTCTCTTGACTCTTCTTGCCCCCCTGAGCTATCCTCATTCTTTTTTTTTATAGACCCCTTAATGTTGGAGGGCACCAGAACTCAGCCCTTCATTCTATCTTCTGTTTGTACATTCACTTCCTTTGTAAAGACTCATGCTTTAAAGCAGCCTACATTTACATTTTCAACTTACCTTTCAATTCAAGGTTTATATATGCTACTGCCAATTCCACGTCTCCATTCGGATGTCCAATAGACCTCTTAAGCTTAATAAGATGAAATCCAAATTTCTTCTCTTCCTCTACCAAAAAAAATTTACCCCACCTGCAGTAGCCCCCACCTTTGTTGCCACAGCTCCAACCTTTAATTCTCAGGCCAAATACCTTGGAGTCATCCTTGACTTCTGTCTTAATTTCACGCCTCTTCCCTACCCCATAGCCTATCTATCAGGAAAACCTCATGGCTCTGCCTTCCACTTCTCACTGACTCCAGTGCTACTAGCCTAGTCTGGACTTCTCTTTTCTTTTGACTGGACAAACTGATGTCCCCAATTCCACTCTTGCATCCCCCCTACTCCCAAGGGTAGTCTCAAGAGAACAGCCAGAGCAATTCTTTTAAATATTAGAGCATGTCAATCCTCTGCCCCAAATCATTCTGTGGCTTCCCATCTCTCACTCAGAGTAAAAGACCAAGTCCTCAAAAGGACCTATAAAGCTGTACATAATCTCCCCTCTACCCTCCTCTCTTCCTCTTCCCCAGGCTCAGTCAGCTGCAGCCACACTGGTCTCTTTAATGTTCATCAAGTATATTTGGCATCCTCCAACCTTAGGCCTTTGCACTGTTTTCTTTGTTTAAATGTTCTTCCCTAGATATCTGTACTGTTGATTTCTTCACCTCCTACAAGTTTTGTCCCAGATGTCACCTTTTCAAGGAGGCCCACCCTGACCACCTATTAAAATTATAACTTACCTACACTTCACACTTTTGATCCTCCTAACTCTGCTGTATTATTTTTCTCCCCGCACTCATGATATATTATATACTTTATTAATTATATTTATTGTTTATGTCCCCAAACTAGAATTCAAGCTTCACGAGGACAGGAACCCTATTCTCTGAATTATCCCAAATGTCTAGAATAGAGTCAAGCACAAAACATGTACTCAAGTATTTGATACAGGTATTAAGAAATAAATGTGTTCTTAGAAAGCGCTCATGACCGGAGGGATAAGGGGGTGACAAGAGATCTTAGACAACATCCGATCCAGTAGTTTTCCTGTATATTTTTTTTCTTTTTGACAACAGAACTGTATGATTTTTTTCAAGCAAAATCAAAATATATCCTAACTGTAAAGGAGATAAACACTATAAATGAATCCATAGAGTTTGAAGTCTTTTGCTGTTCTACTAAAAAAAACCCAAACACACAAACAACAACAACAACAAAAAACATTTTTTGTCCTCAGAGGCCCTTCCTCAGAGCCCTACATCTTCTTTGAGGACAATCTCATTGTAGAGATGTGAAGGCCTAGAGGGCATAGAGGTTACACGACATTCCCAGCGGTTCGCAGCCAGTGACTAACACAGACACAGGCAACTTTCCCAGTTGTGTTACTGGGCTTACGTTTCACAGCTTTCTGCACTGCTCCTTCCTGCGCACTGACAGAAGAAACAAAGAACGCAGGGCACAAAACTCAGGAAGACTGCGTTTATGGCTGCGTGATTTTTCTTTCCTTCTCACTGAGGTGTCTCTTATCCGTTTTCCTTAGGCTGACACAGGCAAGAACTTAGTCACACTCCCCAACACAACTGCCACTGCAATTCTGTGCAGTGACGAGACCATCTGGCTGGAGCCTGAGGTTCTCTTCGCAGGGCCTCGCCAAGGTGAGAGGATTTAGAGGGGAACAAACTGTTCCATTCAGAGATTAACTGAGTTTTCCTAAGCATGTCCTCTATTTTGTAGCATTCGAGTTTCCTCAAATCAATTATCAGAAATATGGTGGGAAACCTTACACGTACGCCTATGGACTTGGCTTGAATCACTTTGTTCCAGACAGGGTAATTAATCCATCTTACCTAATACTAGAAAAGTACTTTGAGGGCACCTGGGTGGCTCAGTTGGTTAAGCGACTGCCTTTGGCTCAGGTCAGGATCCTGGAGTCCCCGGATCGAGTCCCGCATCGGGCTCCCTGCTCGGCAGGGAGTCTACTTCTCCCTCTGACCCTCCCCCCTCTCATGTGCTTTCTCTCTCATTCTCTCTCTGTCAAATAAATAAATAAACAAGAAAAAAGAAAAAGAAAAGTAGTTTGAGTCATATCCTAGTCAAGTAAAGCACCTCAACTGATTAACTGATTGATTTTTCTTTCTCACAAGCAGCTCTGTAAGCTGAATGTTAAAACCAAAGAAACATGGGTATGGCAAGAGCCTGATTCATATCCGTCAGAACCCATCTTTGTTTCTCACCCAGATGCCTTGGAGGAAGATGATGGTAATGAAAGCAATGGATGTGTCTGAACACTTTCTTTTTATTGGAGTTCTATACGCTAGTGCCTTAGGAGTCACAGTGATTACTCCCTAATGTTCAGATATGATCCTTAATACTACTGAATTTAATGCAGCATGGAAGAATTTAAACTTATTAGAAAATAAGTTTCATCTTGTGGCCAATCTCACTGATTACTCATGGAAAAATGTTGAAGCACCATCTGGTGTCATATGGAACATCAATGTCTGCTCTAGATGAAAGAGGGAAGGATGAAGAAAGAACAGCATGAATTCTAGGTTTTTACCTTTCCTGACCTAGATAAATTTCTGAAAAAGGATAAAGTTCAAAGGAGACAAATTGAGTATTCTAACAGATCAAAGAGAATGAGAATGAGGCTTTGTGTCTCTGCTTTGGGTTTCTTCTTTTAGTAAGCTGGAGCTACAGCCTATAACACAGTGACTCAATGACAAAACATCAGTCTTTGTTAACTATTGATTAGCTGGGACAGGAAGGTAGATTACACTCTCTGGGATTAAAATATGGAAAACCACAGAGAAATGAGTAAAGTAAAGAATTATGGAGCCATTTCATGCTAAACAATTTTACATATACAGCCCATCCAGGCAAAACTGCAAAAGGTTTGCTCTCATTTTGTTGGAAGGAAGTAAGCTTCTAGCTGCGTCTTGGAGAGTACAGAAATAATATACCTTATTGTTTTCAAAGTCTTTTTATATATATTTCTCATTTGATTGTCACAACACTTTTTTTTTTGCAGTAGGTTATGTTAAATCTTATGTTACAGACAAGAGCACAGATCATTCATCAATAAGAATTTAATGAACACCTACTATGTCCTAGTAATTGTAGTAGCTATTGAGATACAACAGTGGACAAGACAGATATGGTCACTCCCTTCCTGGAGCTTATGGTCTAGGGAACATAAAGAGTTTGAAAGATCCCTTCAGGGCGGTGACACAGCCAGATGGTGGAAGAGTCAGAACAAGATACCAAGTCATATGGTTTTCTTTATTCAATATAATACCTCCTATATTTTTTTAGTGACATTTAATCTATGGTCCTAGGCCTTTTTTTTTTTTTCTTTTAATCTAACATTGCCTTATTTACTTTTGATTAACAGGTGTAGTTCTGAGTGTGGTGGTGAGCCCTGGGGCAGGACAAAAGCCTGCTTATCTTCTGATTCTGAATGCCAAGGACTTGAGTGAAGTTGCCAGGGCTGAAGTGGAGATTAACATCCCTCTCACCTTTCATGGATTGTTCAAAAAATCCTGAGCACATTCTAGCACATTATATTTCTATTGACAAAACCAAGAAAAACAGTCAGGTCTGCAATCAAATTCTGTTCAATTTTAGCCTGCTGTATTACATGGTTTTAACTTGCAGATGCACACAATTTTGCAATATTTTACAGAAAGCACAGAGTTGAGTAAGCAATTACTTTAAAAAAAAAAGCAGCACGTATTTAGATAATCATACTTTCTCTGTGAGACAGGCGGACCATAACTAAAAACTCTTTATATATTTAGCAATCAAATAGAAAATGAATGTGGATTTATTAAACTTTTTTGTTCCTATTGTCAAAGTATATTTTAGGTACCCATCTTCTCCAGTTATTTTTTAACACTTAAAAGCCATAGTTCTCTACACCTGATTTGTATGTGGCTTCGTTGAGGTAAGGCAGTATCATGCAAAAAGGCTTAATTACTAAATGTCAGACCAAACTTTTTCACAAACCAGGGACTATCATCTAAGAGTAATCCTAGTAGTAAGTACGTGTGTATGTATATTACTGTTCCAAGATTCTCAAGCTTTATGAACTTTAACAGATATTAATACATTTAAGTACTTTTATTTTTAAAATTATTCTCTTATTGCTACATGTTGCAAAAAAATGGAGATTGACAGACTGACTAGGGTACTTGATGCATCCTTTTGATTTCTTTATTTAGATAAAATGCACTCATTTTTTAAAATTATAAATACTCATTGAAACATACTTCTCAAAGAACATTTAAAATTACAGAAAAGTAGAACTACTATTAAGATTGGGTACTACTCTTTTCCATCTTTTTCCCTCCTGTGGATTTTAATGTAATCATTGCTTCATTGTGGCTAGTTCCTAGCTAGAACTAGAAATTTCACAAAAGAAAAGAAAATGCCAGAGAATAATATGGAATGTGTAACTGTAGATAAACATCAGCCTGTTAATTTTTGTCTCTAGACACGGCACATGAACATAATTCCACAAAGAAGGCTATTTACCCATTTCTTTTAAAAATGCAGGAAATAAATTACTGAATAATTACCAAGTTTTGCGTTTAATAAAATCTCCCAATTTAGGAGAATTCCTAAAGCTGCTCCTTCCTATATTTGCCAATCACTCCCTTGCCTTATCCTCATTCATTTTCCATGAAGCAAGTCTTGCAATTTGGTGTGCCCACCTCTCCTCCTTTTACAGGATCCCATCGTGAGCATTGTGCTCTGTAGAGTTCACCACAGTGTTTGTTAAGATAGAAGAGAGGCAGATCTAACTAAAGTAACATCCTGCCAAAACCATTTCACCAAAATTGGAATTCTCTATATAGTCATTGCTAATATTATGCCAAGAAGGTTAAGGACCTGCCTCTTAAGACAAAAATGGAAGATGGGTTTTAAAATTTTTAATTAGAATAAGGGAGGTTTAAGTCAGGCAAGAGGGACTAACTTGGAAATTCAGATTGAAAAATTAAGGAACCTGCTTTCTAAGAAACTACTTAGTTTCTAAGAACTAAGAGCTACCCATTTGGAGGATCTAGAGAACCACAGCTCATCTACAAACAAATAAATCTGTTTTAAGGAAAAAATTCAATTGAATTAAGACAAATAAACCTGTTGCTAAGTAGTTATTTTTAAAATAACAAGTTGTGGGGCGCCTGGGTGGTGCAGTTGGTTAAGTGTCTGCCTTCGGCTCAGGTCATGATCTCAGGGTCCTGGGATCGAGTCCCGCATCGGGATCCCTGCTAAGCAGAGAGTCTGCTTCTCCCTCTCCTTCCATCCCTCACCCCCGCTTGTGCTCTCTCTCTCTCTTCTCTCTCTCTAATAAATAAATAAAATCTTTAAAATAAAATAAAAATAACAAGTCGGGCGCCTGGGTGGCTCAGATGGTTAAACATCTGCCTTCGGCTCAGGTCATGATCTCAGCGTCCTGGGATTGAGTCCCACATCAGGCTCCCTGCTCCTTGGGAGCCTGCTTCTCCCTCTGCCTTTCTCTCTCGCTCTGTCTCTCACGAATAAATAAATAAAATCTTTAAAAAAAATAAAATAAAATAAAAATAACAAGTCATTTGAGACCACTGTTTTTTCCATTTTTATCATCTTATTTTTTAATTTTATTGTTATGTTAATCACCATACACTACATCATCACTACATCATCTTATTCTTTTTAACTATTTTTTTTAAAGATTTTATTTATTTATTTGACAGAGAGAGACACAGCGAGAGAGGGAACACAAGCGGGGGAGTGGGAGAGGGAGAAGCAGGCTTCCTGCAGAGCAGGGAGCCCAATGCGGGGCTCGATCCCAGGACCCTGGGATCGTGACCTGAGCCGAAGGCAGACGTTTAACAACTGAGCCACCCAGGCGCCCCTCATCTTATATTTGTCATATCCAAGTCAATAAAACTTTTGAAAATATCATAAAAGGCTAATTAAAAACTGATAACTGCCTTATGGCAGACAATCTAGATAGAGTCCCTGTGCTATATTCTGAACCAAAAAATACCAATAGACAACAAAGGCAGCCTACTTTCTAAGAATTCTGTGACAATATTATTCCATCATTGCACAGTCTGGCTAAAGAATAAAATGCAGTGCTTTCTCCCATAAACTTGATAGGAAGTATACTGACGACTAGGGATTATAGAGAAAATATGCCCTTAAGGAATCCCTGAAGAACATCCCGGAGGAACACCAAATCTGGTAAAATTCAGCCTCAGTGGGAAAACAATCTCTGAAAGACAGGAAGAAAGGAAACTCACACTCTTTGACCGCCTTTTACTTTTAGAGAAAAGTAAAAGTCACCCCTAATGCTATACCCATCATGGTACTACATGCACCATTTTAAAGATGAGGAAAGGGAGGCCAAGTTATTTTTTAATGAGAAGCAAAACTTAAACTAAAATCTAAACCTAACAGTTCCCCTTGAAAATTTGGCTTCTAATACCTTCTAAAATATTCCTACTAATTGAAAATTTTATTTCAAATACAACCACTATCATACTACTTAGTCATCAAATCCAGGTACAAATAAAATTTTTGACTGGTCAGTAAGTCTTACCATTGATTAGTAGGCCAAAATGTTTCTTAAATAATAGTGACCGTATACCAAGTATTTATTATGCCAGGGATTCTACTAATCAAACTCTATAAAATCCTATGTGTAGATTTGATAATCCTATGTTGCAGGTGAGGAAAGTGAAACTCAATAATGTTAAATATCTTGGCCAAGTTTCCACACAGAATGGTGATCTAATTCCATATACTATCTGTATTGTCGGACACAGGGAACGGTATACTACCTGGAGGTAGTTCACAATTTCAACATTACGTTACTACATTCTTTTGGATGATATCCAAAAAGCAGACATGCAGGAAATATTTCCCAATTCATTCAGAGGCCATCATTACATGGATAGCAATTCTAGACAAAACATCACAAGAAAACTACAGACCAATATCACTTATGAATGTATATGAAAAAATAATCAATAAAATACTAGCAAACCATATTCAACAGTTTATAAAAAGGACTGTATCAAGTGGGACTTATCCTAAAAATTCAAGGTTGGTTTAACATCCAAAAATCAATAAATGTGGGTGGTTGGCCTGGGTGGCTCAGTCGGTTAAGCATCCAACTCTTGATTTGGGCTCAGGTCACAATCTCAGGGTCAAGAGATCAAGGCCCATGTCAGTCTCTGCACTGGGTGTGGAGCCTGTTTAACATTCTCCTTCTCCCTCTACCCTTCCCTACCCCACCACTACTACCACACATGCACACTGTCTCTCTCTAAAAAAAAACAAAAACAAAAACAATCAATAAACGTAATGCACCATATTAACAGAGTAAATGACAAAACCACATGATCATCTCAGTAGATGCAGACAAAGCATTTTAAAACATTTAACAACTATTCATGGGGAAAAGAAGAAAAAAATACTACAAATAAAAAGGAATTTGTGCATCCAAATAAAGAGCATCTATGAAAAATCCACAGTTCACATTATACTTTATTATGAAATATTGAATTTTGCCCCCCAAGATCAGGAACAAAAGAAAGATGCCTCTTCTCCCCACTACTCTTCAGCATTGTACTGGAGCTTTTAGCCACAGCAGTTAGACAAGGAAAAGAAATAAAATGTAAAAGGAAGAATCAAACTACCTTTATTCACAGATGACATGATTTTGCATAAAAAAACTATTAGAATTCACATCAAAAACTATTAGAACCAATAAACAGTTCTGCAAAAGTGCAGGATAAAAGATCAATATACAAAAATTAGCTGTATTTCTGTGCACTATTCAAAATAAAGACAGCAATCCATTTACAAAAGTGTCAAAAAGAATAAAATAGGGCGCCTGGGTGGCTCAGTTGGTTAAGTGACTGCCTTTGGCTCAGGTCATGGTCCTGGAGTCCCGGGATGGAGTCCCGCATCGGGCTCCCTGCTCATCAAGGAGTCTGCTTGTCCCTCTGACCCTCCCCCCCCTCATGCCTTCTCTCTCTTTCAAATAAATAAATAAAATCTTAAAAAAAAAAGAATAAAATATTTAGAAATGAACTTAATAGAAGCGTTTCAAGACTTTTACACAGAACTACAAAATACAGTTGAAAAAGTAAATGGAGAAACATCCCACATTCTTGGATTTGAAGGCTTAATATTGTTAAGATGGCAATATAATTCAAATTGCCCTACAGATTCAATGCAATTTATATCAAAACCCAAGCTGCCTTTAAGCAAAAATTAACAAACTGATCCTAAAATTCATATGGAAAAGACCATAGCCAAAACAATCTTGAAAACAAAGAGCAAAGTTGAAGGACTCATATGTTCCCATTTCAAAAGCCACTACAAAACTACAGTAATCAAGACAGTGTGGTACTAGCATAAGGATAGACATACAGATCAAATGAACAGAATAGAGAGTTCAGAAAACAACCCTCACATTTGGTCAAATGATTTTCAATAAAGGTACCCAGAGAATTAAATGAGGAAAAAATAGTCTTTTCAATAAATGGTGCTGTGAAAACTGGATATCCACATACAAAAGAATCAAACTGGACCCTGACTTCATATCATATACAAAAATTAACTCAAGGGGCTCCTGGGTGGCTCAGTCAGTTAAGCTTTGGACTCGATTTTGACTCAGGTCATGATCTCAGGATCCTGGGATCCAGTCTTGCATCACTGGGCTCCCCGCTCAGTGGGGAGTCTGCTTCTTTCTCTCTTTCCCTCTGCCCCTCGCCCTGCTCATGCTTGCACTCTCTTCTCTAAAATACATTTTAAAATCTTTTTAAAAATTAACTCAAAATTGATCACAGAACTAAATGTAAATGCTCAAACTTCAAAACTCCTAGAAGAAACCATAAGGGTAAATGTCTGTAACCTTGGTTTAGGCACGTTTTCTTAGATGTAATACCAAAAGCATAAACAACCGAAAAAGATAAAAGATAAATTGGACTTCGTAGAGATTTTTTACATTTGTGCCTCAAGGATACCCTCAAGAAAGTAAAAAGACAACCCAGAGAATGGGAGAAAATATTTTTAAAAACACATATCTGATAGCAGAGCACCTGGGTGGCACAGGTTAAGCCCTGGACTCTTGGTTTCAGCTCAGGTCGTGATCTCAGGGTTGTGGGAGCAAGCCCTGTGTCAGGCTCCGTGCTCAACAGGGAGTCTGCTTGGGATCCTGATCCTCTGCCCCTCCCCTTGCTCACTTTCTCTCTCTCTCTGTCTCTTTCTAAAATTAAAAAAATGAAGTAAAATAGAGAAAGGTGTCAAGGTCTTGGCAGAAAGGTCTTGGGAATTGGGAGGAGGTTGGTGAGATCATGTGGACTTTCCAATTGCAAGTAATTGAAGAGTTGTAAACAGAAGTGTAAGGTGATCTGGTTTACATTTTCATAGCAACTCTTAGGTAGCTCTTCTGAGACTTAACTGCAATAGAACAGAGCCAGAAATAAGGGGGCTGTTAAGAAACTACTACAGTACTCCAAGGGAAAAAGGATGAAGGTTTGGGCTGAAGAAGTGGTGGTGAAGGTGATAGAAGTGGTGGAACACTGGACATATTGTGAAGACAGAGACAACACAACTGGGCTGGGAGGAGAAAGTGAAGAGTCCAAGAGAACACCAAAATCTTTGCCTGGAGCACCTGGAAAGATAGAATTGTCATTAATGGAAATGTCATTATGGAAGCTGGTTTAGTGACAAATATCAAGAACAGGATTTGACATGTTGAGCTTGAAATGTCTGTGGAGATCCACATGACATATCAAATAAGTTGCTGGTTATAAATTTCTGGCACTGAGGATCGCTCAGGGCTGCAGATATACATTTGGGAGTTATAACTTCATAAATGGTTTTTAAAGCCATGAAATTAAATGAGATCATCTAGGGAAGGGATAGATAGGGGAAGAAAGAGTTTCAAAGACTGAGTTCTGGGGCATTCCAACATTTAGAAGTCAGAGAGATGAGAATAAATTAAGAAAATAGAAAATGAGTAGACAGAAATATAGGAGAAAAAAATAAACGGTATGGGTGTTATGGAAGCAAAGTGTTTTAAAAAGTGAGAAGTCAATGGTGTCACATGCCACAATAGGTCAAGTTAGAAAAGGATTGAGAATTGGCCTCATCTTTTCATCTAACTTAGCAATATGGAAGTCATTGGTTGACTTGTTAAGAGCAGTTTCTGCACTGTGCTGGGAAAAGATACTTGATTGGAATAGGTACAAGAAAGAATGAGGGAGAAATTGAAAATATAAAGCATAGAACATACTTTCAATAAGTTTCTCTGTAAAGGGAAGGAGGGCGATAAGATAATAGGGGGGATGGTTGGGAGAGACTAAGATCCAAAAAGTTGTTTTTTCTTTTTAACTAGAGAAATCACAGCACATTTAAATATTGATGAAAATGATCTGGTAGAGAGGAAAACATGATGATTTAGTAGAAACAAAGGATGGGCGCCTGGGTGGATCAGCTGGTTAACCTTACATTTGTGCCTCAAGGATACCATCAAGAAAGTAAAAAGACCGGCTAGGGTCATGATCCTGGGATCCTGGAATCAGTCCCACATGAGGCTCCCTGCTCAGCATCAGAAAGAATGTCATGATATCTTTTATCACTGCTCATGGACTCCTACGTCTCTTTCATACTCTGGACTCTTAATTCTAGGATTCTAGGCATTGCCTTTTCTGTCCTCATCTCCCCTAGGCCCACATTTGAAACCCTAGAATTCTGTGTGAATCATCAATTAGATCCTCTTTATATACAATCTCATTTATGTGAACTCAGCAGGGAGCCTGCTTCTCCTTCTACCCTTCCCCCCTGCTTGTAATCTCTTTCTCTTTCTTTCTCTCTCTCTCTCAAATAAATAAAATATTAAAAAAAAAAAAAAAAAGGAAACCTGGGGAAGTGTCCTTGAATAGACAAGAAAAAATGGAATAAAGGGCACATATACATTGGATAAGTTTAGGGAGTTCAGTATCTATACAAAAAACTATTATAATGAATAGTCATGGAGTTTAAGCAGAGCAAGTCAGGAAGATGGAAGATTATAGAAAGAAGGTCAGTGGTCATGTAAGTTCAAATTATTTTGGTAGCAAAAAATGGGAGATAGTGGGTATAAAGTAGAATCTGTGCAATTGAGATTATGGAGAGTTTGCAGTAAGGGACAGGACATCAGAATGAATGGCCAAGGAGGTTAAGCAATCTACAATACCAGAGCAAATGTACAATCTTCTAAATGAATGTTGAATTTTCCCCAAATTATGGCAAGAGTGATGTTGGATGGGAAAAGAGTGGGCTAACAGATACAGTGTTCAAGGACTAAAGATTAGCAACCTGGGAAGTCATAAAACGATTACATTAGGAGGGATAATGATGGTAAAATCTGATAACAAGGGATTCAAATGGGGTCTTTTTTAAGGAAAAGAGAAGATGGCCTGCCTTCAGATGCCTGAAAATTCCAGGCCCCATGGTATGAGGGGTTTGGGAAAAGAAGCATTCACCACTTGAAAAAGCTGCAGAGATGCATTATTATCAAGGTAGAGCCATGTTTTTTTGTTTGTTTGGTTTGGTTTTTGGTTTATGGTTTTTTGAGCCATGTTTTGGTTACAGCAAAAGGAGAAGAGAAAGTTCACATAAATGAGATAGTATATAAAGAGGATCTAATTGACGATTCACACAGAATTCTAGGGTTTCAGACGTGGGCCTAGGGGAGATGAGGACAGAAAAGGCAATGCCTAGAATCCTAGAATTAAGAGTCCAGAGTATGAAAGAGACCTAGGAGTCCATGAGCAGTGATAAAAGATATCATGACATTCTTTCTGATGCACCAAAAGTGCAAAGTGATTGAAAGGTGATGAGTGTTTAGGGAGGGGAAGCAAGAACGATTGAGGGCCTCACACCTGGTTCCTACTGATGGAGATGAGGAGTCCTGTAGAAGAGCATCTTAGTTTGAGGACAATGACACTCTCTTGAGCCTTGCTGATGATGCTTGCAGTGATGGTCTTACTGAATACTTTCTTGACCCCTACCATATGGCAGCCTGACATGGGAGTCATCTTACTTACTTACTCACTTAATCACTTACTCACTTTCTAAGTACATACTTTCTATGTTCTATGCATTTTTCCATGCATTAACTCATTCAATCCTAATGATTAGATCCGAATGATTAGATATCAATGACTAAATGAAGTAGATACCACTTCATTTCAAATAAGGAAACTGAAACAGTGAGAGGTTAATGAACTTGTCCAACAGCTGGTAGGTAGCAAAAAATAAGATTTGTACCAAGGCAGTCCGGCTCCAGAGTCCATGACTTTAATCACATTGTAGTTGACATTTCAGACGATGAAAGAAATGGGAAAATGTAATGAATTCCCTCAAGTCCACCTGATGACTTAAAAAGCCAGAATTGTAACAGAGCTCAGGACTCCCAGTAGTCCTTGTTTCTTTGGCATCACCCACATCTTCCCTGATAACGATGTTCTTAAAACTGTATCTACTTTTACCTTTGATTACAGAGGTAGTTCTGAGTGCAGGACCAGAGCCTGCTACCAGAGGAGAAGTTGAAATTAATATTTCTATCATCTTTCTTGTACTGCTCAAGGAACCAAGACACTATTTGGAATTGCTTCTTTACTATTCAGTGCTTGGGAACACAATAAAACTCATCTTGTGTGACCCAGTATCCAAAATATATCACATCCATTACCACGGCATAGATTTTACTGCAAACACAACCACTAGTGACCAGAGTTAACTTGGGTACAACTACACAGGTAATTGTGGCCATCATAAAAGGCTGGGCTCTCAGCCTCTAGAAGGATCTTCTGCCTGCAAGGAGGATAGATTTTAAAAAGGAATTACACTATTACACTATAAGGCCTACTCTTCTAAGACTGTTTGTGGCTATCACTGGGCAAAAGACAAAAGAAGCAGAGAAAAGCAAAACAAAACAAAACAAAAATCTAATGAAAAATACATCACCATCATCAACAACAAAAACAAAAATAAAGAACGAGTAAGTAAGAGTATGGGTTAGAGGAGATGATTTTTAAAAATTTCTATACAATAGAGATCATACAAAGGAGGTTACTTAGGGCCATACCTGGAGTATGTAATATATAACTAACTTTAATGCACAGTGCCATAAATAACTATACCAATAATAAAACTGTTCTTCCTATGTGCCATGCTAAGGGATTTACATGGTTTTGCATGTTTAATCCTCCTAATAAGCTAGAAAGATTGGTATTATTATTTTTATTTCTCAGCAGAGGAAAATGAATCTCAGAAAGCCTAAGTAACTTCCCAGTAATACGAACAGCTAGGGTTTGAATCTGAATCTATCCAGTTCCAGATCTTGTGATATTAACCTTCCTGAAGCATGAAGAATATTCTTCAGAGAAAAAAAAAATGAAAACTTTAACATAACAGTGCTATCGTGATTTCTTTTTTACTTAAGAACATATCCAATTCTTCCAGAGACTAACTAACAAGGTGACTCAGACACTATCTTATTGATGGAACTAATAAAAAAAGACCTAAAATATAAATATTACCAATGCTTTTGATAACAAACCCATCAGAGATTTTTTTTTTTCTGTAACTCCCTCTCAAAGAAATTAAATTGAGCTTCATGCAGGAATGGAAATGTCTCCTCTGTTCATTGTTTATCTCCTCCTCCAGCAACAAAACTAGGTATACTGAAACCACTCAGTAAATATTTGTTGAAGGAAAGAATGCAAAAAGATTTCATGGATTCCAAGTCAAAAAGTATCAGAAACACTTATTTTGCTGAAGTTTTAAATAAAAAAACACAGAAACCCTATTAACTGACAAGATCTATATCTTTTTTGACAGCATTTTAGAAGTCCAAGGTGACATACCTGTGAGAGACTTGCTACATGTTGATGCTGTGAGGTGTGTTTGGGAGAAACAGAATCGTGATGTTTCTGTGACTACACAAATTGACAAAGTTGCTTCCTTTAAGAGATGCCACCATTATCTGCCACAATTCCAATCTGATGTCTGGTAAGAGAAACACACATCACCCCTTAGACTTATGCAATTTCTATTTCTGTTCTTACCACTGCCAACAGCTTTGAAAGTGTACGCGGAGTCTTCACCCATGAACAAGGTTGGGTAAATTTGCATTCCCCTTTCTATAAATCATAGAAAAGCAACAGGAAAACAAAAACAACAAGAACAACAACAAAAAAGAAAACCCTGCATACTCCATTTTAAGTAAAATATATAAATATATTTGCAGACTCCAAAATAAGCATAGGGCTAATAAAAGCAGTTGGGATGGGGCATAAGGGAAGAAGTGAAAGAAAAAGAGTAGAGAGAGGTCTTGGTATCCAAAATATCACATATCCATTAGCATTGCTTATATGGTAAGCACAGCGCTTGCAAAAATCAGTGCAAAAACTAAGGTAAGAAGGGCTGGCAACCTAAGCCTTCCTAGATTTATTTGGTAAAAATCAACTAAAAATGTAGGGCTACACGCACAGTCAAGCCACATTTGTGGGAACTCTCTATCTCTGAAGAGGCAACAAAGAAGAGCGTCATTAGGGCACGAAGCTGACGTGCTACATTGGCCATCTGTCAACTCTCCTCAAATACACAAAAATAAATCCCCTGAAAATTGTTAATCCAGGAATATCCAATGCAATAATTAATCCAGCTCAACTAGGACTGCTATAACGAAGTACCACAAACTGGGTAGCTCAAAATAATAGATATGTATCATCTCATAGTTCTGGAGGCCAGAAATCTGAAATCAAGGTATCACTGGGACCAGTTTCCCTCTAACCTATGAAGGGAATTCTTTCTTGCATCTTCCTAGCTTCTGATGGTCCAAGGCATTTCTTGGCTTCTGATGGCATAAATGGGATCCTCAGTCTTCAGAAGGCATTCTCCCTGTGAATCTTTACATTAGCTTCCCTCTAAGCATGTCTGTTTCTGGGTCCAAATTTCCCCTTTTTATAAGGAAACCAGTCATATTGAATCAGAAACCACTCTAATGACTTTAACTTGATTACCTTGTAAAGACCCTATTTTTCTAAAATAAGGTCACATTCAGAGGTATAGGGGTTAGGATTTCAAAATATCATTTGAGGGGATACAGTTCAATCCATAACAATGAATACTAAGAGGAGACTAGCGTGACATTGATGAAAGAAAAAAGGGTGAAAAGTATAGCAAAACTTTGCAAGAAATGAAAGACTTACCACAAAAGGTACTATGGAGTAAAACACAATTAACAAGAACCATGTGAGATTTTTATGAAGACCATTTAAAAACCCTGCTAAAAGACAAGAAAAATTCAAAGGAAAGCTAGAGGGCACAATAAAGATAGAAAAAAATTAATGAATCTCCGTATGTCTCTGAATCTACACCAAAGTCTCGGAACCTCTAAATGTTAGAGGTAAATGGCTGCCCAAGGTAATGACAATTCTCAGCTTCCCTTCCAGCTTTGTTAACTTCCGAACGATGGGACATGAGCAGAGTATGAGATTAGGTTTTGCCCTTAACAAAAAGTAAGGGATATCTTCTCCTATCTCTTTTTTCTTTCCTACTATCTCCAGTGAGGGCATGGCATGGAGACACTTTGGACCCTGCAGATTAGGCAAAAGGCTAGACCAGGAGGAGCAATGAGATGGAAAAAAGGGGTGCCAGGGTTAAGCACCCAACTCTTGATCTCAGCTCAGGTCTCAATCTCAGGGTTGAGTTCAAGTCCTGCATTGGGCTCCATGATGGCCATGGAGCCTACTTAAAAAAAAAAGATGGAAAAAGAGTGGATACAATGTTGAAACTCACCCTCCATAGTCCCAGGAGCCAAGCCAGCACCTGGTACCCAGCCTCTAAGCTGACACTCATGGTCCCAGGCTCTAGGCATGTCTCCAGTGCCAGATCATCACCAAAGTCCTGGGCTCCAGGGAACCCAGGGTTATTTTCATTTTCACAATGGATTATTTATATTTGTGTAAGTATATGCTTATATAGACACATATATTCATGTGTTGTATAATGGGTGCATACATATATAAAAATTTTTCTTCACAAAAATTAACATGAATACTAATAAAAATCTTTTTTAGACATTTCAGTAATGGAACTGAGATTCAGTAGAATTAAATTAGGGATGGTGTCAAATACAGTGGTAGGTAATTTTATAGCTTCATCTTATTCTCAAAGACAATGTGTTTAAATTAATTTAAATTAATACATGCAATATTGAAAATTAGCAAAGCATTAAGTAATCATTACCTTATTCTACTTTTTCTTTTTGGTGCTTATCAAATGTCAAATTGACACTTTCAAAGATATAAACAACAAATGTAAATTAGCCCATCTGACAAATAAGATAAAATATTTCAATATTATTTTCAATATTTTCAATATCAAGATCAATATTATTTTCAATATTCAATATCAAATATTTTCAAATAAAAGTAATTACTTTAAAAATTCAAGATTCTTTTAAGTGTATGATCACTTTGATTCTAAGAAGACTAAGTACTATTGTGGAAAAATAAAGCCATTTTTGCTTTGGTTAGGCCAAAATTATTTATAAACTACCACAAAGATTTAATTTTTTTAAAGAATGTTACAGTTACAGTAATGTGCCCTTTTGCCTATTTACCAAAAACTATCTTAAGCTTTAGATCTAAAAAAATTATAATAGGAAGCAGAAAGAGTGAAATTTATGGGCTGGAGAACATTTTCATGAACAACTAATTTTTTATTTAGGTTATGTTCCAGAAAGCAAGAGAACAATGTACAAGTGACTAAACTTTTCACTTAAACTTTTGGTACAGAATTGTTGTCCACATTGATTTTGCAGTAAATTAAACATTTTAACTTCACACTAGTCTTGACCCTCTTCCAAGTGGTCTTCTTCTCTCACAACATAATGAAATGTTAGGTCTAACCATGTCATTCCACACTTCAAGCTCTCAATGGTTCCTCATTGCATTCAGGATCAAGTACCAAGAATTTCAAGCATTCATAATCTCATTCACAGCCTACCTCCATAGTCTCATCTCAAAATTTAACTTTCAGTGACATCATAATTCTTAGAGTTTCCCTTATTTTTTAAAAATATTTTATTTATTTATTTGAGAGAGAGAGCATGAGCAAGAGGAGAGGCAGAGGGAGAAGCAGACTCTCTGCTGAGCAGGGAGCCCAAATCGGGGCTCGATCCCAGGACCCCGGGATCATGACCTGAGCTGAAGGCAAACGCCCCACCAACTGAGCCACCCAGGTGCCCCAATGTAGTTTCTGTTACTGATCATGTTTTTTCTTGTCTCTTTGCTTTCGCTCATGCTTCTTCCCCCTTGCCTGAGAAGCCCAGTCCCACCCATTCCTAAGCATTTCCCTTGTTACTTCTACTCATACTTTATAATTCAGCATAAACATCATCTCCAAGAAGTCATTTGTGACTTACCCAACAAACCATCCAAAACACACACACAGGCACATTCTCTTAGTAGATCAGTCTTTTCTTTGTCCCCACATGCCCACACACCTTTTTGCTAAAGCACTTACCTACTGTTTTGTAATTGTTTCTTTGTCTGTCTTCTCCACTAGACTATAAACTTCTTGAGAATAGGATCCCTGTTTTATTTATCTTTGTGTGTCTGTAGCTAGCATGGTGCATGGTACTTAATAAGGACTTAAACTGTCATTGGATGAGTACATAAATGAAAAGTGAATGAAGACCAAATTGCTATTTGTATCTATGAAGAAAAACCACACATAAAATTTTAAATGTAAGTTTCTTAACCTTAAATATCCACTTGACTATTTCCAAAGGCCAAATGTGCAAGAAACTTACAAGGTTATCCACATCATTCTCTAAACATAGACTCGGTCTCCATTTGCTATTCTCTTGTTATGAGAGTGGCTAATAATCCATATTTCTGTATATTTGCAATGCCTAAAGGAATCCTCAGCTCCTAAGCATGTGGTGTTAGAGTACTAGTTGTAGCATCTAAGAAAATAAAAGGTTAAGGTTTAAACATCCTAAGAAGCAAACTGACTGTCAGTATGATATTGGCCCTTTCTCATTGTGGTTACAGCTATAGCCTTCATGGTAGAACTATCCCAGAACTGTTAAATTTTTCACTAGAACCAAACAGCCATTGTCTAAACACTCATGATATCAGAGCCCAAAATACTCTAGAGCAGGAGGTCTCCATGGGGGTGAAACAACCCCAGGGAGATTTTGGAAATATGTGACACACACTGGGCCACGATGAAGATAGAAAAGGGGACATGCTGATGACATTTAAGCCAATCCAGTTTTCCTGTACCTTAGGGGACAATTCGATCAAAGAAGAATAACTCTGTACTCTTCATAACCAAATAACCTGACATTTAGGTGAGTGAAAAACTTGTTCATAACTATTAGAACCTGAAACATAACTCAATTTCACAAAAAACCTAGTATATTTTTTCTTGATTTTAATATACACAGAAATTTCCAGGAATATATGACCATTTGTAATGAGGGAAGATTATCTTTTATTGGTTTGAAATTTTGACTGTCAGTCATTTCATATGTCACTGTTGGCAAAACAACTTTGAGTATAGCTAGTGTGTGAGGAACTGAATTTTTAATTAGCATTTTTATAAGCAAGAAATCCAGTTTCAGTATCCTCCTGAGGACAAGAGGATACTGGGAGGCATAAACAGGATTCATGACAGGGAAAAGTAATGGATATGTCTGGATAAATTCAGAGGGACTTGGGTGAGGATTTGGGGTTTTATCTGCTAGGATATGGAGAATCATTGTTGATTCTTCAACAAATGAATCACATTATTTGTATAGTATCAGGCCAGATTCAGCCTAGTCTCTTTTTCATTATGGTTAGAACTATCACCTACTACTTGTTTTCTGACAGAAAAGAATACAGATGAAATTGCATAGATGAGTCTGTCCTATAGTTATAAATCATCATTGAAAATTCCTATTTCCATAGAATAAAGAATATATAGATATAACTGATACATGTATAAGAAATAAACATTGCCTCTCTGGCAATCCAGATTTTGATCATCTATAAAAGAACAAAATACTGGCTTTGTGTTGAATGCTTTGTCCAGCTACATAACTTAAATCTCCTGCATAGTAGCTATAAATACCTTCCATTCATTATCTGAAGGAATGATATTCTGAACTACGAATGAGAGAAGTTGTTAGTTACACACAGTTTCAGTGCATAGAATGTGAGGGAGCTGCTTCTCCATGTGTGCAAGGTGATAGGAAGACTAAGGCAATTTCTTCTCTAGTGAGTGGTTAAGTGTTAGGATTTGGAGATAGACTTGGGTTTGAACACTGACTATGCCATTTCTGAGCTAGTCCTGGTGTCCCATTGGTAAAAAGGGGCCAATGAGGGTACCAACTTCACATGTTTACTGTGAGGCTAAAAGGGAGAAAGCATGTCAAGGGTCAAGTGCAGTATCTGAAACTTAGGGAGTGCTGAATAGATGCTGGTTCACTGGTTGTGATCACTGGTTTTGAGTTGTATCAGGTTTTCCCTCAAGTATCAGAGAGGATTTTAGAGTTAGGTGATCTGGATCGGAATTCACATTCTTCCACATACTGTCTTTGTGAACTTTAATAGTTTATTTAATATCTTTATCTGTAAAATGGGAATAATAGTGCTAAATACCTGTTTTCTTCTCTAGAAAGTAAAGCACATTTCAGTGAAGGGTCACATTTTATTCTTTTTCAGATCATCTTGACATACTGCCCAATTTGAGTTCTCAATAAATAGTATTTATTTACTAATTGATAGGCTATGCTCAAAATCTCAAAAGATGGGGCACAAGGACTACATTCCAAGGAGCCTTGCATAGCACATTTCCAAGCACAGGGTTGATGCTTAATAAATACTTATTGGTTTCAATGGGATTTTATTTGTTCTAAATGTTCACTCTAAGATCTTTCAAGAGCCTGTGGACTGCCTGAACATTATCTGAGATCTGCATTCACTTTTTAGTTCTAAGGAGGGAAAACAACTACTGTATTTATAAAGAGCTTGCTAAATTTCAAGATATGACTGTCACAATATATTGGTGAGGTACACAATATTCCTAATTTCCTTATTTGCTTCTCTATTTTTTTAAAGATTTATTTATTTATTTTAGAGAAAGAGAGAGAGTACAGGGGGAGGGGCAAAGGGTGAGGGAGAGAGCGGGTCTTAAGCAGACTCCATGCTGAGGAAGGAGCCCAACACAGGACTTGATCTCTCACAACCCTGAGATCATAACTGAGTGGAAACCAAGAGTTGGATGCTTAAGCAACTGAGCCACCTGGGCGCCCTGCCCCTTCTTTATTTTTTTTAATGAGTAAACCAAAGTTTATAAAATGTAAGTAACTTGTCCAAAGGTACTCATCTAGTAAGTAGGGGAGGACAGAATAGTGGAGGAGTCACACCTGTCTGACTTCAAAGTCCATTCTTTTCTATCATCCTTCACCGGGTCTAAATTAAGCAAAGATAAAAGAAAGGCAAAAACACAACCCAGTTAAAAGGGTATTAGAAGAAACTGCAATGGAGTCATCTTAATGTCTACATCTTCAAAACCTATCAATGTTTTCATCTCCCCATAAAGTAAATTAGGCAGCAGAGGGTAAAGGAGTAAGGGTCAGGAGCCCTGGGTCCTAACCCTATTTTGCTTCTTATAAACTGTGTAATCTGAAGTGAGCCACTTACACAAAATGCTCTGATCTGAAGTTTGTCCACAAGTTGGAAGAATTATATCTGCCCTATCAGCCCTCTAAGATTGCTGTAAGACATGTAAGATGACATACATAAACATCTTTGGTAATCGAGAAGGATCTAAATATAAGGCACTGACTCAAATAATATAACTGTTAATTTTGAGAGTACTAAATGTCTCAACTAGTAGCAAAGTATAAGTATCAAAAACTTAATAAAAAGTCAAAGGCAAATACCAAAGAAGACAAGTCAAGTTTACCCCTAAGTGACTTTTTGTTACCCACACAGGTTGCTTGGGGAACAACTGCAAGCAGATTACAAATCCCTTGACTGCTAGCTCTGCTCACAAGCACCACAACACACACACACACACACACACACACACACTTCACATTATTTCCCTAACACAGACTCACTTCACAAAATGTTCGTAGGAGTGGCCCCAAAAGGGTTTTGAATAGAGAATCAAAAGGTTAAGGGGGCCTGCTGGGAAAAAACAAATGGGGCCATAGAGTTATGTCAAGTTCACCCTATTTCTTGCAGTCAAAAAGGAAGTTTTGTTTAATTGCAGGAATAGTGGCCATGAGGAAACACCATTCCTAAAACATAACAAACAATAAAAATTTATCATGCATCCATAGAACAAAAGGCCATCCACTGAAGTATTTGTTTGGAAGCCATAATAGAAATGAAGCTCTTCAATGTGCCCAATCATTCACCATTTGAAAAGAGCCTTTGATTCTCAAAAAACTCTGCAAAGTAGGCAAGGTAAATATTCTTTATTTATTCAACCCTTTCACTTAGCTAATATTTACTGAGCAACTGCTATGTTCCAAGTACTGTCTAGACCAGTAGAACCTTCTGTGATTATGGAAATGTTCTAATTGTGTTGTCCAGCAGTGTAACCACTGGCCACATAGAGCTACTGAGCACTTTAAATGTGGCTAGCGTGACTAAGGAACTGAATTTTTAATTTTTTTGTAAACAAGGAAACCCAGTCTCAACAAGCATGTTACCTGCTTTCATCAAAATCTCCTCTCTCTACCCCCACCCTTTCTTCTCAAGGGTCAAAGCACAGCCCTGAAGCCACTCTCTTTGCCTTACTCTGATTTTCTTATGTCCATGTGGAAGGCCAGCCTGCTCTAATTAGCTGAGAAACTCTCCCTTCATACCCCTAAGAGAAGTCGGCTTGTCCCCTCAGGATAGATGTCTAGTTTCCAGATTCAAAGTAAGCTAAGACTGGTTTGTCTCATCATCCACCAAACTCAATATTTCCAATGTGTTGCTGACCACATTCTGGAGAAATTTATAATATATCTAGACATGTGAGGCATAAATCTCCAGAAACTGAACAATCAGATTGTCCTGAAAATTTCATCCTAGGACGAGGAGAAAGAGAAGCATGCTAAACTAAGAAAGGATCATGTGATGGGATTTTAAAGATGAGCAAAGAGAAAATAAAAATAAGAAAGGATTCCTTGTGCATGTCTTTCCTAAGGGGACACAACACTAGAAATAATATAAATATTAACGACATTCATTGAGGACATACCATGTGCCAGGCTCTATTCTAAGATATATGTAATTATATCATTTAATCTTTCCCCAGTACCTATTTCACAGATGAGAAAATGGAGGCACAAAGACGTTATATGACTTGCCTAAGGTCTCACTTCTTGTTAGGATGGAAGCGAGGGCTTGGATCAAGGCAGGCTGGCTGCAGTCTACACTCTCAACCACCAGCTCCACTGCTCCTCGGTATTCAGCAACTGCTGCTATTCTATTCATTCTACCTCTAGCTATTCTCCTCTTCCTCCTTCCTGTCCTGTCCTCCTCCTACTACATTAAACTACTACAATGACTGCTACTACTTCTGCATTACACTGGTTAAGAGCACAGTCTCTGAGGTCAGACTGACTAGGCTTCAAGTCCAACATCACCACTCACTAGTACTGACTTGGCAAATGACTTAACTATTCTGTGCCTTAGTCTCATCCATAACATGAGGGTGATTGTGGTATCTGCTTCATAGGATTATTCGGATTCTTAAATAAAGTGACGTATATATAACATTTAGAACAGGTCCTGGCACATAGTAAGAATTCAATACACATTCTTTTGTTACCATCTCAGTTGGGGCAATTCAGAGAGTCATCTGAAAGTCTGTTTGTTTATTTTCACAGCATCTTTTGCAATTATTTCCTGGAACACCCGATCAGGGAAGATTGTTCGTTCTTGATCCAACAGGCTCTAGTATCTCGCCGGAATAATATACCCAATGAAACATTTAAATAGTAACACCGATTCATTCAACCAGTTGTTCTCACACCTCTCTACAAACTCAAAATTGATCATGTGTCTCGTATATTTAAACATACCCAGTGGATATTCGTTAAATACCAATGATGACGATACATGATACAGTATAATTTGCCTCTTAATCACCATGAAAATTTTTAACTTAAGCAAGAAACAATGAGCTTCCTCTGGAGAAAATGAATTTGCCTGACAGAAGGAAAGTATAGTATTGTAAAGCAACTGGCACTGCACTCAGTGCAGCCTAAATTTTTACTGTGAGCTGTTGAATATTTGGATGCTGAAAGAAGTTTCCCACTGCTGAACACTCTTAAACACTGGGAATAGGACTAATATGCACATATCATTCTCTCTAATGGAACTTTCCTTGAGGTTCTGTTTCATCCACAGAGATGCTTAGTTCTCTCACATGGTTGATAAAATGGGATTTAGAAGAACTAGATCTAGATTACAATTGAAGAGATCAACCTTAGCAGAAAGGGAGAGTGCTTTGTCCTCTTGTAGCTCAGCTTTACAAGAAAGACGTGCTCCTGCAAAGTAAATCTTACCCTCCATTAGAGCGCCTGGGTAGCTCAGTTGGTTTAGCACCCTACTCTTGATTTAGGCTCAGGTCATGATCTCGGGGTTGTGAGATCACCCCATATTGGGCTCTGTGCTGGGCGTGGAGCCTGCTTAAGATTCTCTCTCTCTCTCTCTCTCTCCCCCTCTGCCCCTCCCCCTTGCTGGCATGCATGCATGCTTGCTCTCTCTTTCTCTCTCTCTCAAAAAAAAAGTAAATCTTACCCTCCCAGATGAGTAAAACCTGTTACAAGTGTTGTTCCACATTCTGCTTTGAACTCATGGAATCAGCTTCCATCCATCAACCAATTCAAAATCTACAAAAGACACATGATGATATGCATTCATAACTCCACTAATTTAAATGTCCTTATGATGTACTTTGCAGAAATCTATAGTTTTAAATTGACGTGGTAATTTAATTTTGTTAATGTCTGCCTCTTCCACTGCCAAGTTCATGTGTCACATAGTAGGTACTCAATGATTCTTTGCTGAATATATCATTGAATGAATTAACAAAGAGTTTAAAAACTCATTGTATCCAGACATTCATTCATTTACTTAACAAAAATATTTTAGTCACTCCAAAGGATAGAAATCTTGATAGAGCAATAAGCTAATGGCCAGACACTTTGCTTTCTTGTTTGATCAAATAATAGCAATTCTCTGCCTGAGAGTCTGGCACCTACATAACCACCAATTATAATAGCTATTACTTTTTAACATGATGGCAGGCAATTTACATGAATATTTGATTAAGTTCTTACAATAACCTTATGAAGTAGATGGTATCATTGTATACATTTTATAGATAAACAGACCTAGAGAGTAAAAAAACTTACTAAAGGTCAACCGTTATAAGTGGTTGAAAAGAGATTCAAAATCAGGATCGTTGAATTCCAAAGGCTGTTTGTGACTACCATGGTTTTTCTTTTTCTAAGAGTTCACCCTTGCTTGATAATCCTCTCAGAACTTCTACATTTCAAAGATCTCTTTCCTGCCATTAATTTTTTCTCTACTTCCATAGAAACCTGGGACTAGGCAGTCATAGATTCTCAAACTTTTCTATCTAACATTTTCTTTTGCCCAGTTATTTAAAATATACTAACAGAGTTTAAAGATAAAAATCACATTTCTGTGGGAGTCATAAAATCCCATAAAATTGGCATGAGCTTGAAAATATATGAGACTTATAACTCAAATTAGTCTCTAATTGATTAAATACAAAAACTTATTTACAACATGTCTTCGTAAAAGGGATACTTATTCCCTGTCACTAAGCTTTAATTTCTGGTGCCACATTTTATAACTCATCTAAATACTTGAAATAAATAAATGCACCATAATTTTTTTTTAAGATTTTATTTATTTATTTGAGAGAGAGAATGAGATAGAGAGAGAGAGCATGGGGGGGGGTCAGAGGGAGAAGCAGACTCCCTGCTGAGCAGGAAGCCCAATGTGGGACTCGATCCCGGGACTCCAGGATCATGACCTGAGCCGAAGGCAGTCGCTTAACCAACTGAGCCACCCAGGCGCCCCCATAATTTTTTTTTGAGAGAGAGAGCATGTGAGCAGGCAGGGAGAGGGGAGAGGGGCAGAGGGAAAGGAAGAGAGAGAATCTTAAGCAGGCTCTGCACTCAGCGCAAAGCCCAAGGCTGGGCTCCATCTCATGACCCTGAGATCACGACCTGAGCTGAAATCAAGAGTTGGTCGCTTAAGTGACTGAGCCACCCAGGCACCCCAAATGCACCATAATTTTTAGTGAAAATGATTAATCACTTGTCTAAGCAATCCATCTAAAAACAAGTTTACTTTTCTTCCCTTACCAGTTTAAGATCTAGTGAGACTCAGTATCTTGAGTTGCCAGTCTGTTTAGCTCTTTGGGGCTATATAAAGGACATCACATTCCACAGGCTCTTCAGGTAGGTATCCACAATTTAATGTGAGAAAAAAATTCTTTTGAGAAAAACATTTTTAATCTGGTTCGTAGGCTTCCTTTCAGTAGATGCAAAATAGTCAATACCACCACTAACTCTAAAAGGAACCAAATAAAGGTACGAACAGGAAAAACTACAATTCAAGACATTGAATTATAGACAAAAACTTAAGCCCATAGATTAGAAAATAATTATCTCCTCACATATGCAGTGCATATTTTGTACATATTTTATATCAAGAAAAAAATCCTACCTGGTCTTGGCATCAGAAAGAATTATGTTTCTCTTGAACAACTGGACTGTGTTTATCTTATGTGACTTACAGAACTTATTTGAATTCCTTTTGCTGCTGGTTGCTAGAAAAGTTGGAATCAGGTTTGTGTCCCAGTGATTGGAAGGATATGATGCTGTGGTGCATGCCTTTTATGGACCCATCACTGGTTCTACTTTGTGTCCCTCTGCCATCTTCTTTTCATTTCTCTTCATTTTAATTATTCCTTGTACTTCAAGTAACTTAGTAAATTGCTTTAAAATACTTTTTAAAATAACTTATTTCTTCCTTTCCAGTCTTTATATTTTTTTCTCACTTTATTATGCTGGGAAGAATAGCCAGAATAAGACTAAAGTAATGATACCAAACATTTATAATCTCAGACTGATGGCTTTCAATAGGATTTTTGTTTGTTTGTTTTGGTAAATACCCTTTATCAGTTTAAGGATGGTTCCTTCTATTTCAGGTTTCCTGAGAGTTTTTATTATAAATGGATGTTGACTGTTATCAAATGATTTTTCTGTGTCCATCAACCTACGTGTCCTCTATATTTTGTTGATGTGATGAATTCCATTGAGTTTCCAAATTTGCATTAATGGAAATAAACCCAGGTTGGTTGGCTTTATTATTCTTTTTATAAATTCCTTGATTTGGTATCCCAATACTTTATTTAGGATTTTTATATCTAGGTTCAATAAAAAAGATTGGCCTGAGGGGCTTTTGTTTTTCAAGCTCTTGTCAGGTTTTGTTATTAAAGTTATGCAAGTCTCACAAAAAAAAGGTGGGAAGTGATCTTTTTTCCTCTATATTCTAGAAAAGCTTGTGTGATATGCATTATTTCTTCCTTTACATGACGTAAAAAACTCACTGGTGATGCTATTTCAACTTGAAGTTTCCTCTTTAGGAAGGTGTTTAATTACACATTAAATTTCTTTAGCAGTTATAGAATTCCTTGATTTTGTATTTCTTCTGTTACTTTTGGTAGGTTTTATTTTCCTAGAAATTTATCTATTTAAATTTTCAAATTTGCTGACAGGAATTTGTTCATAATGCACCTCTGTGATCTTTTCAACATCCCCTTTTATATTCTTTCTCACTTTTTAAACTTCTCAATTTTTGTCTTGATAATGTTTATCTGGTACTTACCAATTTATTATTTTTTCAAAGAGACAATTCTTTTACTCTATTGATTTTTTTTACTATATACTTGTTTTCCATTTCAATATTTTCTGCTTTTATTATTTATTTTCTTTCTCTGGCTTATTGTGTTTTCAATTTGTTGGTATTTCTAACATCCTGGACTGTTCTTTGTATGATTTCAATCTTTTGGATTTTGTTTGAGAAGCTCCCAGTCACACCCCTAAGCCAGGATGATCACTCAAGTTATAGTCATTGCATAATGCTCAGCATGAATTGATCAGAAAAACACTGAAAAACACCCGGGGCACCTGGGTGGTGGCTCAGTTGGTTAAGCATCTGACTCTTGATCTAGGCTCAGGTCATGATCTCGGGGTCTTGAGATCAAGCCCCACATTGGGCTCCATGCTCAGCATGGAGTCTGCTTAAGATTCTCTCTCTCGCTCTCCCTTTGCCTCTCCCCCGCCCTCCCTGCTCTCTCTCTCAAAATTAATAAATAAAATCTTAAGAAAGATAACAAATTTTACTAGATAGTGCATAACTGTCCACCAAAACATTGTACAAAGATATACCCCATCATTAGTAAAGAAGAGTGCAAACTTCTTCCCATCTTCTTGTAAAGGATGGTCATCTAGCAACCATGAAAGAAAGCAGCCTAAGAACAAAGATGAAGAAGAGAAATATAACCAGGCCCTTAATCAAACTATGTTTGCTGTCTGCATTACTAGTGGAATTTTTAGTTTTGTGAGCCAATATATTTCCTTTCTCATTTAAGTCACTTTGGGTTATATTTTTTGTTTTTTTGCAACTGAAATAATCCTAACGAATACAAACTCGAAGAGGTTTACTTCAAAATCAAAATATCTGGTTATGGCATCTATTCAGAGGTATTTCAAAGATTATCTCAAGCCCAAGTCCATCATAAAGCATTCCCAGACAACTCCAAGAAACAGTATTATCACCATCCTGACTCCAAAGTACCTCTTGTTTATACCTCTCAAGTGTTATAACATCTACCATTTTGTAACATCTACTATATTGTTATACTGTACTATCATTCTTCTCGTTATTTTTGTATATTGCTTTCTCAATAATATTGTAATTTCATTGAGTTCATTGATCCTCCTTGTGTCTTCTACATTTTGCAGTCAATAGATTGCTGATTGAATTCAATTCAAAGTTAAAAAAAAATGATTCAATTTTCTGTATCAGTCAGAAAGACAGACCTATGATGTTGAAGGAAAATGTCAACACCAATCTATTGAGAATGTATAAATGACAACAGCACTTGCAAGCACTTTAAATGTTTGCACCAGGAACTTAACCTAATACCACATTTGACGCAAAACACTTCTCCAGGCTATAATACATAGCAGAGTCCTAAAGCTTTACTGAGCACTACATTTTAGAGAACACTATCTATGTAATACAGTGCCAGGCAGCTCCTCCTTCTTGCCTCAAAGACTGTCTGTGTCTATCCTTATAATCTGGTTTATCATTACGCATCTTTTAGGAATAAATTTCCCAGCATCTCTAGATTAAGGTGGATTCCTTTATTATAAATTCTCACTGTACTCTACATATTTTCCTCATTGGATCTATTACATTTACAATTACATAAATATCTATGTTTAAATCCATCTGTTCTGCTAGACTATACAGCATACACCAGAAAAGGGGCCAGAGCCATTTTACTCTCCTATGTATTCACAATGACTGGAACAGAGCTGGCAAATCCTCAGTAAATACCTGTAGAATGAATTAACATTGTGGGAGATAGTTGCAGATTAAGTATGGTCCCTCCCTTAAGAACAGTCAATGTACCTGTGCCCTTCATCTCTGCTGTCTTTGGTAACCGGCCAAAATGCAAGCCTCTGTAATCCACTATTCCTTTACATGTTGTCTTTTCCATACCATCCTATGCTCCTTCCTCACTGAGATTCTTCTTTCCATAGCTATCCTATTTCTCAGGGCTCTACAGAACTCTTGAGCTCCTCCAACAATCCTTCTTATATTCCCAACCTAGTTATACAATACTCCTCCGCCTTCCTAGTCTTACCAGAAACTTGGAGGGGAAGGGGAAGGATGGTTCTTCTATATTCTTTTGTAAATCATTAATTTTCCATGCTCAGGCTAAATCACTTATCACTTTGATATCCATCTATATCTCTCTCTATTCCAAATTATAACTATCATTTACAGACATCCTAGCTACTCTGCCTCATTCACTGAGCTCTTTGACATTTGACTCAGGTCTTCCTTTTATTTAACTACTGCCTCCTTTATGGGTAATTACAAGGTCCACATATAAAATTAATCCACAAAGCCACTGGCAATGTTAGGGACCGTCTCCACACAAATAATCTTTATTTACCTTCTAGTCTCTGTACCTATGGATGCAAATGCCAAGTACACAACTCCATTTGGATATCCATATGATCATTTAATAAATGTTCATTTAGTTCTAGGTGGTGAGGATGTAATTATAAACAAGATATGTAAAGTTCCTGCCCTCAAGAAGTTTATATTGTAGTAGAGAAATCAACAAAAACAAGAAAATCAAGAATTTGCTTCTCCTTTTTTTTTTAGTGAAATAAGAATGGGGGTAAGAGATAACCCCACATCTCACCCATGAAGATGCCTGCATTCTGGATAGTGCCAAAGGGTAGGTCATGGCTTGCTCAGGGTATCAGCCCCAGAAAGTGTTCATTATCTAGGACTAACCTGAGTTGCTCATTCACTAACAGCTTGTGATTATTGCCCTCATATCTCAGCATGTCTTTGTTCTTTCTTTACATGTTACCAGATACTCTGAGTGACCAAGTTAAAAAAAAAAGAATGAGAACTAGTGACAACTTTAAAATAGATACATTCCATTAATTTTTAAGTATAAGATGATTTTGTTTAGTTGATTGTGGTTTTTTAATATTTTTATTTCAGCATTGAAGAAGGATAAAGTAGCCCTTGTTTGTATTTCCAGGATCATTTCTGTTTCTTCATACCCTACCTTTTATGGCTGCAGAATATGCCAGCTACTTGTAATTCCCTATTTAGTATTTGTTTCACACTTTCAAATCTTTGCATCTTTTTTTCCTTTCCTTGGAAGGCCCTTTCCACCCTTTCTAAGCCTAAGTAACTCCTACCATTTTGTCAAGACTTACCTCAGGTCCATTCTCTCCAGAAATACTTAGGAATCCTCTTCTCTGCACTCATAAAAACATTTTCACATTGTATTAAAATTATCTGTGTATCATCTACAAGACTGCATGCACTTATTCACTCATTCAAAAAATGTTATACTTATTACTAGACAAGTATTCATTCAACAAATATTTATTGAGTGCTTACTAGGAACCAGGCACTTTTTCTCAGTACTCAAGATACAACAGTGAACAAGACAGTAAATTGCCTATGATCGTGAAGGTGGCATTGTCTTATAAAATTTCAGCTAATGATTAAGAGCTGTAAAGTGGGGTAAGGGCAAGTCTGGGAGTGGGTTGGCTGTAATAGATGGGGGGGTGGTCAGGAAAAGCCCCTTTAAGAAGATGGCATTTGAGAAGAGATATCAATGAAGAAAGAAAAAGCCAGTTAAATAATCTCACTGGCAGAGAGAAGAGCAATTACCCAGCTCCTGAGGCAGAAAGGTATTGCTGCATTCTAGGGGCAGCAAGAAGAATGATGTAGGTGGAAGAGAGTTAGCAAGGCTGGAAACGGTAAAGATGAGGTTGTGTAGGCAGTAGCCAGATTATGTAGGACCTCGTAGGAGTTTGGATTTTATTCTAAGTGAGATGGGGAGTCACTGGGGGTTTTGACAAAGATAGTAACTTGATCTAACAGTTTTAAAACATTATTCTGGTAGCTGTGTAGAGAATAGACCAAAGTGGGGCAAACATGAAACTGAGTGGCCAGACATGACACCCAGTACACCCAAGGATGTGACAATGGGCATGAAAGAGACTCAGAGAAAGACACAGAGGAGAGTGATGAAAAAAATGAACTCCAGCGATTCTACCTGGGTTTAAACCCTGGCTCTCCCACCACATACGGGGTGACCATGGGCAACAATTTGACATCTCTGTGTTTCAGTTTATTTGTATATAAACATAGGAATAAGAGTAAGTACTTATTTCCTGGGGTTGCTGTAAAGATTAAATAAGTTAATACATATTTAGTGCTTAGACCCTGTGGCTGGCACAAAATAATCCAGTATAAATGCTAGGTATAAGCATTCACAGACCTGGGTGGAGATCACAGATATATCAGACAGCATTGGAATTGATCATTTATAAAAGCTACAATGAGTGTTAGTACAAGGTGCTAAGGAAGCTCATAGGAACAATTCCTACCTAGTCTAGATTGTTCAGCACAGTGACTGGGAACATAATAGGCACACAAATAATTACTTATTGTGGTCAAATTACATGGTCTCTTTTTTTTCAGATGGATCTTTTGGATATTAATTTTAATTCCATACAATGCTATTTCTGGTATACAAGAGTCATTAATCTCTCGGCTTATTTGTTATAATAGAAGTCATCATGGGGTGCCTGGGTGGCTCAGTCGGTTAAGTGTCTGCCTTCAGCTCAGGTCATGATCCCAGGGTCCTGGGATTGAGCCCTGTGTTGGGCTCCCTGCTCAGGGGGAAGTCTGTTTCTCCCCCTCTTTCTCCTTCTGTCCCTCCCCCCACTCATGCTCTCATTCATGTGCTCGCTCGCTCTCTCTCTCAAATAAATACATTAGAAATAAAAAAAAGTCATCTTTACTTTTAAGTATTTTCATTAATATTTTCTCTTAAGATCTTATAAATTTATTTAAACCTAGTTATTCTTCTAAGAAAAAAAAGTTACCCCTTGATAACAAATAGATAAGTGAAAGACCCTATGGTCTCTACACATTACTGGGCTGTGACTCTGCACCAATGATTTACTAAATGGACCCCCCACCTTTGGCCTGAAAGCATCATTGCCTTCCTTAATTTATTAGCAATGAGTCATTACAGCTCAAGAACATCTTACAGATTAGAGATAGGAATAAAATGAACTTAAACAAATGGCCTTGTAAGAAAATGTAGTGAATGACTCCATGTCGTTACTAAAATACCACCACAGGAGGGCCCAGTGTCTTTCCTTGAGTGCGGTGTGTTCTTCAGAAGAAAGACCTCTAAGCCCTGTGACTCCCAAGGACAAGCACATAAAGGAGATGAATCACTTTCCAGTTTTCATCAGTGAATCATGGTTGAGATCACCACTACTTAATTTGAGCTTTTCAAACGTATGAGTCATCACATAAGCCTCTGCATTCTAAATTAGAATGAGAACAGATATCGTGACGTTCAGGCAAGGAGCTCTAAGGGGTCTTTCTTCCTGGAAGCAGGGCAGTTGGCCGGGGTTGGAAGAAGGGGTGCAATACCTCGGTTGTGTTCCAAACAGCCAGTTTGGGCCTGACTACCCTATCACAGCAGCTCTCTGGAAGCCAGCCCAATCGAGTCACATCCTGAAGTTAGAGGATAGAGAAAACTCTGCCCAAGGGCATAAGTAGTGTACATAATAGCTCTGCTAAAACCACAGGATCCAGAGACACTGTCAGGCATGGGGATCCTACCAACATAGCTCAGGTTTTTCCTTCTTGTATCAAAGACATTGGCACTTACTCACACTTGTCTCCTCTAATCCAAGCCACGCTGTCATCCCCAGAGAGCTCCACAGTCACATGGAAGACCCACCAGATTCCCCAGCCCCTGGCTTCTTTGACCCCCTTAGTGCTAATGACCTTCATCTCACATCTCCCTCTCCCACTTCTCATTTCACATCACTCATATACTCCCACGTCCATCCCAGGCGGCTGGAGTCCTGTCATTACTTGGAACTATTCCCTCTCTTAAAGCTTGAATTCAACCACTGCTCACTGCAACCTTCCATCTCTCTCATCCAGTTGCTGCCATTCTATTATTTCTTCAGCCTCATCATGACATCCCCATACTGTCCTCTTTCTCCCAGTATCAGCCCCTCTGTCTTCACTTCTTTTGCAACAATAGTTGCCACAGCAATAGTAATAGCAATTAAGTGAGTTAAGAGCAATTAACAATAGGAGGGACTTTTATTAAGTGCTAAGCATTTTCCTGCCTTACATCATTTAATTCTCAGGACTACTCTGTGAACTAGGTGTTGAGGGCCTTAGTCAAGTCTTCCATGTTAAGCCCTTTCTAATTCTTGAACTGAATATATATATATATACCGCTCATTATTCCAATGTAACTGTACACTAAATGCCTAACATCATTCTAGAACCTAGGACAATGTAGCAGGATGGCATTGGTGGCTTAGTGAAGAACTGTACCTGGAACCTATCTAATTAGATACAGGTGATGGGGCTTGCTAAAGGAAGTTTCATCAGCCTTATAAAGCAATTATACTGGAGTTTGGGTGTGACATATTTTAGAATATAAGAGACCTGGTAAGTCCCTACTCAGGGCTTCCTGCAACTGGTAGGACCTCATCCTGAAGTGAAACATGATCACCACCAATGTAGGCAGTGTTCTGGCAGAACTAAGTAAACTGAGAAGCCACACTCACCTCTCAGATCTTGGGTAAGATATCTGAAAATCCTTTGTTTAGGAGGTATTCTTTGTTCTTATAACATCTATACTATTATGCGTCCAAGTTTGACAACCTCTGGCCCTGTCTACTAATGCATTACTACATATAAATTATTATCCTGGTTTTACAGATTAATAGCATAGCTTTTATCACTTCAGCCATTCTCTTGCCAACAATTTCTACTGCCTTCCCCAATAGTAATTTCATTGCACCCACCTGTCCAAGCCTCTGTCTAGCCGAGATTTTTCTCCTGTCTCCTACAGAACAATATAAGCAACTTCCTACTTGACATTTTCCTTTGGCTATCTCACATGCACTTCAAACACAACATGTCCAAAACTAGCTCATCTCCTCCCCAAAACTGCTCCCCCTCTGGCTTCCCAACTTGTTGAGTGATGCAGCCAGTCACCTAACCTCAAAAGCCCAAAATATGGACATGAACCTTTGTTCTTCCCCTTCTTCATAGCCCAGGTCCAAGTAAACACACACTGATCATTTAGTCTCCATGATCTCTCAAGGCCATGCACTCCTCTCCATTCCCACCATCACTCAGTTCAGATATCTCAAATCTGGAAGAGTTTGGTCTGATCTCCCTGTAATTTGGTCTTGCTCCCTATAATTCATCTCTACACAGCAAACAGATTTTTCTAAAGGGAAAACTTGGTAACATCCTATGCTTTAATATTTTAAATGATTTTTCCTACCATTTTCAAGATAAAGTTTACATTACTATATAAGACCCTTTATAACTTAAGAGTATATATATACATAGACTTATACACACACAATCACACATACTAGTTTTATTGCTGCATAAAACTTACCACAAACTTATAGCTGTACATAACACAAATTTATATCTCACAGTTTCCAGGGTTCAGGTGTCCAATACTCTTTATGTGGGCCCTCTGTTGAGGGTCTCAAAGGTTGAATGAAATCAAGCTGTCAGCTGAGCTGTGTTCTCATGAGGAGGTTCTAGGGAAGAATCTGCTTCCATGCCCATTCAGGTTGTTGGCAGAATCTAGTTCTTGTGGTTGTAAGCCTAGAGTCTCCATCCTCTCACTAGGGCTGTTGCCCTGTGGTCACCGTCCACTCCAGAGGCTGCTCACAATCCTCAACATGTGGCTCCCTTTATCTTCAAGCCAACAATGGTATGTTGAATTATTCTCATGCTTTGAATCTCTGACTTCTGCTTCTCCAACCACTCAGAGAAAACTCACTTGTTTTAAAAGGTTTATGTGATTAGGAGAGGCCCACCTGGATACCCTCTCTTTCTCTTAAGGTCAACTGATTAGTAACCTCAATTACCTCTGTAAAAATCCCATTCCTGTGTAACATAATATAATCAGAGAGTAACACCAGAGGGCAGAGATCAAGGGGCTAGCTTAGAATACTGCCAGAATACTTAGAATTCTGTCCAAATTGTTCTCTTCTTATGAGGACACAAGTTATTAGATTAGAGTCCATGCTAATCCAGTATGACCTCATCTTGACTTGATTGCATTTAAGAATAAGGTTACATTCATATATCTTAGGTAGATATGCATTTAAAACTATTCAATCCATTATATTATCCTTACATGAATTTCAGTTTCACTCCATTAAACAAAAACCACATCCACAAATCCTTTTGAGGGATCTCTTCTCTACCTTTGGTTTCTGCTCAGATGGCTTAGGGACAATGCCCCGAAGCTTCTGAGAGACCCTCTGGTTTGACTGATGGGACCTATGCATCACACCCTTAAGCTCCTAGAAAAGCCAAACTATCACTGAATACTTTCTGTCCTCTGTTTGGTCTTTCTGTTGTTCCCACAAAAAGCTGGATAGTCACACGGCCCTCTATGCCATGTTGTCAGAAGCCACTTTTGATATTTAGAATCTTTTACCATCTGAAACTTTTCAAAATCATCCAGTCCTGAATCTTTGTACCAGATTTTTTTCCTTCACATTATTTCTTTTTTCAATAAGGAATGCACTTGTGATAAGCACAGGGTGATGTATGAAACTGTTGAATTATTATCCTGCACACCTAAAACTAATATAACACTGTATGTTAACTAACTGTAATTAAAATAAAAGCTTAAAAATAAATAAATTATTTTTTTTTCTTGCATTTTAGTATAAGCAGCAAGATGAAGCAAATCACCTCCTTCAACACTTTGCTTGGAAACTCCCCTAGCTATATATCCCAGTTTGTCACTAATTCTGCTTTTGACATAACTGCAGGTCACAATTTTTCTAAGCTTTCTGCCACCATATAAGGATTTTCCTCCTTCCTCCAGTTCCAATAACATGTTTTGCACTTCCTTCCGAGTCCTCACCAGTAGCATTCTTAAATCCCAAGTTCCTACCAACAGTCTGTTCATGGTGATTTAGGCTTTCTCTAAAACAATTTAAGTTTTCTCTATAATGCTCAATTCCTTCTGAGCTTTCCCCAGCTGTATCTTCAGTGTCCACATTTCTGCTAACAGTCTGTTTGAGGCAATTTTTGGTTTCTTCTACCACCATATTCCTCAAAATTCTTCCAGCCTCCAGCTACTGCCTGATTCCAAAGCTACTTCCAGGCTTTAGATATTTGTTATTGCAGGGCAGTACCTCACTTCCTGGTACCCAAATCTGTATTAGTCTTTTATTACTACATAACTACCACAAACTTAGCAGCTATAAACAACATATACTTATCATTGCACAGTTTCTATGGGTCAGGAGTCTGGCTTAGATCCATCTTAGCCATGTCCTCTGCTTAGTATCTCAGGCTGAAATCAAGGTGTTGGCCTAGCTGGAGGCTCTGAAAGGCAATTTGCTTCCAAGTTCATTCACATCATTGGAGGAGTCCAGTTCTTTCTTGTTGTAGGACCAGGTCTCCATTCACTTGCTGGCTGGTGGCTGGGGGTCACTTTCAACTCCTAGATGCCACTCACATTCTCCAACTTGTGGATCCCTCCACCTTCAAGCTAGCAATGTTGGCTGGAATGTTGAATTCCTCTCATGTTTTAAATCTCTGAATTCTGCTTCTTCAACTAGGGAGAGAAAACTTTGCTTTGAAAGGGTTAGGCCCACCTGAATAATCTCCTTATTTTAAGGTCAACTGATTAGTAACTTAATTACCTCTGCAAAATCCCTTTTTCTAGGTAACATCAGCAATCACAGGAATAACCCCAGAGTGGGTGGATCATGGGAGACATCTTGGAATTCTACCTATTACATATTCTTGCAGTGAAAACTCTGCAGAATTCTGCCTATTACATATCCTTTCAGTGACTCTGAGTTTTCATTTCTTTCTGCTTTTTCATTTTGCACAATTAAAAAAAATATGTGACTTTGCAATCAGGAAAAATACAAAATGATACCACTATTAGCTTAATTAAATCATTGTGGTCTTCTAGAACCTTGGAGCTATCTGCTCATCTATTTGCAATGACTACAAATCCATGAGGTACTTATTACAAAAGACAGAATGGTCAATTTTCTGAAAGATGGTTCTGTTATGTTGCAAGCTTTTCCTGCAAATACATGCACACATACACGTTTCTAATAAATAGACATACTGTTATTGAGAATAGGTGATTTAAAGTTGTGCCCGTCTTCTCACTCTACCTACTTTCATAGCAAAATAAATCAAAATGCTGAGGTCCCATTAGGTATAGCCAACTAGATGCTTTGACTGAAACAGCAGAGCAGGATTGCATAATGCAGTTGATTTTCGGCTTCCCCACTCATTTGCCAAATGATTATGAACTCCCACTACATGCCAAGCACTTGGGCACAAAGATACAGATGGTACACCCTGAACTCAAATGAAGAGCTCAAAATTTCTCATTTTGTCCAATAGGCAAGTTTCTTACTTCACTTAAATATTTATACTTTAAATATTAACCACCAAATTTTGGAGGGTATTCGAGATATCCTAAAAATGTTTTCAAAATTAAACAAAAAGACACCTGCATTCCAACCAATGTTTATTTCCTACTTCTTAAAAAGCTGAAGTTAAAAAAAAAAAAAAAAAAACGATTTGGCAAATTGCAATTTTTCTTCCAACATGACCTTTGGTCAATATCTTCTGGGCTATTTTGACAAATAAGAATCAGGCAAAAGACTAAAGTTGCATGCTTTTGAGGTCACATACCTTTAAGATCACATCTCTTTGTCATCATCACCTATTCTTTGGAAACATATAGTAATTAGCCCCAAATGCCACTTACTTTGAAAAGACCATCTTGGCTTAACCTTAGCCCAACCCAGCCAACCCTCCAAATCAACCCAGCAGCAACTCTGTCAGACCTTGGAGAAATGGAACACCAGGCTGTTCATGGGCTGTTTCCACTAGAGCATACTGCATTTCATAGGGGAAGGATGATTAGTCATTTAGAAGGTCTACCCCTTGAGCAGTGAAACATTATAATGCAGCCTGGCATTTTAACATAACTTCAAATTTCTTGGCTAAATAAATTCCTAACCTTTACATTCAGTTGCTATTCTCCACCTGCTTACAATTACTCATTCTGCACTGCAACTCTCCTCACCAGAATTGGAGCAGGTGGGAGGGGACTACAAAGAAAATCCCAAACAAGTTCAGTGGGTCCTGGAGCTGAGGGCAGGCAAGGAGGAAAAGCCCAGTCTGACAGAGAGCGGTTCTTTCTCTATTCCTCCTTCCTATTCCCTATGCCCCATTTAACTGTCTTCCATTAGCTTCCTTCCCTTTCCTTATCTGAGAGATCTTCCTTGCCACCATTAATTCTCAAATGCTGCCCAAATATCCCTAACTTCTCATCCTTCTGCTAACACTGGCCCCACAAGAGCTAAACACAGTCATGCTGTGCTTCTAAGGGCTAAAAGTCAAAAGTCACATTTACCAAGTGACTCTTAGGTATCAGGCCCAGAGCTAGGCTGTGGGGATAAGACAGGGAACAAGACCTTGTCTCTACCTTCAAGGAGATAGAAGGAACAGTCATGCACACAGGGGTCCACATTGCATTAAGCTTTTATGCGAGAGCATGGAGGAAGTGTGGATTTATCCTGAATTGATGCACTAAGGGCGGTTACATTTTAACAACCCCTCAACAAAACCCTATATGCTAAAACAAAGAAATAAGCAAACAAATACTATCAGTCAAACCTATCAAGTACAAGACAAAAAGAATTTTCCAAGGATATCTGGGTATGCATTGAATTTGGGGGTAGGACTGCTTTCTAGGGAACAGTGGAAGAAGTATATTTCTAGAAAAAAGTGTGTATATCAGAAGGAAGGGAGTCAAGTTTGTAAAAGAGGTACATTGCAGGAGATTTCAGGACATACTACGTATCTGTTTATCTTGGTAAATTGTTTGCTCAGGGAGAAGAAGGAAGTATGAAAAGAGCTTAGTTCACAAATACGGGAGGCAGGACATGAACCAATACATTTTTTAAATGCTTATCTTGGCTAAGAACAATGCAGTGAGACCTCTTTGCAAGTCAATAAGTAGAATCATAGAGAAAGAATTGGTGAGACCTAGAGGTCATCCTCTTACCCAACATCTTTGTAAAACATTTGAAAAACAACTTGATATTCCCTTGCAATGTTATAAAGACTGCTCTTTATAACATTATTATATGTCCTTCCCATGGAAAGTTCTCCCCATTCAATCTTTTCTTCATTACTAGTCACCAAAGACACATATTTGCAACCTAATTCTAGGGTTGAAGGCCATGAGCTTGAAAGACCATTTTTAAAGTTGCATGTTTCAACCTATAATAAAAATGTTTTTTAAAAATGGGCTAGAAATAGCACAGATCCTACAAAGGGTGTGGCAACCCAGGCCAACTGGGGGATGCAGGAATAGGGTAAGAGGAAACTTCAATGTTTCCTCTGGAGTCTGGCCTCTCTTCATTCTTCTTTTAATCATTCCTTGTTCAGTAATTAAATATTTATTATGAGCTTTTCCATGCCAGCCATTGTACTATGTACTTGGGATGTAGAGATGAATCAACAATTCAACTCAGCCCCTCAAGATATTCTTCTTCTTGTAAGGCTGAGAACTGGGAGGTACGTGATTATAATACACCAAGATGGAAGATAAACACCAAGATGGGCACCAAGCCCCAAGGCATACAAAGGAGAGTGTGCCTCATTAAGGTGAAGGCAAGCTTCTTGGAAGAAAGAACATTTGAGTTGAATCTTGAAGGTGGAAAATGATTTCCCCAGGTGGAAGAGAGACATGATGGAAGGGAGAAGTATTTACAAAGGTCTAGAGACAGGACACCTCATAAAGTGCTGGGAAACAAGAATAATCAGAATAGCTCCCTTCTTTCCCACCAACCTCATACCACTAATGACGGTGGTGATTTTAATTTTCTCATAACTCAGTTCAGGCTGGTATGAACTCATAGGTCCCATTGGGGGTCTACCAGCCACAAAGAACCAACCCTGTGTATGAATTACCTCTTTGTACAGGCTTTGCTGTTCTTGAGGTGTGCTTCCACGATGGATCTGTGGGCTGGTTGAAAGTGACCATCCACCACTGGGAAGGACCAACTGACCCTAGCTTTGCCCTTTGGTAAGCCATAAGGGACAGAATTCTAAGCATCCTGAAGGTTGTCTAGCTGTTGTGTCTGCCTCCCAGATTCCCAGCAAAGACCAGAAGATCCCATGGCTGGTAAGTAAGATCCTAGCAACTGGGCTTTCTCTGGGCTTTGAGAAGGAAGGACCTTTGACCATGTCCTCTGGAGAGTGTAATTCCACCTCACACCGGCAGGAGTCAAAAGAGAATACCCGTTTTGTTCAGCCAATGTGCCACAAATTCTCCAACGGCAAAGGGAAAAGGGAGAAGAAATGTAATTTAAGTTCTTAGAAAGTAGGGCAAAATTTCATTAGTTTAAAAAGACAAAACAAAACAAAGCAAACACCTTGCACATGCATAATGTAGCATGGCCTGTGATTAAATTGGCTCCTTTGGTCCGCTTCTGTGCCAGGAACTTTCATATGCGTTATTACGGACCATAGAAATGGCAAATGTTGATATTAATCTGTTTATTAGTCATTAACTTATCTAGAGTTAAAAAATTTTAAGGTTTTAAACAGCTTCATTTACATATAATTTACACATCAGAAGATTCACTCCCCTCAAAAATTTGCCTCGTATTAAACGTACAATTCAATGAGTGTCAGTAAAATTAAATTTAGAGTCATCACCACAATCCCATTTTAGAACACTCCCATCACCCCAAGAAGATTCCCTAATGCCTACTTGCAGCCAAACCACTTTTCCACCTCCAGCCTGAGGCAATCACTAATTGACTAGCTGTCTCTATAGGTTTGCCTTTTCTGGACATTTGATATAAATGGAACCTATAACAATAGGTCCTTTGCATCTGGCTTTTTTCAATCAGCATAATGTTTTTGAGGTTCATCCATGTTGTAGTAGGTATCAGTAGTTCATACCCTTTTCTTATTGCATAATATTTCATTATATGGATGTTATGGACATATCACATTCTATCATAAATAATTTTGTCTTGAATTCTATTTTACTTGATATTATTAGAGCCACTATGACTTATTTATGGTTACTGTTTGCATGATACACACACAGATAAATGGACACATATATACATTTTTTAAATCTGTATTTTTAAAAGTTCTAGATTAATAGAAAAATTACAAAGATATTAAGTACAGCATTTCCACATAACTCACATTAATTTTCCCCTATCTTACATTAGTATGGTACATTTGTTAAAATTAATAAACCAATATTGAAACAGTATTACTAATTACAGTCCATTCTTCAATCAGATTTCCTCAGTTTTTCTCTAATATCCTTTTTCCAATGCCAGATCCCATCCAGGATGCCACATTACATTTGCTCATCGTATCTACTTAGGCTCCCCTTGACCATGAGAGTTTCTCAGACTTGCCTTGTTTTTGGTGACTTTGACATATCTGAGGAATACTAGTCAGGTACTTTGTGTAATGTCCCTCCATTATTATGTTTTTCTTAGGATTAGACTGGGGTTATGTATTTTGAGGGGGAAGAAGACAGAGGTAAAGTGCCATTTTCATCACATCATATCCAGTATATATACTGTCAACATGACTTATAACTCTTTTTTTTAAATTATTATTTATTTATTTGAGAGAGAGAGACCATGAGCAGGGGGTAGGAGCAGAGGGAGAGGCAGACTCCCCGCTGAGCAGAGAGCCGATGCAGAACTCAATTCCAGGACCCTGGGATCATAACCTGAGCCAAAGACAGACGCTTAACAGACTTAGCCACCCAGGTGACCGACTTAGAACTCTTGATGTTGACCTTGATCAGCTGACTGAGGTCATGTTTGTCAGGTTTCTCCACTGTAAAGTCACTCCTTTTTCCCTCCTTTTCATACCATAGTCTTTGGAAGAAAGTCACTATACACGCCCAGACCAAAAGAGTGGAGAGTTATGCTACACTGTTTGAGGCCAGAATATCTGTGTAAACTATTTGGAATTCTTCTGCATGGGAGATCTGTCTCTTCTCCCCCATTTATTATTTATTCAATCATTTATTTATATCCGTATGGACTCATTGATACATATTTTATAATCTGGATTATGAACCAATAGTACTTTACAAATTTAGTTGCTCAAATTGTTCCAGCTTTGGCCATTGGGAATTCTTTCATTTAGCTCCTGTGTCCCTTAGATGAACCTACAACACTGTGGGTGTTTGTTAGCTTGCTTTTGAACACTTGCTTACTTTCTGACACTGTAGAATGATCCAGGTTCATTTTGTATATTTCCTGCCCTAGTCCTAGAATCAACCAGTTCTCCAGGAAGCCCTGGTTCCTTTTATTGGAAAATGGCATTAGAAACCAAGATCTAGGCACTAAGTCTGCTCATTGCTTTTGGAGTGTTACTGTTCCTAAGCCTGTTCAGATGACAGAGCAAGGAAATACATATGTACATACTAACCTGTGCATATACACATTTCTGCATATAAATATCCATATTGATATTAAGCCTAACATGAGTTCATACTAATGCCTCAAACTCTAGTCTATTACCACTTGAATTGTTCTAGCCTTCTCCTTTTGTTTATCAAGGATACATACTGTCAACATGAGTTATCATTACAACAGTGAGACATCATCTGACATCTGGCTCCCATCATCTGAATGGGAGTCTGAATTTACTAAACTGTTCAATTCCAGAATAGCAGTATCAGAACTGTGAAGCTGTATGCCCACAGGAAATAACTCTATCAACTAGTGACAGTGCATGTGCATAGTTCCTTTCGTCACTATTTTTACAGACTTCACTTAGTTCCAAAGTTACTTAGGTCAGTACCTCTTACCCCAGCCCCGTCAGTGAGGTTGTCTCATGCATTTGTAATACATACAGTTTGATGTACTGGATTCAATCCTGGGATTCCCCCACCTCCTAAATGATTTTTTAATATTTGCATAATTAAAGTTCACTCTTTTTGCTCTAAAGTTTTGACAAATGCATAGTGTCACATATCCACAATTACATTACCACACAGAATCATTTCAACACCCTAAAAAAATCCCTGTACTTCATCTATTGAACCTTCCCCTGGACTCCTACCTGCTGCCGAACTCTGGAAATCACCAATCTTTTTACTGTCTCTAGTTTTCTCTTTTCCAGATTGTCATATATTAGAATCATAGAGTTTCTAGCCTTTTAAAAATGGCTTATTTCACTTAGTAATATGCATTTAAATTTTATTATGCCTTTTTATGGCTTCATATCTTTTTTTTTTTTTTAAAGATTCCATTTATTTATTTGAGACAGAAAGAATGAGAGAGAGAGAGAGAGCACATGAGAGCGGGGAGGGTCAGAGGGAGAAGCAGGCTCCCCGCTGAGCAGGGAGCCTGATGCAGGACTCGATCCAGGGACTCCAGGATCATGACCTGAGCCGAAGGCAGTTGCTCAACCAACTGAGCCACCCAGGCACCCTGGCTTCATATCTTTTTATCACTAAATAACACTTCATTCTATGGATGTACCACAGTTTGTTTATCTATCCACCTATTAAAGGACATTTTGGTTGCTTTCAGGTTTGGCCATTATAAATACAGCTGCTATAAACATTCATGTGCAGGGTTTTGGGGACATAAGTCTTCAAATCAGTTGGGTAAATACCTAGGAGCACATTGCTGGCTTATAAGGTAAGACTATGTTTAGCTTTGTAAACACAGTCTTCCAAGGAATCTGTTTCATTTTATATACCCATCAGCAATGAATGAGAGTTCCTGTTGCATCCTTACCAGCAACAGGTATTGTCAGTTTTTTGGACTATGTCCATTCCAATATATGTTTCTTAAATGCCTTTACTTTCAATGTATTTGTTGAAATTATATATGGATTTATTTATCTACATATCATGCATTCTTTTGTTTTTCTGTTCTTTCTTTATTGCTTTTATTATATTAAATATTTCCTAGTACACCACTTAAATTCATTTGTACGATGCTATATGGACTGAATGTTTGTGTCCCCCTAATGTCCATATGTTGAAGCCCTAACCCTCAGTCTGATGGTATCTGGAGGTGGGGCCTTTGTAAGGTAATTAAGTTTAGATGAGGTCATGAGGAGGGGCCTCAATGTTGGGATTCATGATAAGAAGAGGAAAAGAGACCGGACCTCTTTCTCTCTGCCATGTGAGGACATAGCAAGAAGGGAGCCATCTGGAAGCTAGGAAGAAGGTTCTCACCAGGAACTCAGTCTGCAAGTAACTTGATCTTGGACTTATCCTCCAAAACTGTGAGAAATAAGTGTCTTTTGTTTAAGCCACCCAGTAAAGGTATTTTGTTACAGCAGCCTGAGCAGAGTAATACAGATGTCTTTTAATGTATATATATTATATATATAACTAAATATGTATATTTAGTTATTTTCTGGCATTATTTCTTTTTTTTAAGTTTTATCTATTCACTTGAGAGGGAGAGAGTGGGAGTGAGCACGAGGGAGTGGGGAGGGACAGAGGGAGAGGGAGAAGCCGACTCCCTGCTGATCAGGGAACCCAATGCAGGCAGAATTCCAGGACCCCAAGATCACGACCTAAGCTAAAGGCAGCCGTTTAACCAACGGAGCCACCCAGGTCCTCTGGCATTATTTCTTAAATATTTTTTCTTCCCTATTCTCTCCTCTACTTCTGGGACACTTATGTTGGATCACTTGTTGATTTCCTCAGGTCTTAGAGACTCTGTTCATTTTTCTTTCTGTGATTTCTTATAATTCTTAATATATCTTCAATTTCACTGATTCATTTTATTCTGCCAGCTGAAATTTGTAATTGAGCCCCTCTTGTGAATTTTTCATCCCAATTATTGTACTTTGCAATTCTAGAATTTCTATTTGATTTTTTAAATATTCTTTCTTTATTGACATTCTCTATTTGATGAATAATTGTTATATTTTTCTTTACATTTTAAGATATTGGCTTCTTTATTTAAATATGTTCATAATAATTGCTTTGAAGTCTTCCTCTGCCAAGTCCAGTATATGGCCCTCCTCAGAGAAAGTTTCTATTGATTGTTTTTGTAGGAAAAGCAGAAGCTTTACCTCTACTCTCTTAGGGTCTCCATCTGGGCCTGAGAATTAAATTGATATAACACACATTAACAAGAGAAATACAAATTTACTTAATATTAGTTTTACATGACATGGAAGATGTCATAGGGAAATGAAAACCCAAAGAAGTGGCAAAACCTAAATGTTTATATACTGTGTTGAACAAAGGATGGCAATTGTGGAAAAGCAACTAAAATAAGTCAGGACAACAAAGGAATATTAAGAGTTATTTTAACAAGGTTGGTTTGTACAGAATCCTTTTAGCCTTGACTCCCAATTCTGGTGATGAGGACATTTCTTTCTCCCAGGCATGGGCAGCACAGCACTCCCATGGTCATTTTAACTTCTGCCTTCAGAAGGATGAGGGGGAATCAGAGTGTCCTTCTTGCACTTGCTGTTTTTTAAGTGCCTTTAACTCAAAATAATCAATATGCTGGGGTGCCTGGGTGGCTCAGTCGGTTAAGCATCTGCCCTCACCTCAGGTCATGATCCCAGGGTCCTGGGATCGAGCCCCGCATCTGGCTCCCAGCTCAGCGGGAAGCCTGCTTCTCCCTCTCCCTCTGCCTGCCACTCCCCCAGCTTGTGCATGCTCTCTCTGTCAAATAAATAAATAAAATCTTTTCTAAAAAAATCAATATGCCAAGATGGCATAGTTTGGGATGGCATGTCCTGAACACCGTTATTTTCCCCATCTGAAAAATTCCCTGAAGTTTCACATATTAAAAGCTGAGCTGGTAGAAATGGGTTAGTAACTGACTGGTAAGAAATCTTTAAAGGAAGAGAAGAACATAGATTAGAACAAGAATGAATAAGCAGATAAGAAAAAAATCTAAGCACATTTCTCCATATCCCATTAAACCAGTCTCCCATCCCTGGGAATAATTCAATCCAATTAAAAAAAAAAAAACAGTTGAGCCTCATACATCTGATGGAGAGTGTTTATCTTGTCCTTTAAAGATGGATATGAGACATGATTTTCCCATGTGATTTACACAGAAACAGCATCCCCCACCAGAGATTGCACAAGCTCCTATTTATTGGGCCATCAGTGTGTCCTGGGCATGACATTTGTGGAGGAAAACAGAAGCTAGACTATTAACTTCCAAGTGAAGTGCTTCCAATGTTTGCACACTGAAGTTTAAACCTCTGTCCTATTATTATAGAAAGATTTCAAACTGCTTTTTCCAACTCAGAACTTCCAAAGCCTGGGGAAAAGGGTGTCAATGCTGAAAAGAACTTAGAATTGTGACACACAAGTGGGTTTTCTATGACACTGTACCTAGTACACTTAGTATGTTTATGTGGCACTACTTTATGAACAAAGGTGCCCAAGTTTGTGATTTGGCTCACATTTAAAAACAGAGCACCTGGTAATGAAAGGCATCAGGTATCCAAGTCCAAATTGTCCTGACCATTTTTGAATCCTTCATATACCTCCATCTTCCATATACGTTTGCATCAGTCTGTAGAAGCACAACAGGTTGCAAAACATCTGATACAGGAGACCTACAGTTTGGCTTTGGCAGTTATGAGGCTTGGTTTTGTTATCTGGCCAAGAATTTTGGTCTATCCATATGTATTGTTTGGTGTTGGGCAGCCTAATCAGGAGAGCAACTGAGCTACCCCAGATTACATAAGGGTGGCTTGTGAGCTAGCTGTAACATCTAGTGATTTGGCAAGTGTCTGTCCCAAAGGAGTCAGTGCCAAGGCCATCTATGACCTTTGTGAGAGGCTTGAAGATGTCACCCGTGGAGCCAAACCGGAGCTTGATGGTAATATTGCCTTGGTGTGTCACCTAGGAAGGATCCAGCACCATTCCTGTTTTCTTTTTTTTTTTTTAAGATTATTTATATATTGGGGCGCCTGGGTGGCTCAGTCATTAAGCATCTGCCTTCAGCTCGGGTCATGATCCCAGGGTCCTGGGATCGAGCCCCGCATCAGGCTCCCTGCTCTGCCAGAGGCCTGCTTCTCCCTCTCCCACTCCCCCTGCTTGAATTCCCTCTCTCACTGTGTCTCTCTCTGTCAAATAAATAAATAAAATCTTTAAAAAAAAAAATTATTTATTTATTTATTTATTTATTTATTTATTTAGAATGTACGTGCAAGCCGGTGGCGGGGGTGGGGGGGAGCAGAGGAAGAGGGAAAGAGAGAGAAAATCCCAAGCAAACCGCGCTGAGCGGGGAGCCCAACATGGTTCAATCTCATGATTCTGAGAACATGACCTGAGCCAAAATCAAGACTCAGCCACCCAGGTGCCCCACCATTCCTGTTTTCAACACAGAGGGAAAAACTCCCTTCTAATGACTTTACCTGAGCAAAGAACAGTCCATGAGAACCTATAGAGATTTTTTCATGTCCAATTAACTCAACAGAAGGCAAAACAGAGTGATATTGTTTTCTTGGTTGTGGATACCATACCCTGTCATATATCCATTTCCAGACCTGGTTCATATTGGCAGGAACAAAAATCAGCTCAGGTTCTTTTGCATGATTTAGATGTTGACACAACCAATAACCAAACTAGTTAGTTAATGTGGTCAAGCATTTGGAAAACCAGTGTTAGGTCTATGCTTGACCTGTTGAGAAAACATAAGGGTTAATATGAGGGAAACACTTTGAAAGAAAGGCCACAGTGGAGGATCAGAGGGAGAAAAAGACAGATTGAGATAAGCAATCTTTAGTCAGTCTTTAAATAAATGGTCAAAAAAAGAGGAGGCTTCATTAAAAGTAACAGCATCACTTTAATTTTGTTTGTTTGTTTTTGTTTTTGTGGAGTAGAAGACTTATTGGGGGTAGAAAATAGGTGGAAATACAGTTTCCTAATCCCGTTCTTGGGAAAAGCTATCTACTTCAAGATGTCATATGCTTCTTGACTTGGGAACTGATCCAAAAAACCTTACTGTAAGGTCACCTATAGGCATGGTCTTCTGGCTATCTCAGGAGTGCTGGTCTGGGCTTAGTTTGGTGAATTCAGGAGGATTTTCCTTTTATTTTGATGGCAGTGCAAGTGGTTACCAATACTTCTTCATGAGGTCCTTCCCAGTGAGGTGACCATGTGTGCTATCTTCTAAAAACCTTGCTATATACCCAATCTCCTGGTGGAAAGGGATGGTAAGACTTACCTGTTGTTTGGAGGTCACACTTTTTTACCTGTTGATGATCTGTCCCAAGTATACTAGGTAATTCTTGTATATAGTTAATCATAACATCACATCGCTCACTTAAGTCCCCATAATGTTCACTCAATCTAGAAATGGAAGATTTAGAGATGCTTGTAGGCATAGGGTGACTCAACATTATTTTTTAAATATATATATATATTTTTAAAGATTTTATTTATTTATTTGAGAGAGAGAGAGACAGAGAGCATGAGAGGGAAGAGGGTCAGAGGGAGAAGCAGACCCCCTGCTGAGCAGGGAGCCTGATGTGGGACTCGATCCCGGGACTCCAGGATCATGACCTGAGCCGAAGGCAGTCGCTTAACCAACTGAGCCACCCAGGCGGCCCCCCAACATTATTTTTTAAAAGGGGATAAACCATGTCCCCTATTTGGACCATTCTAGATTTTTATAAGGACAAGAGAGAACGTTGAAGTCCATTTTCTTGACAGACTTTTCCTAAAGTCCTTTTCATGTCTTGATTTTTATGTTCCACTTGCTCCACTGGTTGAGGATGGTACAAGGTATGAAATTTTAATGAGTACCTCAGAGGTTTTACAAGCAAAGGGCTTATTTCTGCTGTCAAATGAGTTCCTTAATCAGATTCAATCTATAACATGCCAAAACAAGGAATAATTTGTTATGAATTTCTTCCCCACTGTTGCGGCATCAGCACATCTGGTTGGATAGCATTCAGTCCATCCACTAAACACACGGACAAGCACCATGCAGCCTATGTAGCCTAAAGCTGGGAGGCAAATCTATAAAATCCATTTGGGAGTACTGCAAGGGGCAAAGTGGGCCTAGGAAGTCTTCCTAAAGCGTGTTGATTTCTTCTTGGCGAGGTTTACAAGTAGTACACTGGGAAATAAATAATTTGGTCAGAAATTTTAAGGCTGCCAGAGCAACTATCTTTTAATTCCATGACTATCCCTCATCTCATGGGAGATAAGTGCAAACCAAAAGGCCAGAAGAAAGGGGACCACAGAAGTCCGTTTAGCGCAACGTATAATCTGTCTAATTGTTCAGCACCCTTTTGTAATCATTTGTCTTTTCCAGATTTGGGGACATTTGATAATCAATAATACCAGTCAAAGAAAAGGCAAGTTTATAAATTGGGTGGTGAAAAGATAGAGGGTTCTGTTTCGGGCTGCATGTTTAGCAGCTTTGTCAGCCCTATCATTCCCCAGAGATACAGTATCTGCCTCTTTAGTATGGGCTGGACAAAGAACAGTTTTAGGAGGGAGGTGAACAGTCTGTAATAGGACCAATTATATGTCCATTGGCAATAGGAGTACCAACAGAGGTTAACAATCTAGAAGGTTTCTAGATCATGCCAATAGCATAGCTGACTCAAAAAATATGTCAGCTTCAGATTCCCTCTCCCTCTCCGTCCCGCGCACTCTCTCTCAAAAAAAAAAAATAATAACAATAATAATAATAATAATAATCTTAAAAACAAAACACATGTCTGGAGTCAGGGTAAATAGAGGCAGTTTTTCCTTTCATCAGCGTGCAAGCTTTAGTAAGATCTCCAAGGCTAGCAGTTCAGGCTGATTTTATAGTAGCCAAAGAATATTCCTCGTGTTTCATGTGGGGAACCTAAGGCATAGGCGGTTACTATGTTTCCCCAGAAATGTCATTTATAAGAGTCATTGCAAAATGGAAGTAAGTCTGGGTTGTCTGAAGGGTATCTAAGGAGTTTTCTGGTGGCTTTGGGACCAATTCTATAGTTGCAAGGCAGTCACATGGCAACGTCAGAGAGCAATAGTAGAATAGCCAGACTTAAAGTGCTACAACGATGTAAGATGACGGAAGGACTGTTAACAGGGCTTGCTCATAGGCGGTCTGTGGCCATGTAGAGAGATGCTGTCTTATGTACTTGTCAGAGAGCAGACACAGCCTGGGGAGCCTAGAGGCGAATGGGGGAGCCTAATGTAAGAGCCACCACAACCACCACACGGAGGGACAGGACCAGGCCTGCCGCCACAGGGCCCAACTGATATGGGAAATATGCTTTAGGACATAGCTGAGAGGTAGAAGCTGGTCCTGCAAAAATCCCTTTATTTTCATGGCAATACAGGTGAAAAGGTTTGTCAAAACGGGGTAAGTTGAAAGCTGGGGGTGTGACAATGTTGATTTTCGGGCTTCAAAGGAAGTTAATGCCTCTGGGGGCCAGGAAATGGGCTCTGAGGTGATATGGGGGGGAGAGCATACATACAGGGAGGGGTTTAGCAAAAGCAATGAAGTTAAGAATCCATTGGTGGCAGGGCGCCTGGGTGGCTCAGTCGTTAAACGTCTGCCTTCAGCTCAGGTCATGATCCCAGGGTCCGGGGATGGAGTCCCACATTGGGCTCCCTGCTCGGCAGGAAGCCCACTTCTCCCTCTCCCATTCCCCAGGCTTGTGTTCCTGCTCTCGCTATCTCTCTGTCAAATAAATAAATAAAATCTTTAAAAAAAAAAAAAAAAAGAATCCATTGGTGGCAATAGTCAGCTGCCCCTAGAAATGTGTGCACTTGCTTTTCTGTTTTAGGGAGAGGGATGGACAAAATTGACTCACGGCATTTTGGAGTGAGCTTCTGAGTGCCCTGAGAGATCTCATGACCTAAGTAGGTCACAGTTGTTTGTACCCATTAAAGTTTAGACTCTGGGAGCCTTTATGGCTGCTTTCAGTCTGCCTTTAGGAGAATGAGGGAGTTGGTGAGAGGACTCTGTGCAGTTTAGTTACAGAGTAAAACGTCATCAACATACTGAACAAGTGTAGAGCATTAGGTAAAGACTACAGAATCTAAGTTGGCTTTAAGGACTTGGAAAAATATTGAGGGAGACTCAAAATATCCCTGAGGGATGTGAGTCTCCATGTCAATTGTCTCCCTCTACATGTAAATGGAAAGAGAAATTGCAAGTCAGAATGCAATGGAATTGAAAAGAAAGCTTAGCAGACATCAATAACTGTAAACCAGGCTGAGTCAGCAGGAATGGAGGTAAGAATGGTGGCTGGATTAGAACTACGGGTGGCGGGTGGCGAGGAATTACAAAGGAGTCTATGCTCTTAGATCTTATACAAATGGATAGATTTCATTCCCATTTGAATAAAATCCCCCTCCTTTTTTTACTGGCAAGATTAGAGTGTTACAGGGTAAGGAAGTAAAGGTAAGAACACCCTGCTATCAAAAAGAGTCTATTATATGTTCAATTCCTAATTTGGTGTCTCCTGAGGGGGGTACTGGGCTACTGGTGGGAAAAGTTTGTTCTCTTTCCAGGCAAATGCACACAGGCTCTGCACTCACTCAGTGCAATCCAACCTCATTTGCATGTGAGGCCCAGAGGGTAGTTGGGACATCTTTTAAAGTAGGATTCTCTTCAGAGGATTTTAAGTTGAGATAGGTTTTCATTAAGGAAAGTAGCAGGCTTGAAGTTTAGTTTGAGGGCAGGGAAATAAAAAAGCCTTTCTTACTACATTGTATGGTGGCATTAAAGTTACATACCAAGGGCGCCTGGGTGGCTCAGTCATTAAGCATCTGCCTTTGGCTCAGGTCATGACCCCGGGGTCCTGGGACTGAGCCCCGCATGGGGTTCCAGGCTCAGCGGGGAGCCTGCTTCTCCCTCTCCCTCTGCCACTCCCCCTGCCTGTGCATTTGCTCTCTCTCTCTCTCTCAAATAAATACATAAAGTCTTTTCTTAAAAAAATAAAGTTACATACCAAATCTCTACCTAAAAGATCACTGGTGAGGATTCAGAAATAAGACCGGCAGGAGGGGTGTTAAGAGGCACTAAGAACAGTGGGGTGGTCTGAGATATGGGTAATGGAAAGCACAGTCCAGAGACTCCAGCAGCTTGAATTGAATCAGAGGTGACAGCAATATGGTAGAGAGAGTGGCACCCGGTGTCAGGTAAGAAGTCCAGTTTCCAACCCTCTATTTTAAGTTGAATAGTGGGTGCTGGGGTGTGACTAAGGATGAGTTGATCCCATCAATTGATGGGGTATCTTCCTACAGGAAGAGAAAAATGGACCTTCTGAGGGTGCTGGTGCTTCGGGAAATTGTTTGAGCTACCTTTCATTTAAGTTCAGGATAATCGTTCTTCCAAGGTCCTAGTTTTTTACAATATCTGCAAAAGTCTGGAGGCAAACTGGGAAGGCTCTGTGGTTGGTGAGAAAAATAAGTGGACTCTGAGTTACTCTTCGAGTCACCATTTTTGTTCCTGTCAAGACTCAATACGCACAGCAAGGGCTGCTGATTTTAATTTCTTTTTTTCTTGTTTCCTTGCAAGCTATTTTCAAAGAACTGTGTAGCTATATCAATAACGATACTGAGAGACTGACCTGCCCAGCCAGAGACACTATTTTGGATTTGTGTCTTTATATCAGAGAGACCAAGGCAGAAACTAAAAGATTTCTATATTCTGGGGCTTCAGGGTTTACTGTAATATTTGTGCAAAGTGTACTACAAAGGCCTTAGGATGTTCCCCTCCCTTTTGAGCGCATAATGTAACCTTAAACCAATGACCTTAGAGGAAAAGGTCTCTATTATCCCCATCACCAGGCCCTGAATGTTGGCCTGGCTGAGTCATTCGCAGGAGAGTCTGGGAGAAGTTCTGGCTACCTGTTTCCTCTGTTGGGGGTGATTTTCTTCCCGAGGCCATCTAGCCTGCCTGATAACTACCATGTAACCATGGGTGGGAAGAATATCCTTGAATAGCCAGTCAAGGTCCCTGTGAGTGGAGATGTGAAAGGCCACTAATCTTTCTAACTCCTCTCTAAATTTGGTAGCATCTTCTGGAAGTAGAGGCAAAACAGCTTCCTTTGGAATTTAAAAGATCTGCTGCTGTCTAGGGTAAACGAATACTTTGTAATGGGGGTCCAGGATATACCCACAGGGTTGGGCACTGCATAGCAAGGCCTAGAATTGACTGAGTTTGATTACTGGGCCCCTGGAAGTAGGAGGAGGTATAAAATATGGCAAATTTATTTCCTGGTTGTCAGCATTTATACAAATAACCTGTATATTGCAGGCCTGGAGATCAGGCCAGAGTGCTCTGTAAATCTCGTAGGGAAAGGCAAGTTAAAGCAAGAAGCTAGCTGTTTAAGAGATTTTGAGGGCAAGTGGAGGAGTTTTGAGAGTTAATGGAATTTACTAAGGAGATGAGGTCAGATTTTAAGTAGGGGTATTTGAAGGAGAGGCTCAGAGATTCAATAGATCATCTAAAGGTTCAGGGACAAGAAGTTGGGGGTACAGGGAGCATAGGTGGGTGGAGAAGGAAGATTTATTGTGGGCGTGGGTTTTAACTTTTTTTGTTTTTGTTTTTGTTTTTAAAGGAGAGAGTGTACATGAGCTGTAGGGAGGGGCAGAGGGAGAGGGAGAGAGAGAATCCCAAGCAGGCTCCGTGCTCAGCGAGGAGCCCGAAGAGGGGCTCAATCACATGACCTGAGCCAAAATCAAGAGTCAGACACCTAACCAACTGAGCTACCCAGGCACGCCTTAACTTTTGTTTTAAGTCCGATAAGGCCAGCTGTTACAAACCACGGTGTCCGATCTTCCCATAAATACTGAGAAGACATTTGTTTAGTGTGAGAGCTCTCTAAAATTTTTTCAAATATAGGTTTTTCCCATTCAAAAGATCCATTATCTGCCCATTGACAAGTAGGATCTTCAAGGTTATATTTATTTCAATAGTGACTCAATTCAATATGCCTTTTTACAGAAAGACCCAGAGGTCACTTTCCAGGCATGGATATAAAATGCAGCCCCCATGATCCAAAAAGTTCACTTCCAGAGTGACCCTAAGGAAGCAAAGATCTTCATTGACACAAGCAGTAAGAACAGTGTTTGTGAAAACCGTATCTCCAATGTCCCACAAGAATATGAAATTGCTCCAGTCCCAGATCCCCTCATTTGTGATACTTGGATGGGGCTTGTGCAGTACTAATAAGACGTTGAGGGTTGAGATGACAAAGGCTCTTTATGGACTGGGGCCTTTTGTTAAGAGCAACTGCCCTGGGGCACCTGGGTGGCTCAGTCGTTAAGCGTCTGCCTTCGGCTCAGGTCATGATCCCAGGGTCCTGGGATCGAGCCCCGCATCTGGCTCCCTGTTCCGCGGGAAGCCTGCTTCTCCCTCTCCCACTCCCCCTGCTTGTGTTCCCTCTCTCGCTGTGTCTCTCTCTGTCAAATAAATAAATAAAACCTTTAAAAAAAAAGAGCAACTGCCCTGAGAACTGGAATGGCTGGACAAAGAGAATGCTTCTTGTCACTTCTTGTCAGGTCCCCAGCCTCTTGGCTGGCCACCTGATGCAGACACAACACCTGTGCCCCCAGCTGGCAGAGACCAGAGAGAACAGTCTCGGTATCACAAGCTAAGAGCTCAGGACATGAAACAAGGTGAAAGGAGAATCTCAGCCAGTTGTTGGGTTTTTTATTTGCGACCCGCAGCAAAGTTTGCCTAAACAGATGCAGACCCCGTGAGAAGTGTAAACTCACCAGTCTGTGGGGCCAGCTCAAACAACAGGCTTACCGGACCTATGCTGGTGCTTTACCCTGATTCTCCTCTTTATGACAAGGGGGACAAAAGACAGAAACAAAAGAAAACAATGACCATCTCTGGGAGGAAGGGGAGCCATCAAAAACAAGAGTACTCAGAAAGTACTAGAGTTGCTAGACCCCAAGAACTAGCTCACACAAATGTTTCCCCTGCCAATCTGAACTTGGAAAGAGAAGAAGACAAAGGGAACCTCTTTCCACGCTCACCTGACCAGAACAGACAGGCAGAGATCTGGGAGCCGGCACATAAGAACCTACTGCAGACTCGGTCAGGGTCCCAGGCTCTGTCAGCATCTTGTCGGTGAGCAGCAGCCCCGCCAGTACAATCCCACCCTCATCTCTAGAAACTGTCGGGAGGCAAAAGCTTAACTCTACCCTCTTAGGGTTTCTGGCTGGGCCTGAGAATTAAATTTACATACAACTCATTAACAGGAGAAAAGCATACAAGTTTATTTAATGTTACCTTACATGACGTGGGCACCTTCATAAAGAAATGAAGACCCAAAGAAGTGGCAAAACCTAAATGCTTATATACCGGGTTGAACAAGTATGGCCATTGGGGAGAAGTCAAATAAATAAGGACACTAAAAGCAGGTAAGAGTTATTTTAACAAGGCCAGTTTGTATAGAATTCTCTTGGCCCTGACTCCCATTTCTGGTGATGAGGAGGTTTCTTTCCTCGTGGCAGAGGGAGGGCAGCTCTCCCGTGGTCGTTTTAACGTCTGCTGTCAGGAGGAAAAGGGAGAGTGCCTTGCTTGCACCTGCTGTTTTTAAATACCTTTAACTCAAAATAATCAATATACCAAGACGGTATATTTTGGGGTGGCATGTCCTGAACCCCTTCATTTTTCTTCCTGTGTATGGTCACACTTTCCTGGGTTTAGATTTTTTGTTTTTGTTCTTTTTTTGCATGTAATTTTTTAAATTGGAAATTTTTACATAGTATATTACAGCAACTCTGGATTCTTATGCCCTCCAGGGGTAGTTGTTGTTGCTGATTTTTTTGTTTAATGACTTGCCTGGATTAACTCTGTAGAGTCTGTCTTCCCAGTAGTGTGCATCAACCAATGTCTGCTCAGGTTTGTTTTTTTTAAAGATTTTATTTATTTATTTGACAGAGAGAGACACAGCGAGAGAGGGAACACAAGCAGGGGGAGCGGCAGAGGGAGAAGCAGGCTCTCCACGGAGCAGGGAGCCCGATGCGGGGCTCGATCCCGGGACCTCGGGATCATGACCTGAGCTGAAGGCAGACACTTAACAACTGAGCCACCCAGGCGCCCCTGCTCAGGTTTTTTTAAAAACGTTATTTTTGTTTTATTTTTAAGCCTGGCTCCCTAGGGGTCAGCACAGCTTCATGGTCAGCCAATGACTGATCAGAGGTTATGCATAAACATCTCGTAAGGCTCCCACTCTGTGAACAGAGCTGTGTGTATTTAAGGAGTGTTATCAAAGTTCAGGCAGTTTACAAGTCTGTTCTAGCTTATTCCTTCTGCATACACAAGGCTTCACATTCCTCAGAGGCAAAGAGATAGCTGGGGCCCTATCTGAACTTTCCTCTGTGTGAGCACGTCCCAGAGCATGCATACGGTCTTCCAAATCACCAGGCTTGGTGAACACTTACGAAGACCCGCTATCACTCTCTCAATCTGTGGATTTCCCTTTGCATTTTCTGACTGGTCTGTCAGTCTACTGCTTACCCAAGCAGTATTATGACCGCAGGCTAGCTGCAATATTGGCCTTCTTAAATTGTTTGCTATTATTCCTAGATTTGCCTATCATTTATGACAATACCCGTGGGTATCTATGCTCCACTCCAAAGCAAAGCAGCCCCCTCTGGTAAAGAGGCTGCCAGTCCTCACAGCTTGCCATGTCCTAGTAAAAATTACTGAACAGCAGAGCTGGAATGTGGAATGGCAGAAGCTCCAGGATAAAATGCCACAGACTCCCACCATTCTCACTGCTGCTGAGGGTTTTTCTTGAATAATTACCTCTCAGTTCGATGGATGCCTTTGGTCAGTTTTCAAAATTTTAAAATGGTTATTTTTGACAGTTTTATCTGGTTTTGTATTTGCTTTCTGGGGAGAAAATCTGCCTAGCTCCTCACTCAATCATTCTGGAAGTCCCACCTCAAGTCAAAAATTTTGCTTTCGGTCAGAGGTCATTGGAACATTTCATTATGACACATGAAAAATGAAAAGATATGCAAAATTCATGGACAAAATTATTAATAAGGAGAGAGACAATATTTTTAAATAAAAAATCAATATCAAAAAGATAAAACCATATAGATCCAATGTAATTTCAATTAAAATATCAGAGGGATTCTCTTTTTTTTTTTCTTTTGAGAGAGAGAGAGAATGTGTGAGCAGGGTTGGGGGGCAGAGGGAGAGGAGAGAGAAAATCCCAAACAGGCTCCCAGTGCGGAGCCTGACTCGGGGCTCGATCCCATGACCCGAGATCATGACTTCTGCCAGAATCAAGAGTCAGACACCCAACCGACTGAGCCACCCAGGTGCCCCAATCAGAGGGATTCTTGATAGAACTTGATAAGGATAAGCCAGTGATACAAGTTAGAAAGCCCACAAACAGATTGTGGTAGGCAGAATTCCAAGTATGACTCCCAGTGATCCTTGCCCTTATATAATATCCTCCCCTTGATTGAGGTCAAATATGATAAAACATCCTTCTTAAATGATTATATTATGTGGAAAAATGGAGATTATCTGGGTAAACCTAATGTAATCAAACGAGCCCCTGAGAAAGAGAGAATTTTCTCTGGCTGGTGGACGAAGTGGAACTCAGAGACCAGAAGCACAAAGGGAATATGACATGACATTGCTGGCTTTGAAGATGGAGGTGACCACACACCAAGGAATATGAGCGGCCTTGAGTTGCTAAGAGTACACCCAGGTTCATGGCCAAAGAAATGGGGACATCAATGCTGTAGCACCAAGGAACTGAATTCTGCCAACTACCTGAATAAGTTTGAAAGCAGATTATTCTCCGGAACCTCTACATAAGAGCCCAGCCCAGCCAACACCTTGATTTCAGCTTCAACACTTAAGAAAACCCAGCTGAGCTGGACTTCTGATGTACAGAACTGTGAGATAATAAATGGTGTTGTTTTAAACCACAACGTTTGTGGTAATTTGTTATGTAGCTAACACACAGATCTATATTTTTATAAATTTTGATATATGACAGAGATGACTTTGCAGATCATTTGTGAAGGGGGTTCTATTTAATGAGTAATTTTAGGACAAATGGTCATACATATAGGGAAAAAAAAAGACTGGATTTCTACCTAAAATATGACAAGCAAAGAGAAACCTTTAAACATTTATACGACGTTTTAGAAGTACTTCATGAATCTGGGTTAAGGAATTCCTTACTCAAAGACTTAAAGTACAGGAAAAGATTGAAAATTCAGGTACGTAAAAAATTAAAATTATATTTGTCAGAGGAAGGTCAACATTAAAAAATTAAAAAGCCAGGAAGGAAAAGACAAGAAGTCTGAAAAGTACATGCATTTGGCGTCTCGAGAGTCACGAGAGAAGCATGTTTGAAGAAAGGAAGTTGCCATCTGTGTTCAATTCTACTGAGAGGCAGATTTAGAGGTACACAGTAAAGTGCACAGTGGGTTTAACGACATAAAGAACACTGGCGAACAGAACAAGAGCAGTTTCAACCGAGTAGGAGGAAACCCAGAGTAGTGCATGGACTGCTTATTCCTCACCCTTCCAGAAAATGGCACACCTTCCTAAATGCCCAAAATGTCCTGGCACGTGCACGGTCATAGCTCTCCTCACATACCTAAACATGGCAGAGATACATTGCTATTTGGCTTTTATTCTATGACACAGCAAGTATCATTATGGCCTGTTTCACACTTTACTTAGCTGACTCCACGTGCTTCTGACAATCACAGCATTTTTCTGAAATTTCTCCCTCTCTGGGAAGATGAGAAAGAGAGAAACCGTAACAGAACTGTGGCAATGTCTATAGTCAAAATAGGTCTTTATTGTTTCTAGTCAGGCTGAGCTTTCTGGAGTGTCGAGCAATTGACATTTGAGGTGCATCCAGCCAATGCTAAAATCCTACATCTCCTATGTGTGTATGCAGCACATGCATACAAAGAAAAACCCTGAAATGAATCTCCCCCACAACCCCTTCTTGCTCTCATTGTACCTTGTGAGGTTGACCTAACTGGTCTTTTTGAGCCCACTACTTCAATAAAAAGAAGTCAAGCCACGAAGGTGGCAGGCGCAGGAGCAGAAGGCCCTATTCCTGTGCTCCCTAGGGAGGGCTTGTACCTCAACCCTTGAATCTTGAAAATATTCCCCTTCCTCAAAATTATTCTCTTCCAGCAAAAATAGCTCCTAAACACAGAAGCTGTGGATATGCAAAAGGATTTCAAAATTTCACTAATGAAGATTATAATTAAAATATTTAAATGGGTTTTTAATTTTCTTTCTGGGCTCTGCTATTTCCTAGTCCTCTCCAGGAGCTGCTATTGTTCAATCCTGACAGAATTCACTGTTAAAAATTATAGCCTGCTGCCTTTCAGCATCTTCATTAAAATGCAGTGCTGCCAGATATATCTGCATGCATATGAATGAAGCATCTATAGAATAATTAAGTCATGAATAACACATTGCTGAGCACGGCTTTTCCTGAATAGGGAAAGAATGTTATTTATGAACCCAGAGATTTTATATTATATGAAAAAATAATTGGCAATAATAAGTATTATTTGAGGACTCATTAATTTAAACTATGATTGCCCTGTTATAGACTCCATTTTTAATAAAATGGCCATTTACATTGGAAAATGGATGTGAATTTATGTGCTATTTTTCTTCATTTTGCTCACAAGGCCACCCGAAAGCTTTTTGGCAATGAGGATTGCATAATTTGGGAATCTTCTTTTAGATCTATTATAAACAAAAGGTCATTAGCATCACAGCAACTTTACAGGGCCTGGGTTCAAACCCATAGCAACCTATCAATGGAAAAACATAGATACTCTTCTTAAGCAGTTCTTAGGCTTTTTCAAGGAATATTGTAGAAGCGAACCCTGAGCTCCCCCGAATTCAGCCCTTCCCCCACTCAGTGTGCTTGAGTCACGAAGCAGTTCTTCTGGGAAAGGTCTCAGCTTCGCAAGGACCATATTCTAGAGTTAATCGGTGCTATAGTTTCAGTCATGTTTCATGTTTAGCTCTGCCCACCTAGGACCTTTCGCCATGGTGCACTCTGTGTAAAGTCCCAGAGGCAGAGAAAGAGTAAGAGACAAGGCAGAGGGAAAGGGGATGCAAGGCGTAAGGTGAAAAGAAAGAGATAACATCTCTTCCTTCTTGCCCTCCCTCGGGTCCCTTGGTTGTCTCTTTCTTGGTCATAGTTCTTTGTGATTCATCTCACATTTGACCTTTTTCCTTCTGTTCCAACAGCCAGCACATTCAGGATAGGGGCACTGAGCAAGGGGCAGAGTCAAATGCCAACGGAACAAACAACTTCTGACATCTAGTGAGTCGTCCCCCCTCCACACACACACACACCCAGGGCAGCCAAAGATCTGCTTCAAATCTTGGGAACCCGTTTGCTCCTTTCCATTTTCCCTTCCAGGGTCCTGTCTGCTCTCCTCTATTTGTACCTGGATTACAGCAGCTTCCCCTCCAGCACCCCTGCTTACCATCTCTCATGCCCCCATCCAGTGCCCCATCTTGCCTTTCTATCCTCCATATCCCGTCCAATACAAGTACATGCCCCACACCATCTCTGACTATGTCATTTCACTGATAAAAATTCAGCAGTGACTTCCCATGGCACTGAGGATCAATTCCAAACCACTCAACATGGTCCAGATGCCCTGCAGGATCTGGCCCCAGACAGCCTCCCTGCTAAGCCCCACATGGGCCCCTCCCTCCAGTCTACCTGAATTACTCACCGCTCCTTGAGTTCATCGTGTTCCACATCTTCACACATACGGTTCCTCTAATTGACATCTGTTCCTGCTTAAACATTTGCTCAATGCCCTGCTGTCCTGCAAGCATTCCCTGATCATCTCCACTTCCGCTGGGTTTGATGTCCTCTATGGCACCCCAGGTATCACATTTATGCCTCTAGGAAAACACTTTCTTGCAACACAACCATTGATTTGCAATTGTTAATTTGCTTGTCGGTTTTCCACACTGGAGTACAGTCTCCTTGAAGGCAGAAAAGTGTTTTGTTCAACTTTGTATTCCTATCACTGGCACCAGTGCATTGTTATAAAAGTTCCTTGAATGAAAGAATGAACTACATATAGGACAATGCAGAATGAGGTGGGAGCTGTCACCTTCTGCCTTAAATGGCACTGAGTAAAAGCTTAGGTTCTTGGAGACCAGCAGACTTGGGTTTACACTTTGATTCTACTACTTATTGAGTGACAATAAATTATCTTGTTCCCCTGAGCCTCAGTTTCCTAATCTGTAAAATACATACATACATACACACACACACACAGGTATTTCATAGAATTATTTTGAAGATTAAATTAAGTGAGAGAATATAAGAATATAAGTTCTCCATCTTTTTTCTTCTTTTCTAAATTGCCTTACCAGAGTGCCTTGCCTCTGTGCCCCTAGGTGGGGAGAGAGAGGTAAGGTACAAGAGCAGGCCTAGGGCTGAAGAGGGCAATGGCCAGCGAGGCCTCGGGGGTCTGGAGTTGGGGAGGCTGGGGACTTCCTGGGGTAAGGCTCAGGGCTGGGGAGACCAGGCCAGGACCGAGGAGGGTGGCCAGCCTACCCAGACCCTCTGCACCCATGCCGCATCTTGGCAAGGGCCACAGGGAGGAGGGACAGGAGCACAGAGAACTTCAAGGCACCAGGATTCTGAGGAGCAGCAGGGCTACTACCCCCCCCCCAGACAGACAGTGGTTGTAATAAACGTCTTCAGCTTAAACTACATGATGTGTGTAGAGGGTGGGAGCAGAGATGGAGAGAAAATGACAAACAGACAAAGGAAGAGACGGGCAGGGAGATGGGAGACGAGGGTGGAAGAGACAAACCAGATGGATGTGGCAGTGAAAGTGAAGGTGTGGGAAGGGCGAGAAGAGAAAGGAGAGAGCCAGAGACAGGGGAGGGGGAAGACAGCCAGAGAAGGCCTGAGCACGCAACACTTCTGCTCCCTATAAAATGAGGCACCAGAGTCAGCGGCGTTCCGGTTGTCGCTGTGGTAGGAAAACGGCTGCTGAAGGGTGGAGGCCTTCGGGAGCCTCATGCCTGCACACCGGTGACCTTCTCCATTGGGGGTATCTTGGCCAGGTCCACGCCTGTGAGGGCCTTCACAGAGGCAGGCAGCTCAGCCAGCAGTCGGTTGACTTCTGATGTCACTTTGCTGTTGTCCTTGCTGAGGAGCACAGTCTCATCGACTTTGGTCGGGGGTGGGGGCGGGCGGCAATTTTGGCAGCAATCTGGGGCAGGGCCTCCAGCCCCAGCACCATCTTGGCTGCATCCCTGTACTTCTGGTAGGCCTCGGCCTTGAGCTTCATTCGCTCAGCGTCTGCCATGCCCATCGCCTGGATGACCGCTGCCTCCACCTCCCCGTGTCTGCGGATCTTCTCAGCCTCTGCCTGTGCTAAGAGGACCTGTTTCACCTTTTCATTCTCCGTGATCTGCTGTAGGCGGTGGGCCTCAGCCTCGGCAGGGGCAGCGCACTGTGGCAATGAGCTCCTTGTCGGTGCGAAGGATCTCCTGCACCTCCACGGCGACCTGCTTCTTGCGCTGTACAACCTCGATCTCAATCTCTTCCTGCCGGACCTTCTGCTGCTCCCAGGCCCCCTGCAGCTCATAGGCCAGCTGAGCCTCGGTGGTCTTGATGTTGACCTCCTCATTAAAAGCTGACTTTTGCAGCTCAAAGGCTTGCTTGGAGTCGGCAATCTTGGTGTCTGCCATGAACTTCACATCCAGCATCTCCTTCTTGCACTCTGCTTCCCAGATGCCTGCATCCCCCTTGGCCTCGGCCACCCCAGTGTCCACATCTCTCCGTACCACGGCAGTCTGAGTCTTGCCCAAGGAGCTCAGATAGTTCACTTTGTCATACACGTCCTTGATGGTGAAGCTGAGGATCTCGATGCCCACATGGCTGACGTCAGGGACCGCCACCTCCCGCACCAGCTTGGCAAACTGGTCTCGGTCCTGATAAATCTGCTCCACAGTTGGAGTCCCGAGGATGGAGTGCAGGTGCCCCTCCAGGGTCTGCAGGATGATGTTCTTGATGTCCTGCACATTCTTGCCCAGAAACTGCTCGCAGGCCACTGCCAGGAGCTCCTTCTCCGTCATGATCTTTACCTGTGCAACCCCTGTTACGAATAGCGGGACCCCCTCCGACGTCTCAATATTCTCACAGCGACACAGGATGGTCATAACTTCCAGAGATAGTCTCTGAGTGTCAGAGATACTCCACCAGGCCCAGGCCCAGCCACCAAACACGTACTGTTTATAGTCAGAACCACAACGGCCCCCTGAAACCACCAGCGCCTCGTTGGGCCCCACTGTGTGACAACTGCCCATGGTACCAGCGGAATGGAGGGCCCACTGGCACCGTTGGGACCTGGACAGCGCCGCGCGCACCAGCGGCCATGCCCAGCCTATCCCGCCACCCCCAGCAGCGGGCTCCTGCCCGCGCCCCTCCGCGCTTGCAGGCCCGCCGGAAGTAGGAGGCTGGGCACATAGAATGCAACCAGTAATCGTAGCTACTAGTATTCTTGTTACTATTTTTATTATTATTAAAGCATAGTCAATAGGGGTGCCTGGGTGGCTCAGTCATTAAGCCTCTGCCTTCGGCTCAGGTCATGATCCCAGGATCCTGGGATCGAGCCCCATATCGGGCTCCCTGCTCAGCAGGGAGCCTGCTTCTCCCTCTCCCACTCCCCCTGCTTGTGTTCCCTCTCTCTGTGTGTCTTTCTCTGTCAAATAAATAAATAAAATCTTAAAAAAAAAAAAAAGCATAGTCAATAGAAACTAAAAAAGCCATTTGGGGTCGAGTGGGATGTGTTCACTTTCATTTTAAAGGTTCATTATATCACTGAAATAGAATACTAGACCCCCAGGCAGTCTGTAACAAAATTTAACTAAAACAGCATAAGCAGACTGACAGACCCACCTTCTTTTGCTACTCCCTCTGGTTCTTCTTCTGTCATGGTGTGGTTGGGAGAAGGATCCTCGACTTTAAGTGTAATAACTAAATCACATCTATTTTTGTTTGATCTCACATTCACCTTGTACATATCTCACAAGAGGCAATGTGCTGAACAACAAATGAGGAGTTTACACAGCACAGAATACTAGAAGATATCCTGACCCCCAGGCAGAAGGTCTGGCTTAACCATGGCATTCACAAATGGTGTCACCACAGGCAAGGCACATCTATTCAGGCTTCTGTTATTTCCTCACCTACAGAATTACGAAAGTAGACTATCTGATCCTAAGGTTCCTTGCACCACCAAAATCATAATTACAAATGGAAGTATGGACCCTATCCTACCAAAAAAAAAAAAAAAAATTGTAATTGCGATCGGATTAAATTATTAAAGTATAAGTGACCTAATTTTGCCCACGTTGTCCGCTCTCCCTCTGCTCTCATGATATCACCAGACTCTACTTAGATTTCATGTAATGGAATCCCTGGAATGTGGGAGGTGTAGAAAATACAAAAGCTGCCTCGGTGGTTATCTGGAAGAGAGCAGAGACAGCTGCAAAGTGATGGAGCAGGTGGGTGGAGAGGAAGAGTGGGAGGAGGTTGAGAAAGAGTATAGGGATGGAATGGCATAGATAGGGAAAAGTTCCTGGGTGCTACAGGAGGTAGCCATTGGATATAATCTCCAGCCCCATTTATGTCCTTCTAGAAGAGCAAGTACAGCAGATTCAGAAGGACTGTATTTCCCTGAATGTAGCACCTCCTGAAAGATTGGACCAAATGAGTCAAAGTGTCAAGGGACTGAGAGAGGAGCCAACTGGAACATCCACAGACACGTATGCCCTGCATATGTGTTTAACTTTCAGGGTAAAAAAGGTCAGTGAAATATGTTTGGGGTGCCTTCAGAACACTTTTAAAAATTACATTTTTGGCATTTTAGAGACAAGGGAAAAAGAAAAGTGATAAATTTCATCATCGTCCAATGATAAAATGGTCAGACCTAATGAAATCCATTTCAATGACATAATCAAAATAACTAAACAAGTTTTCTGATATTGTGGATGGGAAATTAGTTTACAAACATTTTAGGATTACTCAGAAAGTTTACCTTTTTTTTCTTTTTTTGTTTTAACAAATGTTAATAAGGCAGGTAACATGGTCTCTATTTAAAGAAGGGTAAGACTACCTTTCTACCCAACATGGCTATCTTTTCAGCTGGATTTTTAAGGAAACTAAATGTCAGATAAACAGCATGTTTGAAGACATAGATTCTGATGAATTCAGGGAACCATAAATCATTTAGTTAGGCTAACAGGGGGCAGTGGTCATTATCACGTCCGCATTTTTTTTTTTAAGATTTTATTTATTTATTTATTTATTTATTTATTTATTTATTTATTTGGAGCACAAGTGGTGGTAGGGAGAGGGAGAGAGGGAATCCCAAGCAGACTCCGTGCTGAGCACATACAGCCTGATGCGGGGCTCAACGGGAGGTGTGATCTCACAACCCAGAGATCCTGACCCAGCCAAAGTCAAGAGTGGAATGCTCAACCGACTGAGCCACCCAGGCGCCCCTATTAGGATCTGCATTTTAGAAAGATTGTTCTGATTGCAGAGTGGAGAATGGCATGCAAGGAAGCAAGACCAGGGAGTCTAGTTTAGGAAACTGGGACAATGATCCAGATGAGAAACAATGGGAAGCTGAGCCAAACAATGGAATTGAGAATGAAGAGGGGAAAAAAGAAAGGTTTTGCACTTATTATACATGTGATCTTGGACAAATTACTTCTCTAAACCTTAATTTCATAATCTAAAAAATGTGAGTAAGAGTACATAGGGCTGTTGAAGAATTTTAAAAAGACAATGCATGCAAAGCATTCAGCAGTTCCCAGAATGAGAAATAGAGACATGGAAGTAACCAGTAAATATGTGGGAGTTAAACAATGAGGTGGCCCAAATATCAGATATGGAGTAGAAAAGCAGAGGGCCAAGGTTGTCTGTGAAGAGAGCGGATCTCTGACCCCTTAAACTCTCACCCTCTTGCTGCTTCGGAGTCCCACTGCTTCTTTAGGGAAGATAAAACCATGTAAATGCTGGGGCTGCCACTACCAACCAGCTCTTTGCTTTTTGGCAGTTCTGCCTATGGCTCGCTTTTGGAACCAGCAGCAAGAAAGGAGAGAAAGTGTAAGTGAAGGTGGCTGGTCTGCCCTCTTGATAAATCCCACCACCATTCCTCACTCGGCCTCATGAAGCTGTATGGTTTTTCTCAGCTGCTCAGATGGGATGGAAAAATGAGGTCTGCCTTTTTATTCTGTTTTGATTTTGAGATTTAATTAGTGTTGTTTCCGGGGAATTCATTGCTTTAATTAATGATGTGCCCTGAATCTCTTAAGCGAAGAATGCCATTGCAAACATGAATATGTAATGAGTACAACTTTCTTTATCCCAGCTGAGGAGGGAGGTTGTTGCTTGGTTATCATCCCTCAGTACAAGTACAAGGACTTCAGGTACTAAAAGGAACTGGGCTGCAAGGTTTTATTTGTGTATCTGTTTTTTTTCAACTCAAGTGCTCTTTTGTTTTATTTAAAAGCTGGGTCCATTAACAAGGACACCAGAGAGAAAAAATAATCAGCTTGCTTTGGTGCACTTTTAGACCTTCTCTTAACTGCTTATAAATCAATAAGCTACGTTCTAAATCAGGGTTTCTGAATGTCAGCACATTTTGGACCAGATAATTCTTTGTTGTAGGATGCTGTTCTGTGTACTGTAGGATGTTTAGCAGTATCTCTGACCTCTACCCAGTAGATGCTAGCAGCATTTCCCATTTGTGATAGTCAAAAATTGTCTCCAGATATTGGGAAATGTCCCCTGGAGGCAAAATTGCCTCCAGTTGAGAGCCACAGGTCTAAATGAAGGACTTACTTTGTAGGAAAGCCAAGGCAAGGCATATTAATCAACAATAAACATATGTTTATTGAGGACTTGAGGACTTGCAAAATACTGTGTTTGGTGTGGTAGAAAATACGAAAATGCTCAAAGTATTATGCAATATTTAGAAAGACCTTGGACCAACAGTCTAGATCCACATCTGCTGCTTATAAGCCATGTGTCCTTCAGAAATACATTTACCTCTTCTACATTTCCTCATCTTGCTAAGGAACAAGTTTGAGAAATATGAAATGAAGAGATACATATATTTGCAACTGGATGAGTAGTCTTAATAATGTTATCTTAAAAGCCTCTAGTGGCCTATACAGTAGAATATTATTCAGCCATCAAAAAGAATGAAATCTTGCCATTTGCAATGACATGGATGGAAACAGAGGGTATTATGCTAAGCAAAATAAGTCAGTCAGGGAAAGACAAATACCATAGGATTTCACTCATATGTGGAATCTAAGAAACAAAACAGATGAACATAGGGGAAGGGAAGGAAAGATAAAATAAGATAAAAACAGAGACAGAGGCAACCCATAAAAGACTCTTAACTATAGGGAACAAATTGAGGGTTGCTGGAGGGGTGGTGGGTCAGGGTATGGGGTAATTGGGTGATGGACATTAAGGAGGGTACTTGATGTAATGAGACCTGGGTGTTATATGCAACTGATGAATCACTAAACTCTACCCCTGAAACTAATAATACACTATATGTTAACTAAATTAAATTTAAATTAAAAATTTAAATTATAAATAAATAAATAAATAAATAAATAAATAAATAAGCAAGCAAGCCTCGGGTGGTAAGTGAAAGGTCTTTGTTCTCCAATCTGATCTACTCAAAATTCTTATTATGGCTTACATGAGTGAGGACATAATTGACATGTTGATCAAATGTAAACACAACATGCCCTTGGAATGGTCATTAGCTGGATGAGAGCACAAGAATTTGAGATGATATTGAAAAGCCACATCTAGGGGTAGCTGGCTGGCTCAGTCAATAGAGCATGTGACTCTTGATCTCAGGGTCATGAGTTTAAGTCCCACACTGAGTGTGGAGCCTACTTAAAAAAAAAACTTTTTTTGAAAAAAAAAAAAAAAGAAAAACCACAACTACAAGAGATGCTTGTATACAGATAATGTAAAGTCATGCATTTGGACTCAGAAATTCACACCATAGCACAAATTACCAGATTGGGGAAGTCATTGTATATAGGGGTGAGGAAGGAGAATAGGAGACAACGAGATAAGAGATAGAGGCGTTCAAATTATTTTGGGCCTCCTAGCTCATATTAAGAGAACTTTGCCATTTACTCTGAATGAGATGGAAAGCTATTTAAGGGTTTGAATAAAGGAGTAAAAGATTAGACCAATTTTTATTGTATACGATCACTTTGGTTGCTGCATTGAGTATAAGTTAAATGGGGATAAGGACAGAAACAGGGAGACCAATTAGGAGGCTACTGCAATAAGCCAGGAGAGACATTACAGTGGCTCGGACAAGGTGTGGAAGGGAGATGCAACAGATTGCACCTGGGATATCAGAAAAAGAGAGGAGTCGATATGAATCTAAGATTTTTGGTGTAATCAGATGGAAAGATGGAGGCCCATGAGCTAAGATGGGGTAGGCAAGCTAAATGATTTAAAGGTAACATGAAAAGAGAACAGCCAAGAAGGAAGAATTTAGCTGATTCTACAAAAATCTGGACGAAAACCAAGAGGTAGAGTGTGTAGGTATGACCCTCTGCTTCAGGATAAGAAAGCAGCGGCACCAACAAAACAGGTAACTATCTGAGACAATGACTTAGTAATAATACCAACCTTCACTCCTACTTCCTATGAGCTAGGCCCTGTCAAGGACTTTGATACCATTATCTCATTTAATCCTCAAATCAGTCCCATTTCACAGATGAGCAAATCAAATTTATAAGTGATTAAGCTATGCAGAGGTTGGTCTGGGTCCAGACTGGCAAGACTGATAACTCTGAGTGTGATCAGGTTAATTTTCTTGTTGTTTTACTAGTGCTTCAACCAGTAAGCAATGCAAAATAATAATAACACACTTAAGAGCAGGGTGGGAAGGAGATAAATCTCTCTAGCGACATTTTTTCTCAAGGAAACATGCCTAAAATAGTCATTTCAGCAAGTCACATAGACCCTCCAGGTTAGAAGAATCTTCAATACCGTACTTGCCCTTCATTCCTTTTTAAGCTGGAGGGAACCACATCATTTAGACCCTTGTGTTGAGGCTCCAGCTTCATAATTTTTGGTTGAGCCACTGGTATTTAATCTAATTATTTCCATATTTCGGTTCTTGTTTGGCCAGAGTGCCCATTTGAGCCTTCAATGCAGCAGGTCTGGCCACGGTCTACCGTAGTCATGAGCTAGGATTCAAATGTGGGCAGTCTGACTCCTGAGCCTGGTCTAAACAACTGTCCTCCATACAGTCTGCTCATAAAAGCATTAAAGAAGAGACTCCAAACCCATTTGGAAAGATGCAGTGGAGAAAATGTAAACCTCAGATATGGCATGGACTAGAGAGCATAGACTAAAGCAGCTTCAAGTAGTCTAGACTATAAGATACCTCTCTGCCAACCTGTTGGGTTGGTGAGCTATGATAAAATATAGGAAAGAAATAGAGAGGTGTTGTTTTGTTACGTGTTTCTGCACAACAGAAATCCAAATTCCAACTACCTCTTCTACCACCGAGGCGTCCTCTGTTTTATCTTATTCAGCTTTCTCGTCTACAAACAAAGCATTTGCAGTGGTGTCTGCACATATTGTTTCTGCCCCCAGAATACTTTCTCTTGTCGTCTTTTCTTTTGGATAATAACAACTTCAAGACTTGACAGAGAGACCACATTTTCTGTAAGGCCATTCAGAATCCCACTCCTCTATCCAGTCGGCTTGGATCTCTCCTTTCTCTTTGATCCCAGAGACAGTCTCTTGGACCTGCTTTGCTCATCTGATTGTCATGTATATTTATTTACTTGCAGGTTTCCTGTAAGTAAATCTGTAACAATATACCCTTTCCTTGGATTGCTGATGATTTTCTTTCTGAGCTCTTTTCCAAGATGCTGATACAAAATGCTGTTGCTGACTGTTTTGAGTTTCGTTTGTCTAAGTAGACTTCTGGCTATCACATGCAGGATGAACTGGAAAATGAGGCAAGGAGGTCCATATTGGAGGCCCTTGCAATAGTCCAAATGTAAGGTGCAGAGGACTTGAATTTGAATGAGGATGAGAATGAGAAACATGAGGAATAAAGGAAAAATGCAAGAGATGTGGGGATGCAAGACATAAGCATACAAGAATAGATAAAAAGAGTCTTTTTAAATGAATGGACATTTCTGGCAATATGGTTATATAAATGTTAAGTGGAACCCCTTTTCATACAACACACCAGAAAATGCTAAGAAAAAAAAATCATGCAACAAAATTTTGAATGTGTAAGTGAGCTGGTAGGAAGGAACGGAATTACTCAAAGGAGTCCAATAATGCACAAAAAAACTAAGTTAGTGCAAGAGCCAACTTTTTCCTTGGAGGTACTTGCTGATTCCTGGTGGCCTAAAATCTGAATTTTAATGGGCTTCGGTCAGCATGCAGGAGACACAGTCAGAAGCCTAAGTAGAGTGGGAGGTTGAATCAAAGACACTTCTATAAAGTCAGGACCACCAAAGGGCAATACCCTCAATGAGTGAACTAGAAACAACCTCTCCCTGTGGAGAGACTCATAGTGATATGTGCCTTTCTCAGCCTTAGCTTAATGTGAAAAGAAAAAATATGAAAATAAAAGAAAAAGAAATGTCTCCCCTGGGAATTTCTCACAAAATCTATATTCTCATGGTTTAAGTGCCAAAATCCACACTGCCCATGTATTTGAAAACCCCAAGCCAATGGTAATTTGACCCTTGGGTTGATAGTGCTCTCAGAAACCTGGCAGGAAAATTAAATCCACTCTAGAGAAATTAATTTTAGGCACAGACTCAAAGAAAATTCTCAGAGATATAATTCTAAGATATATAAGTTCACAGTCAAAAATTATCAAAGCAAAAAGGAAAAAAACCATGATGAATAAAAGTTAGCAGGCAGAATAAATAGAATAAAACAATAAAGATTAGGTGTTGGAATAATCAAAATATTAAAAAAGTATGTTTAATATGTTTCAAAAAATAAAAATGAGCATTAAAAATATTGCAAAGGCACAAGAGACTATTAGAATTGGCCAGCGAGATTTAAAATAGAAACACATACACATTCTAGAAATAGAAAAAACAATCAAAATCAGAAAGCAGCAGATTAGACTCAGCGCTGGAGAGATTTAGTGAACTGGAAGATAAAGATTAAAACAAAAATTTACAAACCACTGCCCAGAGAGAGAAAAGGAAGCTATGAAGTAGAGGAGAAGACACATGAAGGAGATAGTCTGCCATACTCAATCAATTGGTAAGGAAACTCTGAAGGGAATATGAGCTGTATCAACTGCAAAATTCAGGTGACTTCAAAAGCTGCCCCCTGCTAGGCAGATTATTAAGATCAAAAGAGCACGGGTAATTGCTGAGTTCTAAAGCTGAGAGGAAAGATTGTCAATCTGAGGCAAAATATAGATGAAAGGGAAAATTTAACCATCCTCCTCTCCCTTCTCATTCAAACCAAAAGTGTTATATTGTTGTAATCCCAAAAGAACTGGGGAGCTGGGTCCTAAAGGCCACATGCCTATGGATAAACTTGGAATAGGGCCATTGGGCAGGGGATGATAGGTTTTCTGGAAGCAGCATTGATTGTTTCTATCCTCCCTGCTCATAGAACCCAACTAAAACATTCTAGAAAATAATTATGTCCACCCTCCCTCCTTGTGAGAAGTGGCCAAAGATCTGCCCCTAAGAGAAGGTGCGAGAAGCCCACCTTGCATGTCCTAGTTGTGAACATTCTTCTGCAGAAATAATCACACGTAAGAACACAAGCGGACAAGCTTTTTCTGTACGGGTCCAGATAGTAAATATTTTACACTTGAGGGCCGTATGGCTTGTACTGCAACTACTAACCTCTGCCAATGTAGTGCAAAGTAGCCACAGACAAGGCACAAATCTGCAGGGCGGTGTTCCAAAAAAACTTTACTTACAAAAACAGCTGGTGGGCTACAATTTGCTAACCCCTTATCTAGAAGTACAAATGCTGGCAGCATTCAAGAAATGACACTGTACTAAAATGATATTTTAATGATCACTCATTTTTAAACTCACATCAATACTGTAATTAAGGAACAATGTGCTCTAGCACATGGACATGGTGATACTATAAAAGCCTGGGAAATACAACCCAGTGAGTCCCAGTGGCCCAATTCAAACCATGTACTTGTGGTGGACAAAGTTTAGCAAGAGACTGCTAAACAATGTACACACGGTCATACAGATCTTAACAGATGCAGTGAAAATAACTTTCAGAAGGCACTGCATGTGGCAAACACTTCGTTCTTTTCACACAGTGGAAGTCATTCACTTCTGAGCGAGAGATACCTTGATGTTCAGGCTGAGAAGAAATCCCAAAAGAAGCACAGCATTAGAAAGCAGATGGTGTTGGGGCACCTGGGTGGCTCAGTCAGTTAAATGACTGACTCTCGATTTCAGCTCAGGTCATGATCTCAGGGTCCTGAGATCGAGCCCCACATCGGGCTCCACACTCAGCGTGGCACCTGTTCAAGATTATCTCTCTGGCCCTCCCCCGCCCCTCTCCCTCTCTCTCAAAAACAACAATAATTAATTAATTTAATTTAATTTAATAAAAGAAAGTAGATGTATTGAAGGAGGCCTATCAGAGTGCCTTCTCCTTTGGATTCTACCCCTGCTATTATAAAAGGTCATATACATGTCATTTTATCACACCTCTAGCTACAAACGAACAAAGATTTCCCAAAGATACAGCATCTGGAGGTTGCCAGCTAACTATTCTCTTTGCAGCATATTCTCACATCGAAACAGATATGAGCAAATACACCATTAGCTGCCACAAGATCTACGAAGTCTAATCTGTGATGATGGATTGGGCTTCAAACTTGGACGTGATAGTGAAATTATAAAGATTCTGCTCCAAACCAGGGTAGTAAGACCAGCAGCAATCTCTTTTCATTCAGCAGGTTTTAAAAAAGAACTAGGAAACCTGGTCCATCTGCTCTACATCAATCCTTTTACCCATTCACTCCCTCCCACTCACTGCTTCCTGTCGCCATTCAACCACATACCTGTCCTATGAACACCTGCTCTGGGAGCAAGACCACCTTCTGACAAATGGCAGTGTAGGCAATAGTCTAAGTATAGTTTGCACATTGCTTTTAATAGTTGACAAAAGGATGTATAATTTTTTTTCCACTGGTTTCTGTCTTAGCATTTCATTCTTGTTAAAAAAAATTTTAAATGTGGCCAAGAAAAAGAAACCACCCCTAATTCAGGATAGATCTCAAATCAAGCACATAATGATATGAGAGTCTCTAATAGCATTATTGAACCTAATCGAAGGGACCAGGGAAGGTTTATTTGAGGAAATAGCTCAAAGTTAAGATCTGAAAAGGAGAGGGAAGCTCACACTCAGGCAGAATAATCAACATTTACAGGGGCTCTAAGTGAGGAGGGCACGTTCTGCATGGAGCACTGGGTGTTATGCACAAACAATGAATCATGGAATACTACATCTAAAACTAATGATGTAATGTATGGGGATTAACATAACAATACGAACCATGAGAGACAATGGACTCTGAAATACAGGGGCTCTAAGTGACTGAGGTAGGGGTGTGAGATTAGACTAGAAAGGTAGGTGAGAAGCAAACCTTCTCATATAAGTTCCATTACCCTAAGATAACAGTAGGGTTTTAATCAGAAGATTGGGATGGGAGGAGGATGATATGATCAAAAAAATCCCTCTGGATGAAGAATGGAGAACAGACTGGAGGATGCATGAGGGGATATTCAGAGATATTTAAGAGGTTTTGTTTATTTGTTTCATTTTGTTTTGCTTTGTTTTATTTTTGTTTTGTTTAGTTTCGTTTTAGCAGCTTAGGAGAAAGATGAAACTATCTTGGACAAAGAGAAGTAGATGGATTCAAGAAATATTTACATGGCAAAATATCCAAAACTCACTGGTGGACCAGATATGGGGCTCAAGAAAGAGAAAGGTGTCAGGATGACTCATAGTTTTCTAGCTGGCCCAGATGGATGAATGATAATGGCATTCACTAAAATCATGAATAACAAAAGAGAATCAAGTTGGAGGGCAAGACCTTGAGTTCAGAATTAAAACAGTTTACCAATTAGGAATCTTTTAGTTGAGAGTGATAGGGGGTGGGAGGGATGGGGTGGCTGGGTGATAGACATTGGGGAGGGTATGTGCTATGGTGAGCACTGTGAATTGTGTAAGACTGTTGAATCACAGACCTGTACCTCTGAAACAAATAATACATTATATGTTAAAAAAAAAAAAAAAGGAAGATAGTAGGAAGGGAAAAATGAAGGGGGGTGGAATCAGAGGGGGAGACAAACCATGAGAGACAGTGGACTCTGAGAAACAAACTGAGGGTTCTAGAGGGGAGGTGCGTGGGGGGATGGCTTAGCCTGGTGATGGGTATTAAAGTGGGCACGTATTGAATGGAGCACTTGGTGTTATACACAAACAATGAATCATGGAACACTACATCAAAAACTAATGATGTAATGTATGGTGATTAACATAACATAACAAAATAAAATTTAAAAAACATAAAAATAAAATAGGAAAAAAAAAGCTCAAGTCAATCTAACTTAAACAAAGAAGAGAAGGTGGTGGCTCATGTAATTGTAAAATCTATAAGTAAGGCTGGCTTCACCAGTGGCCTCATTTAAGAATTGATGGTAACACGAAGATCCATCTTTCAATTCTGCTTCCTTTGGATTGGCTACATTTTCAAACTTTGCATGGTGGCTCTTGGCAGGTTCAAGTGTACATCATCACAAGACCTCATTCAGGGCAAGAGGAAATTCTCTTTCCAAAAAGTTGAACAAAAAATTTCAAAATCAAATCCTTTTATCCTTTATGGTCTTGATTTGGGCATAGACCTAACCCTGAACCAATCACTATTGCTAGGATGACGATATATGCTACTTGGATCCTGCTAAGTCATCTTCAAAAAGAAGTTCATGGCAGAAAATGGAGGAGGGTTATACATCCCAAAACAAAATCAGGCGCTTTTGCCACCAAAAGGATAGTAGACATGGGTAGTGAAAACAAAAGATAATTATCCTTACAGGTGAACATGACTTTTGAAATTAACAACAGGCAGGATGTGGTGGTCATTTAAGAAAATCTAAACTGATAAACAAGGGGTACTTAAAAATCAGCTCTGAGCATTGGCAGAGGTCAAGACTTACGGGCTTTCAGTAACAACTGGCTTGATACAAGATCACAGGCAGCATGGGGCAAAAGCAACATAAGACACATCCAAGAAAATCCATTTTTTAAATGAAGATTCTCTGGAAGGTCCATCAGATATCTTGCTGTGATATAACCAGAGTTGATTTTTTTTCTATTTATGTTTGATTCACATTACATAATATGGGTTCAGTCAGTCTCACTTATTTTTTCCATTTTATAAGTAAGTACTCCTCCAGATAGCAACAGAAATATGTAAGAACTCTGGCACCTGAAATAGACAAAAGCAGGAGGGAGAACAGCTTCTTTATTTCCTGTTGTATCAGCCAGACCCGTTTCTGTTTGGAAATGCTAAATGGTACACAAAAAAACCCTTTTGGCGGCTGTCTTGGTATGATGAAAGTGAAAAATAGTTTCCACTAGAGGGTGCTAAGCCTCAAAATAAAAATACAAACCAAGGACTTTGGATTTTTCCCATACTTTCCAATATTCATTGAGCAACTAATAACCTGGATTCGCCAGGAGGTAGGGGGGAAAAAAAGAGAGAGCCAATCCAAGAAGATGCATTACTGCACAGGTCACCTTTTGCTGTTTTTTGTTTTGTTTTGTTTTGTTTTTATTATTATGTTATGTTAATAACCGTACATTGCATCATTAGTTTTTGATGTAGTGTTCCAGATTCATTGTTTGTGCGTAACACCCAGTGCTCCATGCAGTACGTTCCCTCTTTAATACCCATCACCGGGCTAACCCATCCCCCCACCCCCCTCCCCTCTAGAACCCTCGGTTTGTTTCTCAGAGTCCATAGTTTCTCATGGTTCGTCTCCCCCTCCGATTTCCCCCCCTTCATTCTTCCCCTCCTGCTATCTTCTTCTTCTTCTTCTTCTTTTTTTTAACATATAATGTATTATTTGTTTCAGAGGTACAGGTCTGCGATTCAACAGTCTTACCCAATTCACAGCACTCACCATAGCCCATACCCTCCCCAATGTACAACTGATTCCTAGATCCTATGGTGCCTTCCACCAAAAGGCCACATATAGAAGCTGCTTCGTAGAACTGTCTATGCAGACTGGCTCAATCTTTCATCGTCAAAGTCTCACCCAGTGGGGTACTAATACCCTCTGTATGTCTGAGTTGCCTGTCTGTGGACACTGAGCATGTTTTCATTGTCTCATGCCAGTGACTACAGAACAGAAAGCGAGAGATGCACAGAAAGGGAAGAAGGCAAAATGATGTCAGATCATTCCGTGGAATTGGTCCTAGTTCATGCACAGCTGGGTGCTCAGTGCCTGGGGCTGGAACAAGTGGCCATAGGCATCAGAGACAGGTGAGAAGCCCACAACAGGTGTCTGACATGATGAAAGTGCTCAAAATAAACAATGCACAACTGAAAGGGGAAAAAAATACCTTGCCAAAGATACAGTGCCCATGCAAACAGCAGTTGGAGAATGTTTGTCCTTCGACAGTAAACATTAATTACACTTCCTGTTTAACAGGAAGTTCTTAGGTAGTTCTTAGTTGAAAACAGATTCCGTTAGACTTGCTAAGAAATCAGTTCTGTTGCTTCCCTGAATTAATCGTATTTCCCTTTGCCAAATAAATGCCACATTATAACTGATTGAATAAACAGTGTTATTTGGTTTTAAGAATGAGAACTTTTGAATTGTTTTTTTTTTTCAAGTTGATTCATTTTGAAATATTTATAACTTTCCCTGTGGCATTAGAAACAGATGGATGATGATGAGAAGACAGTTAGGCGGTGTCTTTAAACGACTATTGCACAATACCACAAGCTTGTTTTCCACTTGTCTACTTAATAAATCAAGCAAATTTTGTATAGGAGGCTTTGTCTAACTGCCATAATAATTTGCATCCATCCATTTGTCCCACCTGTTAGATAATACTTGTTCTAGATCCTCTTCTGTTATTTTTAACGCTTTTATAAAATATGCCATTTTTAAATTGACTTTTTACTTGGAAGTAATTTCAAGCTTATGAAAAGTTGCGAAAATAAAAATAGTACAAATGAACACCCATACACTCGTTATCCACATCTGTCCATTGCTAACATTTTACTCTGTGATATATGGTTGCACATCATGATTCTTTACCCCAAAATAACTCAATGTGTGTTTCCTAAGAATAGGGATAGTCTATCAAATAATCGATTATATAATCTACTGTCCAAATTCCAATATTATCAGCTGATCTACTAATGTCCTTTACAGCATGCCCCCCTCCAATCAAGGATCCAGTCTAGGGTCAGTTGCTGTGTTTAGGTGTCATGTCTCCTCAGCCTCTGTTAGTCTGGAACGGTTCCACAGTCTGTCTTTGTTTTTAAAGACATTAACATTTTTGAAGAATACAGTCCCACTTCCCTTTTTCTCATTTTATGATTGTCCGATGTGTCCATGTGATTAAATTTATTCTCAGGCAGCGTATGCATAGGTTATGTTATGCCCTTCTGAGGGTCTCATAAGTGAAGCCCAGTAACTTCTGTCTGTCCCTCATTGGAAATACCTTGGATCACCTGGTCAAGGCGTTGTCTGACTTCTCTGCTATGTATTTACTGCTTTTTAAATTCCTCATGACTCATAAGAAATCTGTAAGAAGACACTAAGAAACCATGTAAATATCCTGCTCCTAAGCAAAATCTCCCTCTAGATTTAGCATCTGTTGATGATGCTTGCCTAATTCAATCTTCACTATGATGGTGGTAAAATTTATGATTTTCTCACCACAGAACAGTCAGTCCTTAGCATTCTACTATAAGCAAGAGCCCTTCTTTCTCCCCCATTTATCTGTCATCAGTATGGGCTCATGAATTTCTATGCTTTTCAATAGTTTAGAATTACTGTACTTAATTATTCTGTTGTTTAAATCGCCCCAGATTTGGCCAGTAGGAGCCCTTCAAAGCTAGCTCCCATGTTCTTGTGACTTTTTTTTAGTAGCAGTTCTTTGCTATCTGGTATAATAAGATGTTCCAGGTCCATCTTGTACCTATTCTGCTCCAATTCTGGAATCAGCCCTTTTTCTGAGGACCCCTTCTTCCTTTTGGTGGGGAATGGTATTAGAAATTAAGATTTGATGGGCGCCTAGGTGGCTCCATTGGTTAAGCGTCTGCCTTCAGCTCAGGTCATGATCCCAGAGTCCTGGGATCAAGCTTCATGTCAGGCTCCCTGCTCAGGGGGGAGCCTGCTTCTCCTTCTCCCTCTGCCTGCCGCTCCCCGTCCCCTTGCTCTCTCTCTCTCTCTCAAATAAATGAATAAAATCTTTAAAAAAGAGAGAGAGAAATCAAGATTTGAATGATATGTGTGTCTTTGTTTCTTGGCTTTTTCAACCAGAGTTAGGAAGCCTATGTATTCACATGCCTACAAATATGCATATATACATAAATTTATAAAAATACATAGGCATATAAAAATGCACATACATACACAATTTCTTTTTTTAGAAATCAAGGGTCTGCACTAAAACTACCAATTATAATTCATACCCGTAAGTGTTTTTTCTTGTTTCTCCATATTCCACATTTGTATGTCCCTTCTTCCATAAAGAGGTTCTTGGTTCCCAATATCATATTTATTCAATTGTTGAGTCTAATAATACATCTAAAATAGTTTCAGAATTTCTTCTCCAATACCACTACAATAAACAAGACCACTAAGAAGAGTTCAGAATTTATTTCCAATTCTAACCCCCCAACCCCAACACACACACCTATCCACACCCTACGCTGCCCACAACTAAAGGTATATAATCAAATACTGGGTTCACTAATTAACTTGAATTCCTTCTTTCCCTTTCTCTTCTTCTCCTTTTCCTTTCCTTTCTATCCCTTTCCTTAGCTCCCTTCTGCAAAATTATGGTATTCATCTAAAATACAATTACAGATAAAATATAATTACAGATCTTCCTCAACTTACAATGGGGTTATGTGCCAATATAAGAATATTCACTGCAGTATTATTTGTACCAGATAAATACTTTTCTTATTAAATTATGGTGTATATGGTGAACACTGAAATGCTATGTAGTCCCTAAAAATAAGGAAGCAGTCCTAGCTGTATGGACGTGAAAAAAATCTCCAAAAGAGATGGTTGTGAGACAAAAGCAAGGAACAGAACAACATGCATGGGGTGGGGAAAGGTGAGGACATATACCTCTATGTTTGTAAATGCCTGAGCAATCTCTGGAAAAATATGCATTACTTTGGTAGCGATGGATTGCCTCTGTATAGAGACGGGGATACTACTAGCAGATATCAGTTCTTGGGGGCACATTTTTAAAGGCATTCTCTCTAGGCAAATAAATTAGACATTCATTCTCTTCCTCTCTCTTCCCCATCCCCATGTGCTTATGCACAGTGCACCTCGTGCAACCTTTATAAATTAAAATGGGCATACTCTTTGACTCTGGCTGGACCGAAGCCAGGGAAAAGAACCTTACTTTTCCCTGTATAAATTGTACCATGAACACAAATTAACTCTTCTAAATTGTTGGCCAGATGGATAGACAGACAGATAGAATATCTTTGGCTCCACCAAAGGATTGAGAACTACTGTTCTGTGCCCTGCCCCTCAGTATCTTCTTGGATAACTCCCAAATCTACCTCTCACTCCACACCCTCCAAACCCTATTTTCACATCAGCAACTATGTACTTGATAGCCCATCTGCACAGGAGATCAACATGTCCCAAACTGAATTTGTCTTCAACAAACCAGTTCATCCTCCTGCCTTACTCCTATTCTTTTAGACTTATTCAATTTTAAAAACTGGATTTTTCTTGGGGGCGCCTGGGTGGCTCAGTTGGTTAAGCGACTGCCTTCGGCTCAGGTCATGATCCTGGAGTTCCAGGATCGAGTCCCACATCGGGCTCCCTGCTCGGCAGGGAGTCTGCTTCTCCCTCTGACTCTCCTCCCTCTCATGCTCTCTGTCTCTCATTCTCTCTCTCTCAAATAAATAAATAAAATCTTTAAAAAAAAAAAAAACTGGATTTTTCTTCATCTCCTTCCTTTCCCCACTTCCTTGTGCCCCATCTCTCAAGCAGAGTAGAGCACACCAGACTTGAGTTCCATCTCAGCTCTTCCACATAGTTGTGATACCAGAAAAATTCTCTCTCTTCTCTGAGTCTTAGTTTCCTCATCTTTAAGCAGGAGGTTAAGAAAAACTCTGCAAGGCTTTTATGAAGATTACAAGAAGGAGATTTTTGCAAAGTGCCCAGCTTTGGCGCATAGAACTCTATGTACAGAGATCCCTACCACACCCCAGACACTTTCTAAGATCTGTACGGTCAGTATATTACTTTCCCATAAATTAGTATCTCCAGGAAACTCCAGAATCTCTCCTCACCCCCTTTTAACCCCAAGCCTCAAGAAGCAGAGTTCGTCAAATCCCAGAAAACTATACTGGATCACAGTTCTAAAGAGAGAAGATTACAAGCAGTTCAAAGACTGACCTCAATTGTAGGGGATCAATTACAGCCAGTAGCAGTGCTAAAGGGTAGCTTGGGATGGGGGCCTTTAACTTTCCCCCAAATCTCCATCAGCATGCCCACCACATCTAAATTTTTGAAAATAATAATTTTATATGGGCAGCTGATATTCTTGTCAATTTTATATATATTGCCAATAAGGCATATCTTTAAAACTTTGCTGTTTTTATTATTCTGTAACAAACAGGATAGCCATGTCCTGGCCCTCTCTCTCCCGAGACATGCATACCTATCAGTATCCCTCTTCATAGGACATATTACCCATCCCTTCCTTTCCTATTGCTTCTCCTTTTGGATTGTGCCCCGTTATTATCTGCCCCATATGCAGCTATCAAAAAAATCTTTCTAAAGTATAGCTTCACTCATGTCATGCTCCTGTTCACAAAACTTTCCTTCACTTTCACTTGTCCAAGGAAAAAAACGAACTGCCCTTCCAAGCCCTTTGCAATCAGGTCCTAAACTAGCTCATATATCTCACGGTTCCCTAAATTACAGACTTGCATTCTAATTCTAGCCAAAAATGGATTATTTACTATTTCTCAAACTGTTCTAATACTTTTTCTCATGCAGTTCACTCTTCCTGGATGCCTTTTATTATCAGATCACTTGCCTTTTGAAAGCCTATCAGTTCTTCAAGATCCAGCCTCAATACCACTTCCTCCATGATGGCTTTTGTGTTGTTTTTTGTTTTTGTTTTTTTTAACTTAGGTTCGTTTTAGTTAGGGTCAAAGCAATAGTTGTTGTTATTGCTTTTTCTGTATGTATTTATAAAAATATATATATATTTATTTTCTATCTAGTATTTGAAGGACACTGTGACAGGGACTAAAATAATTTGCACCTACTAATGTATTATGAGGGCTTGATACTCAGCAAACCGAAGTATTGTTGGTGGACCCTAATTTCACTACCAAATAGCCTTGAACAAATCATCTCTCTGGCTTACATTTATGATCAATAAAATAGGCATTAAAAATATCTTCTTTGGAGAAGTGCTGTGAGAAATAGAAATAATCTTGCACATAGTAGCCTGTTTGTCATTGTTGCCGAGCATGCTTCATAATGTCTCAGGTGAGTTGGGATCCAGATTCCAGTCCCAACTCTGTCAACACCTTGGACACATCACTTCTTCTCTCTAGGCACCCTTCCCTCCCATCATGTGTAAATCAAGGTGATAAAGCCCATGCCTCTGACTCTGAGTCAACCTGGGTAGTTAGTCCCTAGGCTGCGGTGTCCTCAGTTTCGGCCCATACTTTGTGTCGCCACTAGCCGGCAGGATTGCCACATGGTTGCTTGGCCACTCCCTAGCTCCACCTCCATCTCCAGGAAGGACCTGCCTCCAGGACTCAGGACCAAAACAAACAACATTCCAGCCTGGCAGCAGCCAAGACTTTGGAATGGAGTCTTATCAGGTTGTAAAAGGAGAAGGGAAAGCAAAAATCCCAGTGCTTTTCTGCAAAGGAGACACTTTGATTTGCCTCACGACTGGAGGAGAGCCTAGTGACATCTCTCCAGCCCGTCTACTGCGTGACAGATGCCCTTGTAGAGAGCTACAGGTGACCCAGGCAAGCACCAAGGCACCCTCTGAAGAATCTGATGCTGCCTCCCTCAAAAACCATGTCTTGTGCCTCATGAAATACTTGTGAAAATGGATCTGTAATGTCACACTTTAATTTCTCCAATCCCCAGTTTCCTCCTTTGTAAAATGAGCATAAACCAGGTCTCTGAACTCCTTTTCCTATCTCCCAGGGCTACAGGCCGTATAGAATCCTGCAAAGAATATGGGCTTTGTGAACACACAGATTCGCTTCACATCCTGTTCTTGCCATTTATACAAACCCCGAAAAGTTTTCTAAACGTCCTCATCTACCAGATGGAGATATAAAGCCTTTTATTTCACAGTGTTTTTGTGAGAATGAAATTAGAGTAAGGAAAGTGGCACATACAGGGATTCGATAATGTTAATTCTCATCCTTGATTATAAAAATACAAAACAGCATGGTTCCATAGTCCTTAAAAATTTGTACACATTCAGAAAAAGGATAAAATCAATATATATCAAACTGTTAGTATTTACATCCAGTGTATACCCCTCTGTCATCTCTCAACTTTCTAAAATGAACTTTTATTACTGTTGTCACTTATTTTTTTTTTATTGTGGTAAAATACATATAACATAAAATCAACCATTTTAACCAATTTTAAGTGTACAGTTCTGCAGGGTTATGTACATTCCCACTGTGAGCAACCACTCACCACCATCCATCTCCAGACCCTTTGAATCATTCCAAACTGAGAGTCTGTACCCATTAAATCATAACACCCACTCCCCCTCGACCCTCCCCCTAGAAACTACCATTCTACTTTGTCTCTATGAATTTGACTATTCTAGACACCTCATCGAAGTAGAATCATACAATGTTTGTCTTTTTCTGTCTGGCTTACTTCTTACTTCACTTAGCATAATGTCATCAGTGTTCATCCATGTTGTAGCATGTATCACAATGTCCCTCCTTTTTAAGGCTAATATTCCACTGTATAGATACATCATAGTTTGTTTATCCATTTATTCATCAATGGATATTTGGATTGCTTCCCCTTTATGGCTATTGTGAATAATGTAAGCAACTGGTTTGCAAATATCTGTTCAAGTCCCTGCTTCCAGTTCTTTCTGTTATATACCCACAAGTGGAATTGCTAGGTCATATGGTAATTCCACATTTAATTTTCTGAGGGACTGCCATACTCTTTTCCACAGTGGCTTCACCATTTTACATCCTATTGTTTTGTTGTTGTTGTTTTTAATATTCTATTTATTTATTTGACAGAGAAAGAGAGCACAAGCAAGGGGAGCAGCCCACAGAGGGAGAAGCGGGCTCCCCGCCGAGCAAGGAGCCCGATGCGGGGCTCGATCCCAGGACCCCAGGATCAAGATCTGAGCTGAAGGCAGACACCCAACCAATTGAGCCACCCAGGCGCCCCTGTTGTTGTTTTTATAACAGCCATCCTAATGGTATGAAGTGGTATCTCACTGTGGTTGGTGCATTTACCTAATGTGCTGATTGGCACCTCCCTAAAGATGCACCTTTTCATGTTAACTAAAAAAAAATTTCTACTAAGCAAATGGATATATTATGGAGTAGAAATAACATTCAGATAAAATTTCAAGCTAAACCCTGAGACTTCAAAGCAATTTCCCATATGCAGTGGGCATTTTTGATATATGCGCCCAGATTTCCCACTCATTCAACTCTCCTCCACCACAGGGACAGGTCAGGGAACAGTCTCTGAGCTCAATCAGGAGATGAAAGGGTGTATGTAATAGGGCAGGGATGCCGCAGCTATCTGACTAGACAGCATTTAATAAGAGAAAGTTTCCAAATTAAAATGCAATCAATTCAATAAATACTTAAGGCTTGTGGAAGCTACTCTGCACGTGACAGTGATCAAGTTACTCTTCGTGAAGTAGTGAATAAAACAGACACTAGTCTAGGGGCGCCTGGGTGGCTCAGTCGTTAAGCATCTGCCTTCGGCTCAGATCATCATCCCAGGGTCCTGGGATCGAGCCCCGCATCAGGCTCCTGCTCAGCGGGAAGCCTGCTTCTCCCTCTCCCACTCCCCCTGCTTGTGTTCCCTCTCTCACTCTCTCTCTCTCTCTGTCAATAAATGAATAAAATCTTTAAAAAAATAAAAATAAAAATAAACCAGACACTAGTCTAGTAAATATTACTGACGGAAGAGAGTACCACAGGAGGGTGTTACAGGAGGATGTGAAACTCTGGAGTGCGGGAAGCACAGAGCCAGATGCTGAACTGATATGTCAGGAACTGCAGAGGGAGATGGACCAGGGGCAAGAGGGAACCCATAGAGCAGTGATTCCTAAGCATCTGCTCTGGGCAAATGATACGTGATCAGCAGTGAAAAGAGAAAAATAAGAATATTCTTGTGAGTTTTTCATAAAGCCAAATTTACTCTATATAGGAACTATCATTAGGGATTAAATGTCCTCTCGTTTATAGAATAAAAAACATTCTTAGTGAAACAAAATAAAAGGTGCAAGCCCACATCATTTCTCAAATTTTACTGGGCCCTTTTCCTTGGGCTGTGACATTTCAGTACTCCCAGACTTCCAGGAATTCGTGGCTAGGAGCAACAAGTGGGGATCTGCCATGGAGAAGAACCAGGCAGGCAAGACGAGTGAAGGCCCACAAAAGGCCTGGTTTAGGATAAATCTCATGAACTCCAAGCTCTTCCAGAGAAGCCCCTTGTATGACCTGATATATGCAGCCCATTCTTCTGAGTCAGAGATGGAGATTTATATATATATATGTATATATATAAATATTATATAAATTATAAATATTATATAAATATATATATACTTTTATTTTTTTTGTAAAAGTCAACCACCACTAGAAACCCCAGAAGGGTTTTTGTTTCATATTATCTTATATATATGCTTTTTTTAAAAAAGTCAACCACCACTAGAAACCTTAGAAGGGTTTTCATTTTGTATTATCACCAGAGATGGAGACTTAAAGAGGCAGGAATCTGCTAACGTCTTTTGGATTTGTCTGACCCAGCCTCCAGACAGGGGTGGGCAAACTTTTTCCATAAGGGGCCAGATAGTAAATATTTTAGGCTCTGTGGGCCATGTGATGTTGGCCATGGTTACCAGATGCTGGCACTGCAGTTCAAGAGCATCCAGAGACAGTAAATAAACAAATGGATGTGGCTGTGTTCCAATGAAACTTTATTTACAAAAGCAGGCAGAGGGCCAGATTTGGTCCACATGCCATAGTTTGCCAAGGGGTACTCTAAAGAGCAGAGAGAACCTTATAAATCCCAGATCAGACACAGCAGTAAAAATAGATCCTGGTCCCATTATAGACATGAAACTGTGGTCTTGAGTTAAGCTTAAACAGATGTATTCTTAGCATCATTATCATCATCATCATTGCTAGAATTTTATAGCTACAGTTGACCCTTGAGTAACACAGGAGTTAGGGTCAACCCTCATGTGGGGTTGAAAATCCACATAAAACTTTTGAGACTCCCCAAAAACTTAACTAGTAATAGCCTAGTGTTGACTGGAAGCCTATAACATTAACCTATAACATTAACAGTCAATTAACACATATTCTGTATGCTGTATATATTAATACTGTAGTCTTTCAGTAAAGTAAGCTAGAGAAAAGAAAATGTCATTAGGAAAATCATAAAGAAGAGAAAATACATTTATAGTACTATATGTATATTTATTAAAAAGAAATCCACTTACAAGTGGACCCACCCCATCCAAAACCATTTTGTTCAAGGATCAACTATAATTGCTATGTGCCAAGCAGTATACTAAGAACACCATATGAATTATTTCACTTAACTCTCACAACCACACTATACACTGAGATCACTATAATTTCCACTTTATAGCCAAGGGAATTGAGGAATTGGGAGGTTAGGTAACTCGGTTACGTCAACACAGCGGGTAAGCAGTGGGACTATGGTTCATAAAGCAGAAGACGTAGACTTGTTTCCAGCCATGGAGAGACTAGATTTACCTTTCCACCTTAAAGAACTAAAAAACTGAACATAATCTATGGAACAATGATTTTCAGACCTCAGCAACCAGCAGAGCAGGACAGTGACCCCAAGGAGAAGGTAAACCAAGAAGTAAGTCCTAGGATGCCCCAGCTTGCTGTCTGCAGAGTTTCTGGGCTATACCAAAGGGAAGAGAGGCCCAGCAGAACCCAGCAATTTGAGGACACAGAGCGCGGACTTCTGGGAGGCCAAAGCAGCTAAAATTTCTGATTCAGGGAACTGGAGAAGAGAGAACTGCATAGAAGGAACTCCAGAGAGATGCAGAGGATTCCCCTTGCATCTTTAGCTGAGTACTAATCAGCACGTGGATGTGGAGAGACTGCTGACCCAGGGAGAGAATGATCAGAGAGGAGCACCTCCCCGAGCTCACCCAGGGTTGAGAATATCTTCTGTTCCTTCCAGCCAGTGAAAAGATCTCCTAATATTTGCCTACTCAAAAAATATCACCTTAGCAGGAGGGCTGCATCAGCCCTCCACTAAAGGTTGTTCTGGACCTGCCTAGGAGAAATTAAAAGCAATTCAAAAGGATCAATTTGTTTCCAAGTAACTCAATTGCACTCCCACAAAAAAAAAAAAGCCTAAAAAATATTCAAAGGATTGAAAAAAAAATCTGCACCCAGGAGCATAAAATCCACAATGTCTTCCACCCAACAAAAAATTAACAGGCATTCAAAGAACCAGGAAAATATGACCCAAAACCTAGGGGGGAAATCAGTCAATAAAAACAGATACAGAAATACCACAGATGATACAAATAATAAACAAGGATGTTAAGACAGCTTCTATAAATATACTCCATATGTTCAAGATGGTGGAGGAAAGCACAAGCATGATGAGAAATTAAGGATATGAAAAAGGCCGGTATGATAGAAAGCAAACAACAGCAATATCTGAAATGAAAGGTCACACAACCAGCAAGTGGCAGACCAGATTCCACCCCCTGCCTGACTCCAAGTTTTGGTGCTCATTGCACTAGTGTAACAGTTGTGTAGCAGAGAAGGCTGATCACAGAAGGCAAATCAAACACCATTTTCATAATTAAACCAATTGGTTCACACATATAAGTAACATTTTTTAAATTTCCCTGAATATGTTTGAATTATCTTCTGCTTACCCTGCACCCTGGGGATGAAGGCTCAGGAGACACTGACCTGTTCTCTATGACAGTCAAAGTAGAGGGTACTAGGAAAAGAAACAAAGTAACAACCATTGCTACACAAGTGTAAATCTAATCCCACCTAGGTGAAATTGCTTAGTTTTTTCTTGTTGAGAATATTCACACCTCAGTTCGTTTGTTTTCTGGACAAACATACATATAATAATTTTTTTTTAATTTTATTTATTTATTTGTCAGAGAGAGAGAGCACAAGCAGGGGAAGAGGCAGGCAGAGGCAGAGGGAGAAGCAGGCTCCCCACCGAGCAGGGAGCCTGATGTGAGGCTCGATCCCAAGACCCTGGAATCATGACCTGAGCTGAAGTCAGACACTTAACTGACTGAGCCACCCAGGTGTCCCTATAATAAAAGCTTATTAATTGTGCTTCAGCTCAGTGACTACTCAGATGCTAGAGAGACGGTCCTTCATCCATGAAAGATATAAGAGGCACTGAAGAAAGAGAAGACACTATTCTTTTTTTTTTTTTTAAGATTTTATTTTTAAGTAATCTCTACACCCAGCATGCAGCTTGAATTTATAACCAGAGCAAGAGTTGCATGCTCTACCAACTGAGCCAGCCAGGTGCCCCAAGAAGACACTATTCTTAATGGGGGATGATCTTGCATATCCCCAGGGTAAGTGAAGTCCTGATTCGGGTACCCACATTCCATCATAGTGGGGCTGGAGCTCACCTTGTGACTTTTTAGGATATTTTTAGGAGCAATATCTAACAGGTAAGAAGGAATAAAGAGTTTTCAAGGCCCTTTGCCATGTTTATTTTCACATTACACATTGCTAGTTACTCCTGCACTTGTTTATCTATTTAGGTAAAGCACACAAAGTAAGACCATAGTTCCATACGTAATGCAAAACATCTTAAAATTAGACACTATCCTGAAGATCATCCAATCCTCTCCTGCCATTTCACAGGTGAAGAAACCAGGGCCACACACATAAATAATAGCAGAGCTAGAACTAAAACGTCTACTTCTCTGAGAACCGGAGGCCATGCAGGAAGCAATGGCTCCATCTTTCAGAGCTGTTGGTTATTGGGTCAGATCCTTAACCTTTCTAAATGGGACGAATACCTTCTGTGGATTACCTGAAATAATATATGTATGTTGCATTAAGCTCACATTTATTTCAGTGGCTGCCACACAGAAAAAGCTTACTAAATGGACTTAATGTCCCCCTGAACTTGTTGACTAGTATCCTGTCTAACAAGGGGACCTGTTGGAATCTACACAAACTTGGAAAAAGTCAACCATCCTAAGAGCCTAATAAACATGGATATTTTCAGTCTAGTCAAAATAAGCGGGATGAAGTCTCAGGAAGGTGTAAACAGAATACAGTTGATGGTGGGGAAAGAGCTGTGGCTTAATGAATTTTAATCTTCCTAAAGAAAGACGACAATGGAAAGGGAGTCGTATGGGAAGTATAAAAAGTCCAGGAAAGAATATAAATTGGCCACGTTGCCTCCAACTCTGCCCATGAGAGGCAATGCCATGAGCTGGATGATCTTGGCTACTACTTTCACCCAGGGAATGCTTTCTTCTCTGATTCTGTGCTTCCTAAACACCTGAGGGTAACATATGTTAGGACAATATCCTTGCCTTCTCAACCTCTAGTTCTCCCCTCCTTTCCTTTCTCCTCCCCTCCTCCCCTCTCCTCCTCTCTCTTCTCCTTTCCTCTCCCGTCTTCTCCCTTTATCTTCTTCCCTCACCCTCCTCAGACCCACTCCATCGAGGGATATGTGGTATGCAGATGTAAAGCCAATGTATCCATTTGGCTACCGTAAGAGAAACCAGCTTTAGAATGAGTATGACATCGTGGGAGGCAGAGGTAAGGCACATGAGCACATGCACACACGCACATGCACGCACACACAGGCACAACAAACAAACACCTAAACCCAGAACTTGATAAAATGTCTGAATGCCTAAGTCAGTCGAACTCCACATTTCATTCTGCTTTGGATTTCCAACCATAGAAACCACCAAACCCCCCCATTCACGTCACCTATTTTGAATTGTAGTTTCTATTACTTGCAACAGAATGCAACCTAATGAGTCAGCACTGGATTACCATGAGGACTTTCCCATGTGAGAGACAATGTACCAATCGGCCAACACATATATTTGGTCTACCTGAAAGATGGCTTTCAAACAAAACTAACAAATCAGCATTAAGTTTTATGTCTAGGTCATATATGATTTTTTTTAGCATGACTCATTTCCTTATTGTGTGGGATGTGTCTTCTAGCCTCTCTAAATGGATCATGTCTAGCAATACCAACAATTTCACATTTCTGCACATACAGAGCTAAGGGCCAAACGGTAAAATGTGGCCACATATCTCCAGTGTTGTACTTGTAGGACTTAGCCTACGTATCTGCTCTATTCATCTCCTCTCTCTCCTTAACAACATCCAGTTCACAAAACTCCCATTACAGTGCTCTTTCCATCATGCCACATTATCATTAGGTGGTTAATTACATCATGAGCTTGAAAGTAATAAAACAGCATTTCTTACTTTTTGTTAATTCAGATAGGCCTTCCCTCCAATTAGTGCAAATTATTGAGGTTTTATTATATACATACATATGTGTTTGTGTTTGCAAAGTTTCATTGATGAATAATGACTATGCAGCCACCCACAGACCAGATGGAAATGATTGGAGATCATTAAATACAACATTGTTAGGTCATTTCCAGCATGTAATCAGCAACAATGGCTGTGGTTAGACTTGTTACATAAACAGATGGAGGAGAGGATGACTCACTAAGTACAGAATTATTGAGGCCTTAGGTATCCCCAACACAGAGCTTACAAGAAATAAGCTTGGGGACTGTTAAGCATGGCTTGGGTGGTGCCTAGTTGAAGGAATGATAATAAGAGCTGGGTCTTTCTCACTGCATATTGACCATAGCTTAAAATTATGAAAAGAGACTCTCCCTTCTTCTCTTCTTTCCTTCCTTCCTTTCCTTATGTTCTTCTTTCTTAAAAACACTTATCAAATGTGCCCCTCACTGGGCTAGTTATTTAAAAAGCAGTCCTGGTTGGTGGCGCCTGGGTGGCTCAGTCGTTGAGCGTCTGCCTTCGTCTCAGGTCATGATCCCAGAGCTCTGGGATCGAGCCCCACATCGGGCTCCCTGCTCTGCGGGAGGCCTGCTTCTCCCTCTCCCACTCCCCCTGCTGTGCTCTCTCTCTCGCTCTGTATCTCTCTCTGTCAAATAAATAAGATCTTTAAAATAAATAAATAAATAAATAAAAAGCAGTCCTGGGACACCTGGCTCACTCAGTCCATAGAGCACGTGACTCCTAAACTCAGGGTCATGAGTTCAAGCCCATGTGTTGGGCATGAAGCCTACTTAAAAAAATAAAAAATAAAGTTTAAAAAAATTAAAAAGACAGTCTTAATCTCTGCCACTACTATTTTCTGATTCTGTGGCCTTACTCAAGTCAATTAACTTCTAGAAGCTCAATTTCTGCATTTAAAACTGAACATAAAGTTGCCCTTCATGCTCTGAAGATACAATAAAATTAGTGAGATAAACAGAAAGGAAACCCCTTGGGAACTGCTATTGTTATCCCACGTCTACCACCACCACATTCCTCTGGCACATGATGTCATCCTTGTGCCTTGCTTCTAAGCACATTCTCACTAACAGTTATGTATCATACTTTAAAATAGAAACATATGGCATTTGTCACTAAAACAATCAGGTTTAAGTCCCAGCTCTAACATTTAATAGCTGTGTGGCATTGGGCAAATCTCTTAAAGTCTCTGAGCTTCAATAAATTATTATGGGGATCAAATTAAATTAGGAAAGGAGGGAGGGAAAGAAGGAGGGAAGGAGGGAGGGAGGAAGGGAAGAAGGAGGGAGGGAGGGAGGAAGGGAGGAAGAAGTTTTTTTCTTGGTTTAAAAAGGGAGAAAGTTTATTTTCAGGATTTATGTTGTCTGGAGTAGGAACAAGAAGCAGTCAGGAATCGAGACCCCTCTGAGGACCAGACAAGGCCTTCAAATTCTTTCTCACTGTATCTGTTTCTCTCCATCTGTCTGGTTAGTGCTCACTATATAATCTAGATGGGATCCTAAAGTGAACGGATCTGGGTGAGTTAGCAAGTCATTATGGCCTCCATGAAACAGAGCCCCCCCCCCCCCCTTTATTATCTCCAAACAAGCCCATCCTGGCCCAATCAGTGGCCATTTTTGCTCCAAGAACAGCCAACCACTACTTTTCTGATTAAGGGGCTGTGGATGGGCCAAGGGATACTGTATGTGGCAGGAAACATCACTGACTATTCCAAAATAAGGCAGGCACATAGACCATACTGTGCTGAGAAAGAAGCAGTAAATAGAAACTGCACCCTGAGCACTCTGAGGGGATATTTAATGGTGTTCCACGGAAGGTGCCATGGCTTAGGGGAAAAGAGGTTAGATTCCCATCAGAAAATAATTTTTCTTACTAAAAGTTTCCCTTCATTGCAGCAAATAGAGAAGAAAAAAAAAAGTTAACATATGTGTAGGGGGATGGGAAAGAACAGAGGAGGCCAATACCATATATAAACTCAGCCCCCAGAGTGTAGAGATGACATGAGGGAAACAAAGATGAAACACCTTGCAAAACCATTCCCATGGTACAAAGGCAGGCGGCCAGCATTTTGCAGCAGGCTTGGGAGGATCTAGTCTCCTCAGCAATCTTGATAATAAAATTTGATCCTCAATGTTTATTCTAAGTAATACCGTAAGTAATTACTACTAAGTGCCCTAACCAATATGCACAGAGTAACTTGTGAACAAAGAGTATGGGGCACTAGAAGAAAATCAGAGGAAGCTAGAAGATAAATCTAAACTATATCAACATCAAAGCTAACCTCCTCAACACTACCCGCCTGCTATGAATGGAATTGTGTTCCCCCACAAAAAGGTATATTGGAACTAACTCCTAGCCCCTTAGTACCTCAGAATGTGACCTTATTTAAAAATAAGGTCTCCACAGAAGTAATCAAGTTAGCAGAAGGTCATGAGGGCATGCTTATATGATCTAATACAATGGGTGTCCTTATAAAAAGGGGAAGTTTGGACAGAGACAGGCACCCATAGAAGGAAGATGATGTGAAGACACAGCAGGAATGTCATCTACCAGCCAAAGATGGCCAGCAAACCACCAGAGGCTAGGGGAGAGACTTGGAACAGATTCTCCCTCACATCCCTCTGAAGGAACTAACCCGTCCAACTCCTTGATTTTGGACTTCTACCCTAAATTTCTGTTGCTTAAGCCACCTAGTTTATGGTACTTTTTTAATGGCAGCCCCAGGAAAGTAATAAGCCATCTAAGGATGTTCATCAAAGGAGAACAGAAAATGGCAGACCTGAATTGATAAGCACACATTCTTGTTGCTTATAAATGATCTTAGCATACTGCTTTCATACAGTGCATAGGCTCTCAGCCTCCAGTATAAATTCTGTCCTTGAATCCTTCCAGCCCTGAGTTGGAAGCTCTCTAGGATCTGTTATAAATATCTGAACTTGGTGTGTTCTACCTGAGTATTACAGTCTAAACTCCAGCAGTTGAAGTAGTCAAAGCCAGAATTCCTCTTTAAACCAGAATGACTCTTTAATATGGCTCTTATTTTTTCTGTCCAAGTGGGCTCTGTGATACAGAAGCACTTTACAGACTGTGAAATACTACAAAATAACAAGAACATCTATCCCACTGATAAAAATATTCTATTTTATGTCTCTTCCTTATTTACAAAGATAGCTACATGAAAATCCTGTAAAGCTCCAGGAAAGTAGTCTTAGAAACATTGGAAGAGAATACATGTTGTTCCAGCAGGAAACTGATTTGCATGTCAGAAACCATGGCAAAAGTTTGATTGCACCAGAATTACCCACAGTAACCCACAAGATCCCCTCTGGGAGTTCACCTCCTCTTTCCCCTCACCACCCTTCCTACAACTGCGTTACCATCTAGACAAGTTAGAGGAAGTCTCTACATGGGAAAGCCTGGTAAGTGTTCTTCAATATCTCTACTCCTCTTCTTTAGTTAATCTGTAAATTTTATCTGGAAGCATAACCTCCCACATATGTGTTCGTGTGTGATTAAGTTCTGACCAATGGCAGACAAGAAGAAGTGTTGCATGTGGTTTCTATAAAAAGGGGATAAAAAGGGAAGATATGCAATCTGTATCCTTCTGTCTTCCTGGTTGGGATGTAGACATGACAGCTGGTTCTTATACCATGATCCCACAGTCATCCATTGAGAATGAGGTAACAGCATCATAGAGGGATGCCAGGCCTTTGCCACTGTGGAGTATGTGCCTATCCTAGACTGCAAGCATCAGTACATTTGTAGCAAGAGAGACTTACAGGGCGCCTGGGTGATTCAGACGGTTGGGCGTCTGCCTTCGGCTCAGGTCATGATCCCAGGGTCCTGGGATCGAGCCCCGCATCGGGCTCCCTGCTCAGCGGGAGCCTGCTTCTCCCTCTGCCTTTCTCTCTCGCTCTGTCTCTCATGAATAAAAAAAAAAAGAGAGAGAGACTTACAATTCTTGGGGCGCCTGGGTGGCTCAGTCATTAGGCATCTGCCTGCAGCTCGGGTTGTGATCCCAGGGTCCTGGGATCGAGCCCCCCATCAGGCTTCCTGCTCCACGGGAAGCCTGCTTCTCCCTCTGCCACTCCCCCTGCTTGTGTTCCCCCTCTCGCTGTGTCTCTCTCTGTCAAATAAATAAATAAAATCTTAAAAAAAAAAGAGAGAGACTTACAATTCTATATTGTTTAAATCATGATTATTCTGGGATTCTTGTAACATGCAGCCAAGATTCACCCTAAATGATTCTTCGATGCCTGGGAATACAAAGAACAGAGAACTTATGTCACAATGGTTCAAAAAATATGGACGCTTACCTCACATAAGGAGAAATCCAGAGGTCAGACAGCCCCAAGATGGGTTAATTCAGTGATTTATGGAGGTCAAAGTACCCAGATTTTGGCATCTTTCTGGTCTATTTCCCACTGCCTCTCCCAAAATATTCAGGCCTGGGGAGCTACTGTTGTTTCTCTAAATCTGCCATGCTCTTTTAAGTCTCCCTTAAATATGCTGTTGCCTCTCCTTGGAATACTCTTCCTTCTCTTTTTAGCTGGTGTCTTAATCAGCTCAGGCTGCCATAACAAAATTCCACAGACTGAATGACTTAACACAAATTTATTCTCTCGTAGTTTCTAGAAGTCCAAGACCAAGGTTCTGGCCAATTCATTTTCTGATGAGGACTCTCTTCCTGGCTTATAGAAGGCCACCTTCTCATTATGTCCTCACACAGTCTTTCCTTGGTGCATGGGGTGGAGGGGGAAAAGGAACCTAGTTCTCTGGTGTCTCTTCTCATATGGACACTAATCCTTTCAGATCAGGAATCCACTCTTAGGACGTTACCTAACCTCCAGTACTTTGGGAAAAGCCCTACCGCCAAATACAGACACATTGGGAGTTAGGGCTTTAACATGTGGATTTGGGGAGACACAAACATTCAGTTTATAATACCTGGCAAGCTCCTCTTACTCCTCTAAGCTACAATCAAATCTCATCTCCTTTGGAAAGCCTTCCCAGATCCCTGAGGTGGAATTAGATGTTTCTTCTTCAGTTTCCACATTAGTTCCTATCATGCAGTACTAATCCCATTGAACACTAATTAAGTACGTTTGTCCCCTTCTTAGTAATCCACAAGAGTCTTAAAAGCAGGGACAGTAGTTGTTTGTTTTATATACCTATTACCTAGGATAGGACCTGGTACAAAGTTGGTGTTTAACAAATGTCTAAGGAAGAGGGAGAGAAAGAAACATCATATTTTTAGAAGACAATATAATCTGTAGTCCAAACAACTAAATTACAAATGAATGCCAAAATATCCATCATCTGCTGGATTTGTCTTAATGATACATAAATTCAATTTCCAGATTACTAAAGTTGGTGTAGTGGATGAGTGTCTGAATTAAAATGCTATCTTCCAACTTAGTGGCTATAGGACTTGATTGATGACTTTCTGCAGCAAATTTTAAATGAGTCTAAATCCTTGCTGCCCCTCCTATTCCCTTCTCCTTGAATCTTGGCTAGTCTTAATAACTTGCCTGTGGTAAAGTCACCTTCAGGGGGTTCTGAGGCTATATCATAAGAAGCCTTGCAGTTTCAGCCCATGCCTCTTTTTTTTTTTTTTAAAGATTTTATTTACTTATTTGAGAGAGAGAATGAGATAGAGAGCATGAGAGCGGGGAGGGTCAGAGAGAGAAGCAGACTCCCTGCTGAGCAGGGAGCCCGACGTGGGACTCGATCCCGGGACTCCAGGATCATGACCTGAGCTGAAGGCAGTCGCTTAACCAACTGAGCCACCCAGGCGCCCCAGCCCATGCCTCTTAAAATAGGTGCTCTCAGAGTCCTGGGGCACCATGCAAGAAGCCCAACTGAGTCCACCGTGCTATGAGGAAATTCAAGCTGGCCATGTAGAGAGACCAGGAAGAGAAAGAGATGCCTGGGCAACGCGCCCCCCCTCCCCCGCCCCGCACCAGACAATCGAGTCATCCCCACTGCTGTTTAAAGTTCATGGAGCAGAACAAAGCTGACTCTGCTATGCTCTACCCGAATCCGTGACCTAAAGAAGCATGAGATAATAGTAATAAATTCTTGTTCTAGGCCACTAAGTGTTGGAGTAGTTTGTTAAGAGGTAAGAGATGATGAAACACTTACTCCTACTGGCTCTCAGTGTTCTCAATTGAAAACGGAGATGAGAACGTGTTCTACCTCAAGGCACTACTCTAACAGTGAAACAGGTTAGAATTTGTAAAGCTTAAAACAATACCAAACCCAAAGTAAGTGCTTACAAATATTAGATATTTCTATTTTATTTCTTTATTTTTGATTTCTGTAGATCAAAACCACTTTGTTGTGGTGAAATTCATGACGGCTTAACTTAGGTAGTGGAACTTGCTTCACGCCCTCTATAGGTGAGGCCATCTCTTGTCGAGAACCTGTAGGTGCAGAGGGGGAAGGAAAAAGCCCCTGCCCCAATTACCAACGAATCGCCTTCCTGAGACGTCCGACTACTTCGGGCAGGGGAGAGAGGCTTTCTAGTGAGCTTCCAAATTTTCTGTTTACACTGCTGGCGTTTTTTTCTTTTCCTCCTCCCGCCTGGGATAATTTGACACTAATGGGCAAAACTATTGAGGATGGGAATTGTTGGTCTTTTCTCCCAGAGCGCCCGGAATCCAGCTTCAGAGGAGGAGAAATACAAACATGACACTAATGGACTTCCCTTGTTCTCAGTTCTTCTCATCTCAAGACAGCAGTCCCCTTGGCATCAAGGCTCCTCACTTCAGATCCATTAGCGCCGCACAAATGAGCCGTGTGGTTTCTCTCATCTCCTGCCCATAAACCACCACACGTACCTCTCTCCTGACCCCTCCCTCTAGTTAACATTGTTTAACAGATTCAAGGACACAGTTGCGGTTCTTTTATTCCTAGAAGAGCAAAATGTGCTAATGTTCCCTGTGCTGGCCATCTGGGTCGGTGGGCTGTTTGATGCTCTCTATTTCGAGATGTTATTGATAGTCTGTTAGTGAGCACCTAGGTGATGAGAAGGGCCTCTGGGAGCCCATGGCCACCCCTGAGTTCCTCCAGTGACACAGCCTGCCACAGCCCCGTCATTCAGCTCCTCGGACTTCCCAACCTGGCCCTGGTTTTGCTGACTCTGGGCAGTGTCGGGGGAGGAGGGGCTGAGGGGCAGAAGAGGGTCCCAGAACTTAGACTCATACAACGAGTATCCTCACTCAGCTAACTTATGAGAAAAGGGGAAGTCTTTCTGGACTGGGATGGATAGTTAACCAACATCTGGAGTATGGGAAAGTGTATCCATTTTAACACTGCTGACCTGGGTCTCAGGCCCTCTCTGCCTTATACTCACTGTCTGATATTGGGTAAGCTATCTAGATCTCAGCCTACTTAGTTCTATACATGGGAATAAACTATTTAGCTCAGTGGGCAACTTTGACAGTTGGACAAGATGAGGTTTTACCTTTAGGCTCCACAGCATCTGGGAAGGCACGCAGATATCGACCATTACCAGAAAGAGCCTGGTTTTCTTGTAGCTGGATCACAAACCCACTTGGAATCCAGATGATGCTGCAAACATTGTCTTTCAGTCCACAGAGAATTTGTGATCTCTATTTCCTCTTTACTTCCTTTTTCTTTTCTAGCCTCTGCCCTGGGTCCTGGCCATGGGTACCATCTGTTCCTCATGGCTGAGCCGGGGACAAGCCCTATTCCAGGCACCTTCCAAGCGGAGCTCCGGAAATGAAACAAGCCTCTCTTGCCGATCCTGATTGTCTCCTCAGCATAACTTTGATGTATAATGACACTGAAAGATCTGTCCCTACCATGGGTGAGAATGGGGCCAGTTTAAAGGGACAGAGGAGTGCACCCTGACAAAGATGGAAAGCACCTGGCACATAGTAGGCATTTAATAATGACCCTGCCTTCCTTTAATTAAATCTTTATCCTAACTCCTCAGCCTACCACATGTGGGACCTGGGGCAAGTTGCTTAACCTCTTATGCCTCAGTTTTCTATCTGTAAAATAGGGATAATAGTAGAACCCAGGTCATGGGATTGTTATGGAAATTAAATAAGCTTATACATATAAAACTCAGAATGATGCTCAGCAAATAGTAAGTAACATATAAGTATTTGCTGCTATTTTCATTGCACTTTTCATCCAGGCTAACACAATTTAAAATTGGAAGTTCACACAGTTCAGTCTCTCTTCTCTCTCCTATTTATTGATTTTTAAAAGTTGTTTCATTTGTTCAAAATCCCATTTGTTATGGTGTAGGGTCACAGACTGGGAGCATACAGGCCTGAGGTCTTCAAGCTCAGCCACTGCGTGCCCTGGGGCAAGGCTGGCCACCCACTCCTCCCTCTTCTCCTCTATGGCTTACTCTTAGCAGGTGATCCGTGGAATGAGTTCACCTCCAGGCTAGGAAAATGGCAGAGCCCCTTGGATACTGAGTCCCTGTATTTCTCCTTCACCCTTGATTCCAGGCAAGACTGAAGGCAGCCTATTTTCAAACTGCTCAGCTCTCAAGAGAGGAGGAAAGCCTGCCTTGAAATGTAGCTCCCTGCCTTTCCCCAAGAGAAGCACCGCCCCCAACCAAGACTCCCTGATTATCAAGCATGTCAGCAGTATTCTAAGAATCCTGTATAAAATAAGCAAACCAGTCCTCCGGAAAGACCTGAGGGATTGCTTTGAACAAAGTGAATAAGCCTTAATGCATAAATGGATACATCCTCATTATGCTGCAGATGCCCGGAATCACTGGGATGGTGACCCTCATGCAGGAGGTGCTGCACCTCTGCAGGTGGGGGTCACCAGGGAGCATAATTCACTACCCCCTGAGGAATACTTGCCTCCCACATCTCTATATTCTCATAGTGATACCTGTAGAATCATGATTTTTCTTTCTTTCTTTCCTTTAATCTCTCTTTCCAAAGTAGTCTCGAGCCCCTGCTATGCACCAGATCCTGTGCTTACTGACAGTTACATAAGGAAGATTAAGACATGCTTCCTGCTTTCAAAAAATTCACACATCAGTGGGAAAAACTAAAATGTAAAGAACTCTATAATACAATGCCAAGCTAAATCTGGTTCCCTTGTTAACACTCTAATAGCACTTAGCACTTTCCCTTCCTATAACTTGTCATAAGTTAGAAAATGTATTTGTATTTTCCAGTAATTAATCCCTGCCCTCCCTCTTCCCCCCTCCACAGTATAGGCTGTGATGCCTTGAGCTACTATGTACTTAGTACGTATTATATAGCAGACACTGGTTTAAGTGTCTTACATATATCAACTTTTCATCTCTACAACCACTTTAAGATGAATGTCCTAATATTATTCTCATTTTACAAATGAGGAAACTCAAACACAGAGAAATTAAGTAACATGCCTCAGGTCACACAGCTTAAGAGTCAGATCCAGGTCTTAAACTGAAGCCATAGGGCTTCAGGCCCCTACTCTTGATTACTTAGTTCTATATTAAAAGGAAGACATCAAAGTTTTGGTTGGTTGTTTGTTTGGTTTTTTTTTAAGGTGATGGATAAGTACACGATATAGTCTAGAAAGATTTCCTTATAAAATTATTGGATTTTTGGTAATGTGGGTAAACTTCATTTGTCTGGAAAACCCATTCATGTGGAATCCAGTGTCAAATCCAAGTAAGTGAGCTATTGCAGTGTATACAAATGATGAAGGGGGAAATGAGAGCACTTAGATCAGATTGAGAAAAGAACACTGACTGCAAAGCAAGTCTATGTGTAGAACTGAACAACATAACTATCCTAAACTCAAAGGGCTGTACATTGTCAGATTTCTGACTTAATCTGAATTTATAATGATGAAAACCAAGAAAACTGGTCAACTATTTCCTAAAGAAGACCTACCCTGACTGCTATAACAACTCAATTCATTGTCCATGGGCAGCAGGTGCTTCTCTGGTAGACCCTTATCCTCCCATTAATTGAAATAGCAAAATGTCTATCAAAGATAAATGTGAGCTTCCTTTATGTGACTATGTAATCTAAAGACTTAACTAAATTCAAAACTGTTTACCTGTTCTGTGTCTTATGAAAGTAGAACACGGAGACTTTTTATCTTGATGTGTTAAATTCCTGTTGGTAATTTAAAGCATGAGGCCACACCAATTAGGTTTTGACCCCACCTCTCTCACTCACTGTTTACTTAGATTTGGACACATCATTTAGCCTCTCTTGGTCTCAATTTACTTAGCTGCAAAATTAGGAGACTGAATTAGATGGTTTTTAAGACTCTTGCTCTCTTCTAACATTCCAAAACGTGATGATGTATTAAGCCTTTTTATATCTTTGTATAATGTTTTATTTCCATTCAGTGAGGTTAGAAAATATTCATGCTTGACTTCAGGTCAAATTCTTTCCATGAGCATTTACTATCATAAAAACCACTGAATTCACTTAGAAAATAAATTGGGAATTAGGATTTTTGTCCAACAAAATAATGTGGTTCTCAGAGCATCAATAAATAGATGGAATAAGCACACTGATTGTACAGATTGCTGGTGTTTACAAATACCAGGCTCTGCTTTTCTTCTGGGCACATAGCTGGACCACATCCTATGGTTAGTTGAGGCCATGTCCACGTGTCTGACTGTCTACCAATGGGATGTGACGCCTACCTTGGGGTGCCTCCTTGGGGCACCTGGGTGGCTCAGTTGGTTGAGGGTCTGATTCTTGATTTTGGCTGGGGTCAGGATCTCAGGGTCACGGGATGGAGCCCCACTTTGGGCTCTGTGCTCAGCCAGAGTCTGCTTGTCCCTCTCCCTTTCGCTCCCCGCTCTTCCCCTTCCCCGCCCCCGCCGCCCCTCACCCCCCTCTGGCACATATGCCCAAATAAATAAAATCTTTAAAAAATAAATAAATAAAGTTTATTAAATAAATAAAATCTTTTAAAAATAAAATAAGTCAAACTTATTAAATATATATATATTAAAACCTCCTTCATGCATTCCTGGTCCTCCTTCCCCATCCACTAGCTAAATAGACAGAATCTGGGAAGTAGAGAAGGAACACAGACCCAAGACAAAAGAATTCTGTTCCTGAATGACTACACTGGGCAGAACTCTACTGGATTGTCACATCAAAGGAAAAATTATATATTTATTGTGTTAAACCACTGGATTTTGGGCAATAGCTTATCCTGACCAATACATCATCCTTTTAGATTTGTATCCAAGTGAGATTGGATTATAGTGAGCATCTGGTTCAACCTTGAAGGAAGGCAATCTCACAAAATGGAAAGTCTGAGGACTTAGGCTGTGACACTACCATCTAACTCCTCACCCTGCCCTCTTCCACATGGTCGCCCCGTTTGCCAGCGCTCCACGGTACTTTCAGCCCCTCTCCCTAGAACGCACCTGCTGCTCACTATCCAGTCCTTTCACAGCTTCCTAATGCTCCCTGATCCAGACCCCCTGGCTCGTAAATGCAGCTGAGCTGCTCTTCATTTGTGTTTTCATTTGTTATTTTCTACAACATTACTTGCAAAACATGTTGACTTTTCTAATCTGTCACATTATTGACAAATGTTTCATCCCAGGCAAAACCAAAAGCTGTTTAAGAAAGCTGTCTGGAGATGGATCTATCTCTCCTTGCAGTTCTGTTGGTGTTTGCCTCACGTATTTTGAAGCTCTGTCATTAGGTGCATATGTGTTTAGGACTGTTCTGTCCTCTTGATGGAATGACCCCTTTATCATTATTGAAATGACATTTATTATTCATGGTAATATTCCTTGCTCCGAAATTTACTTTGCTTCTGTGCTTCACTGCCTAGAAATTCTTTAAAGGCAGGAAGCTGGGACAATTGCAGGCTCCCCTCATTTGTTTCCCGCCTCAAGAATTACTGTCTTTTGTTGCTTGTCGCCCCGTGTCTTAAAAACTATTGCTTCATATATTTTAGCCAGTTTGGGTCTGTTTTAGCAAGAAGGGTAAATCTGGTCCCTGTTGTCCCAATCTTTCCCTGAACGGAAAGTCACAAACACTTTTATACATCATCTCATTCGATCCTCAGAGGAACCCTCACCAGGTGAATGTTATCATCCCCCCCTCCTTTTTTTTTTGGTCAAAATACTCAGTCTCAGAAAGGCTACATAGTTGGCCTAAAGTTACACAGTAAAACCAACTGAAAACCATGGAATAGGTCAAGATTTGGTGATAGATGCATAAGTTTTCTGAAACTAGAAATAGGTACATGCCATGAGATTATTTACCTAACAAATCTCACAAAGATTAAAAAAATCAAAATCCATATAAGTACCTATGTAGTGATTTGCCTTGCCTGGCAAGAGTTGCCTGAAATGAGGTTTGTCTCAGAAAATCTGGGCTACAAGTTCAAAACATTTGATGGGAGGGATGATGAGATATGATAGCCAGAGGGACTAGACAAAGGATAAAAATGAGTAACACTTATTTCAGGTGGTATCGGACCTGCCATATTTTAAACATGTCCTCTAAGCCAGCAATCCCAGAGCAAATGTCTTCAGTATTCATAGAAGAACTTAAAAGAAGCAAACAACTGAAGTGTGTGTGTGTATGTGTGTGTGTGTGTTTAATCCCCCGTTTTCTTTTGCCCGTTGGGATGAAATGGAAGTAAATCATCTAGAATGGCTTGGGAGGGGCCACCCAAAATAGATGATTCAATTTATGTCACAAACACAGTCCTAGGGCACAAATGCCTCACTTTAGCAATATTCTCCTGTGGGCTGGGTGGGAACAATGGGAAATTCTAGTTCAAAGGTGCCTTCTTCTTTTAAAGTACCTATCATGGTGTCTGACACATCAGATTCTCTTCAGCAAATGTGCGTCCCCTTCCTTTCTCTCCAACCAGAATAGATCAGACCAAATACTATCTCTGTCACAAAGGAAGCGGCAACTCAAGGACACCCAGGCAAGGCTGGATGAGGAGGCTTAATTTGCTTTTATCTTGGCGATCCTTCCATTGACACTAATTAATCTCTCCGTACAACTTGGAAGGTTAGCAAACCTCTCCTAAAATAGCAGCAATATAACGCTCCCTAAATGGGATTTTAACTAATGTATAATAATTACTCTTATCATAACAGCATCTCTTTACCACATTCAGACGAGAACCTCGCCTGTCTGCTGTAAGTGGTGTTATTAGAGGGAGGAGAGTGTTTTTCCTGTCCATTCAGGCTCCAGCTGCCATTTAGCTGCATTCTGTGGGGACAATGATCCTTGCCTTTCATGGAGCGCAGATGGAAATGCAGAACTGCAGCATTCAGAGAGATTCTGCTGTCTGCCACAGAATTCTAGTCAGCCCTATTGCTTTGGAAATGCATAATATCTCTGAGCTGTATGAAAACTTTCTTTGAAAAGAAAACTGCTTTCTGAGTCGACTGTTGCCCACAAATCGTGGTGAGATATGGGGAGCTGCCACAGCAGACCTGGCCTTTGGATAAAATGCCTTTTTCATTTGTTGAAATGCGAAGAGAATTTTTGCATGAACCAAAACTTCGATGCACAGAAATCTAATTGGAGAGCTCATGTTGCCCTTGAACACAATAGCAGCGCAGCATCTGCTTAGACTCGGACCCTCTGCAACTTGCCAGAGTATTAATATCATGGCCTTTAACATTACATCGGCCTGTGTTCAAATCTTAACCTGCCACGCAGAGATATAGTCTCAAAGGCAGCGCTGCTGGGCAGGACGTCTGCCATCCCAGTCATATTTCCGTGTCTGTATGTCCGACAGAATAGCCACAGACTACAGGTAGCGACTGAGCATGTAAAATGTGGCTAGTGAAACCGGGAGACTGAATTTATATATTTTTTATTTTAATTCATTTCAATTAAAAAGCTACATGGGGTTAGCCGCTAGTCTACTGGACAGCATATCTCTACGATAAACACAAGTGTTGCATCTTGCCCCTCCTCCCATTAAGAAAGAGTTGCGCCTCTAAGCAGTAAGGTGGCCTCATTAGGTTCTGGAGAAGCACGAGGTAATGGGGAACACTGTTCCCTCCCGCTTATAAGGTGACTCAGAAGGCTGCCAGCTTCACATAGGACCCAGAGCAAGAGAGGGGTTTGCAGTAAGTTGCGGCTATAGACCTATTTGCCCTCCCACTCTGGCTGTAAATGGAAAGTAGTAGTGGCCGGTGGGGATGCTGGGTGGAGAAGCAGGCAAGCCCCAATAAGAGAGTTGCTATGTAATCTCCTAAAACTTGAGAGTAAAGTCATACCTTTCGTAGCAGAGAAGGACTTTCTGTTTGAAAATCAATACCTGGCCTTCTACCAGACCCTAGGAGGGCCTAAGTACTGATATCAAGGACTTGTGACCAGAGCTGCCCATCATATGCTGGATATTGTTTGATCTATTGCATTTTAAGTTCAAACAGGTGTAACACAATCTATGGAAATGGTACATTAGGGATTGCACCCAAGTAATTCAACAAGGCACAAGTAAAACTGCAAAAACAGGTAGCTTAGACTCCCCCTCAGTTATCCTTATTGTATCAATCTCTCTCCTAAAACTCAAACCTTTAGCTCATAGGGGGATTCCCTACAACCAATTGTCAGAAAAGGAAAGAATCTGGGCTTGGTTCCCAGATGGTTGGTATAATATGGGTTGGTGCTGACTGAAAAGGGATAACTGTCATTGCAATTCCACTCAGGGGTATTTCTAGAGGACAATAGTGAAGAGAAATACTCCCGGGGGCAGAGCTGCAAGCAGTATACTTGGTCATTGAATTCTAATGGAGGGAGATGTAGCTTGAGGTACTTAGACTTCTGGTAAGTGGTTGCATGACTTGGCTAGTTGCCGAGGGGCCTTGAACACCACTGGAAGATTTAGGACAAGTAGTTCTGGGGAAGATGTATGTAAATGAACCTGCAAAAGTGAGCACTAAGTGTGCAGATCTTTGTGTCTCACCATAATGCTCATTAGAGTGTTCACTGCAGAAGAAGCTCTCAACAATTAAGGGAACAGAATGACTTCCTATACATGTCATTGTTTGCGCCTTTCCTTAGTAACCTCAAGACTCATGAAATGAGCCAATCAACAGATGGCCACATGGTAGGAAGAAAGACACTGGATGGGCCTAACAGCATGGACTTCTCTCACCAAGATGGATATAGCTACTGCCATAGTGAATATCCAGTTTCCCAGGAGAAGGGACCAACTCTGAGCTGTCATTACGACACCATCCTTTGAGGCAACCAAAACTTTGGCAGTGGATGATTACAGTGGGCCACTTCAACCATGAAAAGGGTAGTGATTTTGTCTCACTGAAATAGAAATCTAGTAATGATGTCCGTTTACAAGAAAGGAGTTAGAGTCTTGTCCAGGGTAACTAATCTTCATTATCATGAGAAGGAATCCAGGATTACTACCATACAATAGGGATAAAAAAGGATGTGTCAGGAACCTAGGAATTCACTAAGGGATCTCTTGGTGGTTTTATGCTGAGCAAATAATCAATTGTAGCAACCACAGTTTGACAAAGGCAAGGCAACTATGGATCCATACCCTCAGAGATGAGGAGCCATGTCATTCCAGCAGGCAAGCAACTGAAGGTGAGGTAATTCTAGAACAGATGGTGAAGAAAGGAGATGATATTTATTATACCCTTGGAATCAATTGAAGCTGACAGCATGCTGTTCTCGCCAAAAAAAAAAAGAGAGAGAGAGAGATCTTACTGTAATGTGGTAGCCAGATATCATGAGAGCACATGGGTTGATGTGAACAGTGTAAGGGGGTGGACTGTATCATATACCACTTATGGTTGCTTCAGATTCTCTTGACCTCACATGTTTCTGGCAATGCCACACTGTTACGGCACCAATAACCATATACTGACAAACTCTGGTTGGACTCTGACTAATCTAATGTGAGCACAACCTAACAGCATTTTACACATGTCCAACAATGCACATCTTGCCTTCAACTCCAGGTGATGCTGAGGGATGCAATGACATGGGACCTGCTAGGTACCACATATGCACAGCCCAGAAGTACAAAAGAATTAATGTTCTAGGGAGCAAACATTTGGCCAATGAGAAATGGGAGCTAATAGATAAATTCTCCTTCTTTTCTCCCCTTAAGGCAGAAGGACTGCCTTAAGAAGACACTGTTTTTGTGGTCTCTCAGAAAGTCCCATGAGATCACGTAACAAACTCACCTGATACCACACACGACCAGCTTGCTATTGCACCTTTTTATTGGCTTTTCCCCACTATCCCTATCTCCCCCTCCTTCTTTCTCAGCCCTGCCGTCTAGGAGTAAAAGAACCGAGGCCAAGGGAGAATGAAATTACTGAGATTTTCTGGGGTGGGGGATATATATATATATATATATATATATATATATATACATATATATCTCAGGTATATGAAAAGAGGGGGCTCTGTTTTAACATCCTGTGAAGAGTATCATTAAGATGCATCTGTTCACCACTTCAGGAAGTCAGCCTCTAGCTCTTGCTTACTTGTTGGCTGTCAGTTCCAACTCATCTGTCCTTTAGACCTCACCCCAGTGCTTCAGATAGCAGTGCCAGCAGACACACAGAGGTCCCCAGAAGAGGAGAAGGCCACAGAGAAAAGGAAATGAATACTGACTAAGCACTGTGCCACGTATACGCCGTATATTATCTTATCCAGTCTTCATAGGTACCAAGTATTTTTATCTCTATTTTAGAGAGGAAGGAATAGGAGTTCAGACCAACACCATCCAATTACCAAGTGGCTGGAAATCAAATTCATATTTTTTTTGCTAATGGAATTTCTCCAAACTGGATTCCTTTATTGAGAACCAGAGTTGTGTTTTGTTTTGTTTTTTAAGTATGTGGGGCTTGAACTAATCTGGGGCTTGAGCTAATGACCCTGAGATCAAGACCTGAGCTGAGATCAAGAGTCAGACGCTTAACCTACTGAGCCACCCAGGCGTCCCAGAGTTGTGTTTAGATATTGCTGTTTTGTGACCTTATTTGACTCAGAGAAAAGGAAGGTTGGTATTTGCCACAAACTATCTTGGCAAAAGCAGAAGTTAAATACAGTTATATGTAAAAGAGTAAAATAAAAGAGAACAGAGAAAGTCAGAATCTTGGACTGCATTTGTCCAGATCAATGGTTTACCAATAGTGTGACATAGAACACTTATGTACCCAAAAACAATCTGGATGTGTAACTAATTCTTTATCAACATGCCCAATACACTTCGGCTCTCACTAAGGATATTCTCTTCAGCCATGCCTACCAATTAAGCATTGTGTTCAGTGCCTTGGGTAACATGGTGTAGTCAGAGCAAAACTTGCTGTGAACCAGAAAGGTTTGTATCACAGATTCAAGCAGCTACCAAAGAAAGAAGTGTTTACTGGAACACTTGAGAATATTGTCTTCTGTGTATATAAGAAAGAGTGGTTAGGATAGTCAAATTTTCTATCAAACAGCAACAGCAGTGCTGGGAGATCAAGGGAATACTGAAAAAAAAATTAAAATGTGAGACAACACTATTCTCTGTAGTTCAAACTGATTGGTAATGACTGCTGACTTGTTTACTGTTGTTGGATGAATCTTTTAATCCTTTCAAGTCTTGCCACTAAAAATACCAGGAACATGAAAAGTGTGAGGACTGTTGTTCTAAGAAACCTATTTATGTCACCAGACTTGCCACCCCACCCAAGTTGAGAAACAAATGGGAAACCCTGCTTGTAAAAGCAATTTATTATGTCCCAAAAGCGCTTTTCCTCACCAGTACAACCAAAAGGAAAATAACACTAGTGAGACAGAGATCCACATTCGTGGAGCTTTCTATCAGCATCAGCAGCATTCCTTTGAGACAGGTGACTCACCTGGACCCAAGTGGCCCAGAAACCCCGAAGGGGAGAAGACATCATTCACTGAGAATGTATTTGGGACGTAGAAGAGCTAAAAATGAAATTCCCGGAGCCTTGGGTAGCAATCACACCACGCATTAGGAAGGACCAGAACGCGCTTCGATAGAAGAAAGCCAGGGTTTTGCTCTGACCTGGCCCTTCTCTCTCCATTTTGTGGCACACAAAGAGAGCCTGCCAAGTGTGGTGCATTTCTTTAGTAAATGGTAGACCCCAAGTCAGCCAAAGAGCCGAGGTGAAAGGAGCCAGCAAACGCTCCAGAGCGGCTTTGAAACAAGTCAGGACCCCCGGTCAGGCAGAGACTGAGGAAGCGGTGACCGACCCTGCAGTTGACTACAGTGCTCTCAGGAGAGCCGGCTGCACTCACCTTGGCAAGATTTAACCACAACGAGGAGACAAGTTTCACTGGCCAAAAGCTCTTCTTTCACTTTGTTGTCCTTCTGTCAAGATTTGATGACAACTCCATGTGCAACTTTGGCTGCCACATTTGGGTCCTGACGCCGTCCTGAAAATGACCACGGATATGTGAAGGTGGCCCGTGGTGAAAAGGGTCAGGGATGCCGGCTGAAAACCCTAACTCTGCCATTTACTGTGTGGTGTGGGTACCAACTCTCTGAGCTTCAGATTGATCCCAATTAAATTGGAAAAATGACAGCTGCCTTACAAGAGTATTATGAGAATGATTTTATGTAAACGGTCCAGCCCATAGAGGATGCTCAATAAATGTGAATTCTCTTGCCCTGATTACAGGTAAATTCCCTGTCTCCTTTAATCCCCGCAGCTCTCTAAGGGAGGCAGTCAGGTAGCCCACGTCAGAGGCCAGAGAAACTGAGACTGATAATGTGCCTAAAGGCTCCTGGATGGAGAAAGATAGAATTAAGAGTTATCTCCATGTCTTTTTAAACTCCTAGTGTCTTTGCTCCTTCTCTGAGTCATCAGGTTTTGATTCATTTATTTGTTCATTCAGCAAACATTTATTCAGTGCCTGATATACACCAGATATTAGAAATAAAAGATTGAAAGAACCAGGGGCGCCTGGGTGGCTCAGTCGGTTAAGCATCTGCCTTCGGCTCAGGTCATGATCCCAGGGTCCTGGGATCGAGCCCCGCATCGGGCTCCCTGCTCAGCGGGGAATCTGCTTCTCCCTCTCCCTCTGCCTTCCCCCCCACCCCCACCAGCTTGTGCTCTCTGACTCTCTCTCTCTGTCAAATAAATAAATAAATAAATAAATAAATAAATAAATAAATAAAATCTTTTAAAAAAAAGATTGAAAGAACCAACAAATCTCTTCCCTTATAGAATTTATATTCTAGTGACTAGAGCCAGATAATGACAAAACATGACACATGTACAATGGTGACAATGTCAGAAGCAAAATGAAGTGGAGGGTTGGGGTGCTGAGTGTGGGTGTGCTAATTTAAAGAAGCTGGTCTGGAAAGGGGTCTGATAAGCTGCACGTTGAGTAGAACTGAAGGAATGAGGAGTGGGCCAATGCAGATATACAAGTGAAGAATGTTTCAGGCAGAGGAAACCATCCATTGCAAAGGCCCTGAGGTAGGAACATGCTGCTCTGTCAAAGGAATATCGGAGTGAATATGGCTTTGCACTTGCACCAACAGAAATTCTACCAGACAAATAGAAATTCCTCATATCTCCTTAGCACTGGATGGTTTATAGACCCCTCTCATATTCACTACACCACTGAATCCTTCTGATAGCCCTATGAGAAAAGAAGGCAGGACAGGAACTATTTTCCCCTTTTTACTAGTAAGGAAACTGAAATTCAGATGATTATTTTTACCCAAGGAAACCACTGTTAGATGCAGGATCTGCACCAAAATCACTAGAATGTAGGTCTTCTTGTTTCTAAACATAATGCTACTTCATAATAATAGCTGCCATTTATCAAACACTGTGTACCTAATATTTGTGAAGAGTTTATACAAATTATCTTGGTCACTGTTTACAAATGCCTATGAAACGCATATATTGCCCCATTTTATAAATGAGAAAACGAACACTCAAAAAGTATAAATAATTCAATTATACCTCAATAAAGCTGAAATTTAAAAATAATAAAGTTCTTATACTGAATTCAAAAAAAAAAAAAGGTTAAATAAATTATCTATCTGATATTTACAAGGGATTTAGCCAAAATCAACCTTGCCCCAATGGGTGCTGTTGAGTATCATACAGAAAGGTTTAGGGTTACACATGGATTCTTTTTTTTTTTAAGATTTTTTTTTTTTTTTAATTTATTTGACAGAGAGAGACACAGCGAGAGAGGGAACACAAGCAGGGGGAGTGGGAGGGGCGGGAGAAGCAGGCTTCCCGCTGAGCAGGGAGCCCGTTGCAGGGCTCAATCCCAGGACCCTGGGATCATGACCTGAGCCGAAGGCAGACGCCTAATGACTGAGCCACCCAGGCGCCCCATACACGTGGATTCTGACACAGTGGACTACTTCACTCTTACCACGCTTACCTCTCCGAGGGGTTTATTTTTTCCCTTGTAGTCATCACTTATGATGGTCCTCCTACCCCAAAGCCATGGCTTTTTAGTTTCCTCTGCTAATTTTTCTTCTACAATCATCTTAATTTTGGAGTCCCCAAAGGCAGATCCTGGGCCCTTTTAAATTCTTCCTCTACCTACAGCACTTTACCCATCCCCTTCGATGCAAACATAAACTAATTTCTAAAGATCCTTAAACTTCTATCTCCAGCTTAGCAGTTCCTCTGAGCTCTAGACTTTTCTTCCACATCCAATGACTTTCTGGCATATCTGCCAGAATTGCAGATGTCTCACCAACATCTCAAAATTAACGTTTCTGAAATGGAACACATGAGTCCCTCTTCACCCAACTCCTAAGCTGATCGTATCACCGTCTTCCCTTTCTCTGAAAATGACAGAACCACTGGACAGTTGCTACAGCCAGAAAGCACGATTTTTTTCCTTTCTCTCACTATCTGTCAGCAAGGGCTATTGCTCCACCTCCAAAATGTATCCTGTAATTCTCTAGTCCTCTCTGCTCTAAGCTACTGTGCATTTTCATCTGTCACCACATAGACGTCCTCCTGTGCCCACTCTTGCCCCTCTCCCATCGGCCCTCTCTACAGAGGTGGGGGTTTTTGGGGGGGTTTTTTGGGTATTTTTTTAAATGAAAACCAGCTTATGTCATTCTCCTATTTCAAAGCCCCCAGTGACTTCCCATAGACGTAGAAAATCTTTAAATACCTTAAAGGCTTGTGTGATCTGTCTCCTGCCTTCCTTCCCCTTTTATCCTTCATGATACTCCAGTCATGCCGGCTTTTTTGAAGTTCTTAAAACTTTTCCAGCTCTTTCCCCCTCAGCACCCTAGCTGTTGCCTCAGTTGGGAGGAGCTTCTCGTTTGGCTCTTCCCATGGCTGGCTTTTTGGTCTCATCTTGAACCCCGTCTCCTATGGGAAGCCCTCTCTACCTCTTAGTCTCCATCACATATCCATCACATCACAGCACTGTGCTTATTTTCCCCATCACAATTACCACAACCTGTCATTATCTTTTTTTACTTATGTATTTATTTATTGTCTGACCCCACCTCAGGGTGGGGTTTTGTTTGTCTTGTCACTTTCACAATTCAGTGTCTGTATATATGTGTTCTCGGTACACAAGTTCAGGAAATATTTATGGAGTGAGGGCACCTAGGTGGCTCAGTCCGTTGAGTGTCAGACTCTTGGTTTTGGCTCAGATCATGATCTCGGGGTCGTGAGATGGAGCCCCCAGTTGGGCGTCGCGCTCAGTGCAGTCTGTTTGGGATCCTACACCCCCCACCCTGCTCATGCTCTTTCTGTCTCTCTCTCTAAAATAAATAAATACATCTTTAAAAAAATATTTATGGAGTGAATGAAAGAATGAATAAATGAATCTCAATTTTAATTATGCAGATCCCCATTTCCATAAATATGAGGTCTCAGTTATGTTTATTCTCTGTGGTCTGCTGTTCTGAAAACTCAGGGAGGCATCCCAGTGATGAAGTACTGCAGAAATGAGCTGTGCTAGGGACCTAATTTCTATTAAATAAGAACAAAGAGGACAAACTATATTGACTCAAAAGAATCCAGGCCGTTAGGCCAGGTGCCAGAAAGTTTTGGCTTTTTCATTTCCTTAGGTATATAAGAGACTTGAATTTCTGAGAAGTCATCCAAAGTATGACCATATATTACAAATCCATTTCACTTAGCCCTTAAACACATGTCATGCTCCATTTCAGTATCAGCCCTCCTTTCATCAGCATTTACAGGGCTGGAGGTCATATCTAACCCAGGCCTTCATCTTTGTCACTCAAAGTAGGCAACAATATAATCATAATAACTATTTGTCTTATGTTAAGAGCCTACTGTATGACAAAACTGCCAAGTACTAGGTGGTCTGCATGTGATTTTTTATTCAATCTTTGCAACAAACCTATGAGGAAGATTCTTTGTCCAACTAATAGATGAAGAACCTGAAGCTCAGAGACCTTACATTATTTGCTCTTATGCCAGGCTTATAGCTGGTGAGAGGTAAAGCAGAGATTGAACTCAAGTTTTCTGATTCCGAAGTGAACATTATTTAAACTATATTTTATTACCTTTTGGAAAAAATCACACTAATGTATTTTTATTAAATTATTTAGATCCTTGGGTATACCATATTTCTGATCAACTAATGAAATATGATTCTCTGAAAGAGGCAATCTGTGTAAGCTCTCTGGCTCTCCACTGTTCCTCTAGGGTGAAATACTATCAGTGATCCTGTCACAGGGAATCATCTTTATTTACCTTCTCTAGGTAAATAACTGGCTCATAGACATAAGAGATTTCTCTTACCTGAAGACTCCTCAAAGAGGAAATGAATCCGGATCACTAATCATTTGAGGAACCCCAGGATTTCATGAAGTTGTTGATGAGGTCCCTACACAAATGAAAGGAGAAGGTACCATTATTCCATTTTCATTTTCTATTTGGAGCTTTAACTTAATTAAGATTTCATCTGAAGTTTGAAAAGCACTGCCCTTGAGAAAAAGAGAAAGAAAAAGAACGAGGGAGGGAGGAAGGAAGGAAGGAAGGAAAGGTGTGTGTGTGTGTGTGGAATGCAATGAAAAATGTATTTCCTATAGGTCACATTTAAAGAGTTTGAAAGCCATTGGCCTACAAGATTTTAAAGATCTGTTGGCCCACATCCCCTACCTAATCTCCCAACCCATCGCCTGCTCGTTCAAAATACTTCAGCTCTTCTAGCCTCTTTTTGTGCCTTCAAAGAAGACCAGCTTCTCCCCACCTCAGGTCCTTAGCACTTGCCTGGAATGCTTTACTTTCTATTATTTGCAGGGATGGATCCTTCTTGGCGTTCAGGTCACAGCTCACATATCACCTGCCTGGAAAGCCCCTCCTCTAACTAATCTAAAGCAGTCCCTACCACTTCTCTATCACATCACCATTTTATTTCCTTATGCTGCTAACCGTGATCTTGCATATTTATTTGTTTGTACATGATCTTTCTCAGTCCTTCTGACATAAACCACATAATGCGGGGACCTTAACCGTCCTGTTTGCTACCGTCCGCCTCCCCACTTATAAGAGCATCTCAGTAAGTACTAGCTGATAGGATGTTGACTATGTCAGTTTTACATGTGTTTTTTATAAAATAAGGACAGCTTATGATGAAATCCTTAAACAACTGTAGTAGTACTGCTAGGAAAACAAAGCCGCTGCTGCGAACACGCCCCAGGGACTGGCTGGCAGGAACTGTGGGAGAGCCTGAGTGGCTCATTTGTCAGTGATCAAGGAAAACCCAAATTTAGGGTACAAAACGCAATTTCTTGGCATGCAAGATATGAAAACGCAGACTGGTTGACAGTGTGCATCGAAGAGTTAGGGACACTGTCAGAGTTTTCGTCCAGTGTCCTGTGGTTCCTGGCAACAAAAACCCTTAAAAATTAAAGTGTTAAAAAAAAAGAAGAAGATAGTAGGAAGGGAAAAATGAAGGGGTGGGGAATCGGAGGGGGAGATGAACCATGAGAGACTATGGACTCTGAGAAACAAACTGAGGGTTCTAGAGGGGAGGGGAGCAGGGGGATGGGTTAGCCTGGTGATGGGTATTGAGGAGGGCACATTCTGCATGGAGCACTGGGTGTTATACACAAACAATGAATCATGGAACACTACATCAAAAACTAATGATGTAATGAATGGTGACTAACAACATAATAAAATAAAATTAAAAAAAAATAGTAATAATAACTGCTAACCTGATTATTTTAAATGGTAAAGAAAATAGAGATAAATTATATTGAGTCAACATATTTAAAAATACATACTTAAAATTATGCATTAGTTATTAAATATAAAAAGTTATCAATAATAACAACCAATGGATATTGTTTACCAGTTGAAGGGAATCAAAAATAACAAAGTGAGCAATAGAGATTTATACATATAATCAGAAATTAAAATATTTTGACATTGAAGATATTAATTAATGTGCAATAACTGCCATACCTTAACATAACTGAGTCATTGGAATCAAGGACTTATCAACAAGACTTTTTCCTAATTCTGAGCCTGGATATATCTCTATCCTTTTGAAATCAGGGCAATGCTTAGGGGACCTTATTAAAGCGAATAAAATTGCAAAAAAAAAAAATTGTTTTAAATGAAAGTGTTCTTCTTGAATTCCCCTGATACTGGGGAACCAGAGGTAAAATCTGCACCCAATACCTTCCATCCTGAACGGAGGACAAGGGGCCCAGGAGGGCAAGTACATAGTGGCGACTGCCAAGAATGACAAGATGAGGGCAGGGTCGACTGGAAACTGCCCTCCGCGTGGCCAAGCCCAGAGCAGACTCCAGAGCCTAAGAAAAAAGAGACCCACATTCCCTTCACAGCCCCACCCAGCGGACTCCTCCAAGGGGTTATTTAGGATTATCACCTCAATCTGTATTTAATTCTCAACAGGTGCCAGAGCATAAGGGGGCTTGTGTGCTAAGCTGAGGCATTTGAACTTTCTTCTAGGTGCTGTGGGGAAACTTCGAAGATCTTAAAAGAGGGCAGGGACCCGCTGGGGTGTCTCTGAGAGAGAGAGGTCGTCCTGCCTGCAACGTGGAGGGCGTTGAAGGTCCCCAAGGTTGGAAGCTGGAAGCTCTGTGGCAGGTGCTCCTGGTGAGAAGCAATGAAGCCCAAACAAAAGTGAGGGGTTGTGGGAACCAGAGGTTGGATGGAGGGACAGACCCTTGTTGGAATCTGACCCCACCTACTTACCAGTTACCACTTCCAGTCTGGGACTCCGTGCGGGTTCGGAACTCCTAAGCCTCTTTGTCCTTTCTGTAAAATAAAGCAGAGAAGGGCACCTACTTCAGAGATCACTGTGAGGATTGAACAGTGAGCATGCATAAACTCTTCGTGCCCGCCACCTAGTAAGTGCTCAGCAAATGTTAGTCACTGTTTTCAGTCAGGCACTATTATGATTTTTGAGCACTGTGGGAGGCACTGAAGTGGACAGAGACAGACCCCTCACACGTTGGCCTGTCACGATGCTCTGAAAACACGGAGAAGCCGCAGCTCAATCTTGCGGGGGGGGGGGGGGGGGGGCTCCACGGGGGGGGGCCTGGAGCTATGAATGAAAAGTAAATCGCATTCTAAAAGGCAGTGGACTTAGACTGAAAACTCAGTCGAATGCACACACAGAGTACAACTCTAGGCCTGACCCGGGCGAGTGTGTGACTGGGGCGGGGGAGGGTTAGCTTTGGGGCACAGGCCGCTTTACTTCTGGCTCCTCCGTTCCGAGACAAGGCTCCAGTCGTAAGCTAGTAGGAGAGGCGGCAGCGATCCAGGCCCACAAAAGGTCGGGGGTGGAGGGCCCCTCAGCATAGGTTTTTGTCTGCAAACCCAGTTTCCGAGGTGCCTAAAAGTGTACAAATAGTGAAGCCAGGCCCAGCTGAGCCAATTCATTACCCTGCCTCCGAGCTGCATGCTGATTATTTGCTCTCCATATCACCTCTCCTCAGGGGGCTCAAAGGAATCAGTAAATCCCCCGCATCAGAGCTACGAATCCCCAGCACAACCCATTCACACACAGCGGGGTGGCTGGGGATTAATTGGAGGGGGAATGTTGTGAATTCCAGAGAGTTCTTTCTCTTTGCCTCACAGCCGGTGGCCGGGGATATTGCTACATGAAAGCTTCCCTGTCAGTATCAATCATCATTGCCTGGGCTGCTACATTCCAGAGAATGAATTGGCCTCATTTGGTAACTCAACTAGAGTTGGGGGGTGGGGTGGGGGTCATTCCAGAGGGGCCACATTTGTGGGCCCCAATTCTTGCTCCAGAAGTGGTTTCCAAAGACAAACAGAAACCCGGAGGGCCCAGCTTTCTTTTTCTGGGTTCCCTCCTTTAGCGACGTTAGAGCAGGAGTGGGTCTGGAAGAAGGGTGGGAAAGGGGTGGTACCTGGGTTAGGGCCTGGCAGGAAATGAGTTGGGGCAAAGCCTTGGCTGAGAGGAGAGAGGCAGCCCAATAGCCCCCCAGGGTTTCCTTACTGCTTTGATGCCAGGCCGACTTTCCCCTCCCACCCCGGGCTGCTCGGCGGGAGGCCTGCAGGCTCTGCCCTGCACCTCACTGCCAAACGGAGTGAGCCCAGGGCCTGGAAGCGGAGTCAGCCCAAACTCCTCCGGGTGCTCCAGCAAGGCAGATAACAAGAAATGCAAACGCCAAATGTTTTCCTCAAGTAGGTCTGGGAGCCCTTAGGACAAGGAGCAGCCTCTTCCTGGGATTTCACCTCTGAAGTCTACAGACCCAAACCTTTTCCTTTTCCCAGTTCTTACCTTTTTAAATGCAAGATTTCCAGGCTGCCTTCTCCACCCACCCACACCCTCAACCCTCCCCTTCCCCACCACCGTGCCCCAGCTCCGTCTAAGTATTTCTCTCCGCTTCTCCTAGTCCCTACCTCTGGGGGAAAAAAAAAATCACAAATTCTGCAAAAAGAATTTCCTGAAACCCCCATCAAGTCGAGAGCTCAGAGAATGTACCCTGGGGAATCCAGGAGTCGGGGCGTCTGCTCACTGGGAGAGGGGCTGAACCTGACAATATTGGGTTCTGTTCAGCTGCTCTGGGGCCTCGTGACCCGAGGGAAGTGACTGGGCTCTCACTTAGCGCATCCAGAAGATGGATGGTGGTAATAATTCTCTGCCTCTCTCATAGGACTATGTAGGGATTAATGAAAGAAGAGATTAAAAAGTGCTTTGTGATTTGTAAAGCATTCAGTAGAAGGTATTATGATTATTAAATTATCTCATTGGGCCCCCAGTATTGGGTGTGTTAATGATCTTTATAAAAACCTCACTCTGCATCTACCAGCCGCTGTCCAGGAGAGTCCTGGTAAAATGTGCCCCAGGAAGGACAGAGATAAAAAGATATGCCAATATATACAAAGAAAAGCCCAAACAAAAAGCAAACAAAAAGTGAGATCATTATTATTTTCGAAAATAAAAACAGTGATAACCCTTCAGTATTTCAAATTACATGTGCCCACAATGTGCCACTACCTCTTGTGGGCATCATTCTAAGCCAATAGTCCATTTTCTGGGGGTTCCTTGACATAGCAACAGGCAAGCCTTAGCCTGAAAAGCAGAAGACTCCGTGTAATATTTTTTTTAAGATTTTATTTATTTATCTATTTGAGAGAGACAGACAGAGATAGGGAGAGAGAGCACAAGCTGGGAAGAGAGGGAGAAGCAGGCTCCCCGCTGAGCAGGGAGCCCGACCTGGGGCTCTATCCCAGGACCCGGGGATCATGACATGAGCCGAAGGCAGGCGCTTAACTGAGCCACCCAGGCACCCCAGACTCTCTGTAATATTGAGCAAGTTGTTCCCTCTCTCCAGGCCTCAGTTTCCCCATCCCTGAAATACATAAGTAGGACTGGGCTTCTTTAAGATCTTATCCCACCCTTCTGTCTTATGATTCCTTGGATGCCTCGCTTAGGTATCCTAACTTAGCAACAGCTGGGCCTCCAAGGTCATTTCATACTTGATAGAATATCAAAGAGTTTAATCCTCATCGTGGGATAAAGGACTAAGTGAGCAAACAATCCCAAATCATGCCAGCCACTTAGAGACTCTTAATTCTACTTAATCATAATGAGAAGTTTTCAACCTTTGGAGACTGCTAGGGGGAGAAGCATGACGTAATGCCTTGAACACTTAGAGCTGTGCCATTGGCACAGAATCTCCATCAAAATTAGCACTTTTCCCACCCCCAAAGGCTTCAATACTGTAAGTGCCTGCTTCACTCAGTAACTCCGCTCTACCAACTGACACCTGAAAACCACAGCCTAGGTGTTCCAAGGATCCTAAAGAACACAACGACAGCACTCCATCGCACTCTTCCGTCTCTCCAAATCTGAACTCTCCTCTAGTTTCCCACCCAGGGTCTTTATTGCCCAGCTGCACATGTCTGCCTAGAGAGACACTTTCCCTTCCTTTGCAGCTGCTTGCTGTCAGCTGGTTTGTCTGTCCTCGGTGGGAACATTTAGGTTCAAGTCTCTGCCTGGGGAGTCCATATACAGCTTCGACTATTATTCTGATGGATCGTTTTAATTCTTTCCACTTTGATCCTGTCAGTTTCCACAACAAACAAGGCTCACCAGAAGCATTCCTGGGCTCACAAAGGCAAATGCACTTGGCTTTGCATCACAAGCCAAAGGCCCGAACTCTTCTGCTTTTGCTTCAAGGCTATTTTAACCCTTGGTTACACAATTTTCCAGTTAACACTTGGTACCTTCACTCCCTGCAACCATAGACATGTTAGTCTCCTCCAGAGAAAAATGCAGTGATTTCCAGCCTTTAATTAATTCAGGATCCAAGTGGCAGATGCAGTTCACACACACTGGAGCCAAGCCCTGGCTAAGAAGATTCTTTTGCTCCAAATGCTCCGCAGTTCACTAAGAGTAACTTCAGCTAATAAAAATAGCTCTGTCTCCTGAGTTGCCAGGAGCCATTTTAAATCATTTAAAATATTATCTCATTTAATATTGGCAAAATATTAAGGTGAAATAGGAATTATGTCGACTTCATAAGTGAAGAAACCTAGCAGTTAGAAGCTAAGCTTTCTGCCCAAGATTACACAGCCAGCCTGGAATGGCGTAGGGGTTTTAACCTGGATTTGTCTGGCTTCAGGGGCAAGCCCTAATGCTGAAATGTTAGATGTTAGACATCAGCACTCACTATGCTGCAGTAGAAAGAGCTCTTGATGGAGAGTAAAGAGGCCAGAGTCTCTGACTGTGGTCAGCTCCATCAAGTCCACTTTCTCTATGCCTTAATTTCACTACCTGTCAACTGAAGATTGAATTAAATCAGTTTTTTTTCCCAAACCTCAGTCACTCTATTACTCGTACCACTCATATCATTATTTAGTAACTATTCTTCTTTAATTCAATGTATTTTAAAAAACTAAATATTTTTAAATGAGGTAAACTTAAGTTAAAAACCAAATTGACCGGTTCTAAAGAGATGGTAATAATAAAAATAAGATGATTAAAAATAATAGCTTTAAATTCTAGCGAGACACTCTTGCCAGCCTAAGGCTCTAAGACTTAGGCTAACCTCATGTTAAATTGGAAAATACGAAAGTTAGTCAAAGACACTGCAGGTTAGTTAAGGTATATAGAAGACGTACTGACAAATACACACTGAGCCTTTCTCTTTAATGTAACCAGGTGGGAAGAGAGCCCAACAGGAAACAGCCTTCTCACTCCCTTACTCGATGTGACTTAACATTTTAGCTGTGTACTACCTCAAGTTACGTCACCTAAAATATTTTTGCATACAACCAGAAGTCCCCATCTCATATTTGAGCAGATGATATTGTTTCTTTCAGCATTTCCAGCTCTCAAATGCTTCAATTCTAATTAGAAAAGTTAATATTAATGACTATTAAATTTGAAACTTAATTCACTAGCACTCAGTGAGTACTTCCTGACCAGCAGAAAAAGGAAAATAGGAAGAGACCTTGACAATAAACAACCACTGTTAGCAATTTCTTCGAACAGCAAAAGAAATTACGACTTTTCTCTGGGAAGTGTCTTCAAGGACTACAAACCGTGTTGCCCCATAACCATGTAATAATTTTTGCATATTTGCCAGGGTCTGCACCAGTAGGTTTTCAAAGTGTGGCTGAAGTCCCTGGGGATGACCAATATCCTTTCAGATCAAAACTATTTTCATGATAATACTAAGATGTTCATGCCTTTTTCCCTAAGTTTTTCAGAGGCTACATGAAGTGAGATACTGCAACAGATGGAATGCAGAAGTAGACATGAGAATCCAGCTGTCTGCCATTGACACAAATATTAAAGAGATGTGCAAAATGTTAAACAATGCCACTCTTCTCACTTAATTTTTATTTGGGAAAATATAGTCACTTTTCATAAAAATTGAGTTGTGTGAACATATGTGCCATTGTTATTTTAAAACAAATATTTTTAAAGCTCTCAATTTAACTTCTAATGCAGTAAACACTGGTAGATATAATTCACATAAACAAAAGCTCTTTGGATCCTCGATAATTCTTAAGAGTGTAAAGATGTCCTGTAGCCAAAATATTTGAGAATATCTGAGACCATTATAAATAGCAAGTCTAGAGTACATCAGCTGGAATATGAAGTGAGTGAAGTCACAAGTAGTTCATGGGGCCCTGGGTGGCTCAGTTGGTTGAGCATCCAACTCTTGGTTTCGGCTCAGGGCATGATCTCATGGGTCATGATCTCCAGGGTCGTGAAATCTGGCTGCATTGGGCTCCATGCTCAGCGGGGGTCTGCTGGAAGATTCTCTCCCTTGTCCCCTCTTCACTCTCTAATAAATAAATCAATCTTAAAAAAAAAAAAAAAAAAAGTAGAGGTGCCTGAGTTGCTCAGTTAAGCGTCTGTCTTTGGCTCAGGTCATGATTTCAGGGTCCTGGGATCCAGCCCCGTGTTTGTTGGGGATCCCTGCTTAGCGGGGAGCCTGCTTTTCCCTCTCCCTCTGCCCATTCCCCCCACCCATGATCTCTCACTCTCAAATAAATAAAACCTTTTTAAAAATTTTAAAAAGTAGTTCATTATAAAACTACCTATAATGGGGAGGAGTAAGAAAGAGCCACACAGTTAGCAATAATGAATTATTATATTTAGTATTAATGAACAGTTAGCATTTCTCAAATGATCATCAACTCAGGGACATCATTTCTGATTGTGACAAGGGAAAGGTAACAAATTAAGAAGAGATATAGTAACCAGAAAATGTTTACATTATATACATATATATATACTATATATAACAGAGAAAGAACATTGAATTCCAAACATTGTGATTGCAGCAATGTAACACATGACTGTTAGTGCACAGGCCTAGAATAAGAATGTGGAAAATGGAGATTTGGCTTGGGAAATCTGCATAGAAAAATTGTTCTTTTATAAATTACTTTTTTTTTTATTTATTTATTTGACAGAGAGAGACACAGCGAAAAGAGGGAACACAAGCAGGGGGAGTGGGAGAGGGAGAAGCAGACTCCCAGCTGAGCAGGGAGCCCGATGCGGGGCTCGATCCCAGGACCTGAGCCGAAGGCAGACGCTTAACGACTGGGCCACCCAGGCGCCCCTACAAATTACTTTTAACAGTGTCCCCACATTGCTTATATAATCACTCTAAAATGGTAAAGTTTTATTTCTTGTCTGGTCAAAAAAACTGCTGAAAGGTTGGGACACTTAAAGCCATGGTTCTCTGATCACATGGTTGATTAAATCAACAAGTTAGGCCAATGTATCTTAGCTATTTTACTGGCTGAATCCCATCAATTGTATAGCCATAAATTGTGACTATCAGCTGAGACCATGCCCAAAAAAATATAATTGTCAATTAGTGTGTTTCATGTAGATAAGGCCAAAGTGTATTCATACCTATACTAAATGTCTCACTCTCATTTTGATTCTGGGAGCTCAATTTACAAAGAGAATTAACATTTCTCTTTATTTTAAGTGGTTTCTATGGATACCTTCCATGAAGCATTTCATTCTCATCTATCCAATTTAAGCTTCTTATTTTAATTTAAATACATTTTCCATTCCTCCAGAATTTGTATATGATATCTGCAGTTCATTTTCTGGATGTAAGCTACAAAAAGCATTTACGCACACAAAATTTTAAATTAATATGTTCAAAGGTTTAAAAAGAGAGAGAAACTCCAACAATACAGAAAGTCATAATCTCAGAGTTGGAGTTCTATTTTTATTTGCCTCATACTTGCTCAAAACCTGACCTGTAATCTAGAGAATCATGTTTTCTGATTTTGGTCTTTTGGATCATTATTGGGTGGTTTTATTTCCTTTCCTTTCTTGATCTTATTTATTGTTATACTGCAGTTTTCTTACTTAGCAGAGATGGGATTAAAACTTAAATTCAGTTAAAATTCAATAATAATTTAACAAATAACCGTTAGATTTCTACTTAGCATAGAAAATTTGAAAAAAAGTTTTTAAAGAATACAACCTCAGATAACTGACATAGTATTGCCAGCATTTGCTAATCAATAAGCACTTTTTTTTTAAATTTCCCTTTTCCAAGAAAAACTATATCATGTAAACCTGTTAGGAAGAGACTTGATGTCATCTCTAGCTACAAATCTTTCTTTTATTTATCTGTTATACAAATGTTATATGCCTCAGCCTAGAAACTAAAGTCTTCCACATATGATTCGAGACTCGTGCCAACTTTATCCACCACCCCTCCCTGCCCAGACCCACTATGCTACAACCTGGCCTACTGAGTCCTCCAGGAGGTGAGTCCCCTTGCTAACCTCTGGTTTTTGCTCTTACCATTCTCTCTCCCCCTTGAAATGCCTCCTTCAGTCTTCCCATTATCTGGTAACTGAAATCTTTTTTTTTTTTTTTTAATTGGTAACTGAAATCTCACTGAGACCCCCAAACAGATGATCAATACCACTCCCCTTTCTTGATCCTCCCAAATAGAGGTGGCCACTCTTCTCTTGATGGCCACAACCCTCTCATTATCCCATACACTGTGTTCTTTAAGATTCCTTTATGTATTTGCTTTATCCCCTACTTCATAATAAAAACTCCTTTAAAATTTTTATTATATTTTTAATAAGTAATACACACATACAATAATTATACAATTCAGAAAGCACCAAAGGATATTTGAGGAAACATGTCTGCTTCCTACCTCCTCACCAGTTCTCCTCCCCAGAGGCACATAAAGTTACCAATTCCTTGTGTATCTCTTTAGTGTGTGTGTGTGTGTGTGTGTGTATTTATGTACACAAATGGCAATGTATTTTTTTTCAAAGATTTTATTTATTTGAGAGATTGCAGAGAGAGAGAGAGAGAGAGCATGAGCGGGGGTGGGGGGCAAAGGGAGAGGGAGAAGCAGACTACCCACTGAGCAGGAAGCCTGATGCAGGGCTCAATCCTAGGACCCCAGGATCATGACCTGAGCCGAAGGCAGACGCTTAACCAACTGAACAACAGGCGCCCCATGACAGTGTATTCTAATGTTATTCTGCAGGGTAGACACATTATGTTGGGCAAGTTGTGCCTTATACAAGGGCACCCATTGGAAAGGGTACAGGGTATGAAATCCAGCCCGTGCTTCTCTTGCCACGCTGTATGCTCTGTGGTCCTGCTATGTACATTCTAAAGAAAGGGGGCTTTCTTCAAATTTCCACAAATGCTCCTTAGAGTCTAGCAGTGGTCCTACTGTGTATTTTTATTTCATTTTTAATTTTCACTTTATTGTAAAATATCTTTGTTGTTTTCTTCACTTTGCACTATTACAGGAAAGGGCTTGTATTATAAATTCATGTTCAAACACTGTCATCAGGGGAAAAGATTAATTTGTAAAATCTGTATTCAAGCCCTGGCCTATTTCTTTAGACTTGCCAATTTACAAGACATCCATGAATATACTAAGTTAATACTATTGTTTTCAAATAAAATATCCATGAAAAGACTTTTCAGAAGTCATGAAAATATCAATAATCATATTTATAATGGTTATTAGTCTTTTTTGAAGCAAGAAGTTTAAGAACATTTACTAGGCTAGGTTATTTGGAGTTTATTAAATCTAAAAAAAAATGTTAATGTAATAATTGTATCTCCCCCCCCCCCAAATTAGTCTAAGACATTTAAGGGGAAAAAAAGAAAGTATTATCTCCCCCCTAAGGACTCATTGGGTGTCAGTTGCAGAACATATCAAAATCCAAGACTCATATAGTTTCAGAAAAAATTTATTTTTAATGCTTCTCACTCCAGGGGTCCCTTTTGATGTATTTCTGCCCTCATTTCCAATAGTTAAATCTAAACCTGTGTTTCTTCTTAGAAAATTCATCATCCCACGTTGGAGCCTGAGATTTGCAAGCCAGGACCATAGCACCTGGATATGAGAACCCAGAGATTCATTCTTATACCCAACCACCTATTTGTATTTTATAAACCTATCTAGATTATAAACCTTAGATTCATCCCTCTAAGAACTTTATTTTAAATGGTCCTGTCACTCTGTTTGGGCATGTTCCATTTAGGTCAGCATCTCTGGAAGACAGGGGCGCCTGGCTAGCTCAGTCAGTAGAGCATGCAACTCTTGATCTTGGGGTGGTGAGTTCAAGCCCCATGTTGGGGACTACTTGGGGATTACTTTAACTTACTTAAAGAGATTACTTTAAAAAGTAAAATCTTTTTAAAAAATTAAAAATAAATAAAAATCAAGTAATGCGCCAGTCATCTTCTGCAAACCCAGTGCTGGCCTTTATGCCTATTCTTACACTCAGTCCACTTCCAGCCTCAGGCTTAGAGAAGAGTGAACAAGATGATGACAATGAAGATGATGAACAGAAGGAGAAGAACTATAAGCTTAGTGGTGGGCTTTTTCAGGTCTCCAAATGCCAGGGAGCCAAAAGTGCCCTGTGAAAACATCCTGCTTAATTTAAGGTAAGATGTAACCATGGCACAGTTTTCAAAAAGCATTAATAAGTATTAAGACATTATTGCCTTTCTTTACATTGAAGAAACCTAGAATACATCACTGTGGCATAAAAATTATGTTGAGCCGAAGGCATTTGAGAAGGCCTTTTTCCTTAACTCCCTTATCTGCCTGAGAGCAGAGCCTCCCAAAAGAACTCAAGAGAACTCAATATTCATAAACCCCCTCCCCCTTAGGAGCAACCAGGAAAGCTTGACTCTTAATCACTGGTGAATAGAAATCAGCACCACATCTAAACATATATTTTCACAGAACTGTCATATCTCCTAACCATTCTCATAAGGGCCCATTTATCTTTCCTAAAAGTCATTTGTTTTTCAGTAAGTGTCTTGCCCCCACCTTCCCTTGTTAAGATAGCACAGGAGCCCCAAATTCGAACCACTTCCCTGAGTCACATTTTTCTGTGAACTCCGATGTACAGTGTACATGTGTGAATAAGAATCTGTCTTTTCTCTTGCTAATCTGTCTTTTGTTAGTTTAATTTGCATATCCCCAGTTACTGAACCTAAGAGGATAGAGTAAAATCTTTTCTTCCCTGACAGTTTGGCAACAAGAATAGGATGTTTGGGATTCCCCACTTGCTCCAGAGATTAAAGCTGAGACCACAAGACCTCTGATGAAGGTGGCAACTTCAAAAGAAATAAGTTTCTTTTTCAGTCTATCTCCTGGATCCTAGAGTGCTAAGACTTTCCTTTTGCCTTTTCTTTCTAAATTTAGATTGGCAGGAGGAAATACTTGAAGGAACTAATTTTGGGGTACTGTAACCCTTGGGTGACTCTCAGTTTTGACTATTCTTTGATCATATATCTTTTCCCTACTAGGGATAGGCATTGTATCCTATTTACCTCATTTTGTGTCCTAAGAGCTTGGCTTGGATTCAGTGAGAGAATTTTCTCTGAGTTTCCACCTGCCAAGGGATATAGATTATTAGGCCTGCATCTGCAGTCAGCCAACCATCAGGTTGAAGGCCCCAGAAACTACAGAAATGTGGGAGTCTAGGCACCCGATTTGTAGCAGGTGCCCTCCTGACCATTGCCAGCTCTCATGGATTCGTCTATCTTTCCTCATTGCCTTGCTAGCTCGGAGACTGTCTGAGACAATAAGGGTCTTTCTTTCCCTTTTCTCTTTAGGGGTGACTTTGGATCATGGGGGTTGCATTTTCTGCACCCTTTTGGGGGTACCTTTTACATCCATGGGTAAGCTATAAAAAGGCTTATTGGATTGGGGTCACATTTTTTCTATAAACTCCCAAAATTATGTATATAAATAAAAATCTGTCTTTTCTCGTGCTAATCTGTCTTTTGTCAGTTTAATTCACAGGCCTCCCAGCTACTGAACATAAGAGGGTAGAAGAAAAGTTTTTCCGCCCTGCCAGCATCATCTCCTCCTAGGGAAATAATACTCACCCTTAAAGCCCAGCTCAAATGCTACATTTCTTCCTTCATTAGGACGTGTTCACCCCTTCTTCGAACATTTCAAGAGATTTGCTAATTCTTTTAGAGCATTTCTGCAAATATCATAATGATGTGTGCACTTGTCTTACTCCCTCATATTCTAATATATGTGTTTTAAAGGCAAAGACTAGATCTGCCCTATCTCTGGATGACCAGTAATACTAAAGACAGTATTTTGTGTATATGTAATGATGTCAGGTAGGAAGAAAACTTACCTAATGACCCCAGCATGATGAATCTGAATAGTTCCTAGGGTGGTCAGTTCTTACTGACCACCTTAGGAACTATTCTCAGCCTTAGCTACCTCATTTACAAAATGAGAAATCTAGAACCTATGTGGAAACTTTCATTTTCCCAGCAATTAGAAGAGCCATTTCATTTAAGCATCTAGCAGAGAGTCTAGGACATCAAAGACAAGCAGTAAAGTTAGTTCTTCTGATCCCTCACACCTACCTGAACACACACCTAAACACTGAGGAAGCTCCACAGTCTTCACATCTGGATCCAACTGACTCTCTCTTTTAGGAGCCTGCCACCCTCTCTCCTATCCACTTGAAAATTCCCCCAAATAAGAGTTTCTCCTAATAGGCAACAAATGATGGGCAAAATCCCTTCCGAGGGCATACAGAGTCAAAATGTCAGGACTTCCAGAAATTGCTGTGGTCTTGTTCTAGACATACTGTTAGATTAGCTCGTCAGTAAGCTTAGTGTCTCCTCGGTCAGCTGAGAGAGAGTGCTGGAATGATGGTGGTGGTGGAAGGAGTTGAGCTGGTACAACTGGGAGAGGAGGGATGGAAGAGGTGACCATACAAGAGGGTTGCACCACCAAAGGGAGGCCTTCAGTAATAACAACAGTGTCATTTTTTCCTCTGGGAATATATATGAATGTGTGTGATTCTGTCCTCTGTATGAACCTGTGAGTCCATGTTCATGTGTGCAGGTGAATCACGCAAGAGACATCCATGCATCCATTCATCCGTTCACCTGTTTCATTTTAATGAAATTAAATGAGGTTTTCAAAGTGCCCCAGGGGTGCCTTGGTGGCTCAGTCTGATGAGCATCTGACTTGATTTCTGCTCCGGTCCTGATCTTGGGTCATGGGATCAAGCCCCTCACAGGGCTCCAAGGCTCCAAGCTCAGGGTGGAGTCTGTTTGGAATTCTCTCTTGCCCTCTTCCTCCACCCCTTCCCCTGCGTGCGCAAGCTCCTGAGCGCTCTCTCTCTCTCCCTCTCTCCTTCCGCCCCCCCAATAAATAAATAAAATCTTTAAAATGCCCCCAGGTACTGGGAGGAAAAAAGATAAGATATCCTCCACTCTGACTACAATTGGTTAATAGTCACTGTTCTATGATAGGTTAGCACCAAGCACTAGGTAACTTACCCAGGAAAGAGCTGGAAAAAAAGAAAGAAGCACTAAACAGGGAGTTTTTTTCTCTGCAGTTTCTACAAATACATTTAGCTTCATATATTCTCCTCCTCATCCCCTCCCCACCCCAGGAATTCATTTGGAAATAGAAACAAACTTAATGAGGGCGCCCCGGTGGCTCAGTCGTTAAGCGTCTGCCTTCGGCTCAGGTCATGATCCCAGGGTCCTGGGATCAAGTCCCGCATCGGGCTTCCTGCTCCTTGGGAGCCTGCTTCTCCCTCTGTTTCTCTCTGTCTCTCATGAATAAATAAATAAAATCTTTAAAAAAAAAAAAAAAGAAACAAACTTAATGAGATTTTTTTTTCTTTAGACATGCGCTGAAAAGCCAGCGCTCTGTAGCATTTTCTCTCTTTTCCTCCACCAACTTCCAGTAAGCAAAATAAAAATGTCTTCTAGCTACAGCATTTTCCCTTGTTAGCTGTGGTAGGTTGTAGACTCTGAGACAACAGCACCTAGCGCAGAGAAGTCTCAGAAAATGTCTGCATGATGGGAGTTAGTGAAATGGTCTCATTTGTAAAACGGAGATACCTCCTCCAGATTCTTGGTGCTGTTTTGAGAGTAGCCTTACCCTGAGTCTGGCCTTGAGAAGCACTTCCTACATGATAGATGGTATCGTTATTATCATTATTAATATCAATCCTTACAGTTTAGTGGATTATACCAAAACATTTAAAATATTTAGTTTTGCTTTTAAAGTAAGGAGAGAGAGAGAGAAAGAAAAAACATTCAGGCCATAATTAAAACCACGTGGTACACTCCACAGCTGTTTTCCAGACCTCTGCAAGAGCACTACATATTGTTTCCTCCTCCTAGCCAAATTCCAAGATCTAACAGTTACCCCCAGGAGAGAACATTCCATTTCGGGCAGTGGCCATTATCTTGCAAATCTCGGTTATCTAAACAAATTGTCTCCTTGGCTCCCCTGAAGGAGTAGATAACCACACCTGAAGACAGGACAGGCAGGCCCTCTGCCATCTACGTAAGATTCCAGGCCCTTGGGTCACAGCCTAGTGCCTGAGGCAACATCAGCTTCCAAGGGCTGCCTCGCTCAGAACTCAAGACTTAGACTCCTTTGCCTCCTAGGCATTTGCTGACCACAGAATTCCCCGCTGCCAGGTCTCTCGGCCCGTGTGCAAACCAGTGTGGTTCCCAGGTCTGCTCCTAAACCAGTGCCGAGATCTACACTCTTAAGACAAAAGGACTGAGTCATCTGCAAATGCCACCCTTGGATTCGTCATTCATATGGGAAGTGGGTTAGTCATTAGCATTTGTGAGGAACATCTGGAAGGCCACCTCAGGCTGGGAGACTGATTTTACTCACTCACCCCAGCCCTTACCGTAGTGGGTTCTTGAGCCCGACAACAACAGAAATGAGGTTGGATCCAAAAATCAAAGGCACAGGCAAAGCTTGACTGGGGTTAGAGCTGGAGCTGAAGGGAGACACAACAATAACAAAGTAGTTATGGGGGCCTCCCACAACAGCAGGGAGGCCCTGCTTACCTAGAGAAACTTCCCGCTCAAGCTCCCACTAGGTACAACACGCGAACCAGGGAGAGGAAAAAAAATACTTTGTCCTGATTGGTCAATATCAGTAGGCAACTCGGGCGGCTCCTTGGTGACTTTTGGAGCCGGGGGTCCTCTGCTTTAAGTCCTTTGTCTATAGGGTCCCGCCCTGGCCGCATCCTGGTCCGGCCCTGTAAGAGAAGTGGTTTAACAACGGCCAACAACAAGCGCCTCAGGTGCGTAATGTTTTTCACATGGGGCTTGTCCCCATGGTCCCTAACTGTCTCACAGTTACCCGGATTTTCATTTTGAAAAGCTGACTCCTGGGCCTGATGCTATAGTTCTCCCAGTTCAGAAACATCTCCGACGCAGTAGGTGCACAAGATACATTGTTTCAGTTAATGAAGAAAATGTCATTTGGGTCTTAACCTGAACGAGGACATTTACCTTATCTGGGTAGAAGATTATGCTTCGCAAGATAGCTAAGTCTCTCAGGTTACCCATTCAGAAAGAAAACATGTAAGGAAATTATGCCTGGCAGGCAGTAGGCATTTTTAAAAAGCCTGCTTCACAATGTAAGACCAGAGGGAACATGAGTATAAAACATAAATTATATATATGTATTCTTTATGTAATTGAAAACTTTTATGCATAAAAAAGACTAAAGGAAATATGACAAAATGCTAACATAAGTTAACTTTTCAGGTTGTGGGAAAATATGTCTGTTTTTCTATATTCTATATATATTCTGTATTTTTCCAAAAAATTCTCAAAGTTAAAAGAAGAGGATGTTGCCTGGATTTGGTCACCTAGAGGATATGGATTAAAGGACACCAAAACTCTTTCATAAAGGCAGGAGTGACTTCTGCTGACTCTTTTTCAAAATACAGGCTGGGGTTGGGGCGTCTGGGCGGATCAGTAGGTTAAGTGTCCTACTCATGATTTCAGCCCGAGTCCCGGGGTCTGACTCTGCTTGATGGGGAGTCTGAGGATTTCTTTCCCTCTCCCTCTGCCCCTCCCCCCTTTCTCTCTCTAAAATAAATAAATCTTTTAAAAATATACACACACACACATAGGCTGGGTCCTTCATCCCTCACAACACCTTACATGTCATTTTACAAATGAAACCAAAAAATGAGGGGCAGAAAGGTTAGTTAACTGGCTTAAGATCACACTGCTGTAATCTGGTTGACCAGGGCTTCAAACCAAGCCGCCTGTCTTCAGAGCCCTTCTCTTTAACCACTATCATTATGAACTGGAACCATTGAAATTGCCGTCACAGAATGGAGCACCAAGAATAGCCCTGTCTCCGGTCTTCTTCCTGGAGTCAAAAGCTGAGCTGGAGAGTTTTATGTTTTCTCTAAGGCAGTGTTTCTGAACCTTTTTTTTTTTATCATCAACTTCCTTAAAGGGCCCTTCTAGACTTTTTTTTTCCTGTCTCCTCCCATAAACGCTTAATACCACAGATATGCTGTTTATCTATTTATGTACTATGAAGTGACACAGACCATTGTAGTATCTGGTTTACTCATCTTCTAAGAACCAATTTTCACCTCCTTGGCAATAACATCCTCCATTAAGAAAACATGTTCTGAGTAAGGAAGCCAATGTCAAGGATTTCTCTAAGGGCTTTTTTTTTTTTTTTTTTTTTTTTAGGGACACGGAGAGAGAATCCTAAGCAGGCTCCATGGCCAGCAGGGAGCGAGCCCAACATGGGGCTCAATCTCACAACTCTGCAATCATGACCCGAGCCGAAATCAAGAGTCAGACACTTAACCAGCTGAGCCACCCAGGTGCCCCTGCAAGGCTTTTATATTGCCACTGCTTATCTACACGTTACAAAAATATGGCATGAAACAAAAGCTCCTACCTAGGCTGAAATCACAGGAACCTCAGCAATGGAAGAATTTCAGTTCTTTCTCCCCAGCTTCTAAGGTGGTGTGTTTGCAGGGGGGCTGCTGGTGTGTTCTGAGAGAATGGGGAATGAGTAACACCAAAGTGACTGCCTCAGAGCTGGAGATTCCAGTTGTCCTTATTATACAGTCAGTTTTCAATTACGTCTGCTAATGAGGTCCAGCAATAGGATGGGTAATTAAAATCCACAAAGAATTCCCAAACCTCATTTAGAAAACTATTTCAAGCTCCTTCTTGAGTCTGTGAACACGTTAAGAACCAGACTGGGATAACTGTTCCTTTTCTTCTATTGTTTCCAGACTCAGATGCAATAGGAAGAACAATCATGCCAGGTTCAACTTGTATTCATTTACTCAAAACCTTCTCTTTACCAGGCACTTTGCACGTCCCATTCGCCAAGGTGTCTCGTTAAGCCCATAGGCTCCATATGTGGTGAGTATCATCCTTTCTATTTAAAGATGTGAAAACTGACTTGCTGGAAGTGCTAGGAAATGGCAGAGTCAGGGTTCGAACTCAGGTGTTTCTAATTCCAAGTACATTCCTTTGTGGTATTTTCAAAGCCTTATGGAAAATCTAGAAAGACCTGGAAAATGTTCAAGTCAATGAAGTCAGTGCATTTTGAATTGTTGATAAATTCAAATGTCAATTATTTGAGCTTTAAAGTTAGACAAACTGATTTATTTCTCTCTAATCATGTGTCCATAAGCATTTCTTATGGCTTTTGTGTTTCATTCAGCATTCTAATTAGTAAAACTGTTACAGGGAGGATTAGATGATACAATGTTTCCAAACACCCAGTACACCATCTGCATCAAAATATCCTGTTTCCTGCCCCATCCATTAGTCCTCATATCATTTCTTTGCCTTTTGTCCTATGCTGCCCTGCATCGTGACCTCTCATTTTACAGTATCTGTCTGGCCTTCTTAGCTGAATCATAAGAACTCTGGGATCATGAGCTGTTCTTATGAAGGTGGTTCTCAAATTTTCATATTTGTATTTTTCAATGTATGAAATTGCATACACTACACACTGACATTCCTAAAATGACAATTCTAAGCTAATTTTAGCCTTCTACACATCACCCAATGAGCAAGAATTTGAACTCTCAAATGACAGCGTCTCTTGCCAGGATGGCAACAATTTTTGTTTGTTCTGTTATGTGTATAGTTTATTGCATTTGTCCTTCTAATTTTATAACAAGTGAAAAACAGTAACCAAAAAAGTGATAAATAAGATTGTGAGATGATAAAAGATATCCCCTAAATGGCAGATCTATATCCTCAAATGGATGTTTATTGAACTTCAACCCAAATCTGCATTCAACTTTGAAGGGTAAGAATGAATGAAAGGTCATCATGAAACGTTGAGAGTCTTCTCTCAGACTCTGCCTGAAAGGACAGAGTGGTGGTAGGAGACATGTAGAAATCTTTAGATTATGAATTGTGAATCTGTATAAAAATCATTGCTTTGATTCAAACGCCCAGAGGAATGCAAGGCTGAGAGAGAGATTGCCAGGGGTAAAGCTCACATAGATTCCTGGGAATGAATGCCAAATTTCAATTTCCTTTGATGAAAATTTAAAAAAAAAAATGATACCATAAAATCATCATTATAAGCTCCTACTCAATCTCCTGCCCAAATGCATTCACAAATCCTTTTTTGCACAATAAAGTTTTCTTTTTTTTTCTTTTTAAGATTTTATTATTTGACAGAGAGAGAGAGAGAATAAGCTGGGAGAGGTGGGCGAGAGGCAGAAGGAGAAGCAGACTCCCCGCTGAGCAGGGAGCCGAATGCAGGACTGGATCCCAGGACCCCGGGATCATGACCTGAGCCAAAGGCAGACCCTTAACCGACTGAGCCACCCAGGAGCCCCATAATAAAATGATTTCTTATTTCTATTTACAAGATGCCATGTTTAGAAATTAAGTTCTTCACAAGCAAAAGTATCTGTTTTGTTCACTGATGTACTCCAAGCACACAGATCCTTGCACCAAGTAACACGTAATAAATATTTACTGAATGTAATTCAAGTAAACTGAAGTTGAAATAAGATATTACTTTATAAAATTATTTACTATGTTCAGTTTTCTCTGTGTTTAATAATCATGTGAGCCTTGTGTGACCCAGGAGTTTAAGAACATCTAAAATGGAGAATACACTTAGGATTTTATTATTTTTGCTCTTGGGTCCAGAAAAATACTGGGTTAGGTTCTGTCTTGCATTAAGCATGCAATATTGATCAAGTCACTAAAGCTGAACCTGGTTTGTTTTTTGCTTTTTTGTTTGTTAGAGGGAAAGAAAGAGCGTGGCAGGGGCACAGGGGGAGAGGGAGAGAGAGAATCTCAAGCAGACTCACTGCTCAGTGTGAAGCCCAATGCAGGGCTCAACAAAGGGCTCAATCCCATGACCCTGAGATCATGACCTGAGCTGAAATCAAGAATCTGACACTTAACCGACTGAGGCACCCAGATGCCCCGTGAACCTGGTTTAAGATAGATAAATAGCAACATATTTATATAGTAAACTATTTATTTATATATCCACCTCACAGGACAGCTTAAAAGAATACAAAAAATGAACCAAAACAAATCCAATAAACTGAATAAAGAAATATCTAAATACATATATGTTCTAAGAAAATATGGGTTAAATGAGAAGATATTACAAAGAAAAAAGCCTCAGTTTTTTTCATTTATAAGAAATGGCACCAACCTCACTGGTTAATGTGAATATCGGATGATTTCACATGTTATTAACATGTTAAGTTTAACACATTTTAGACCTTTTAGGTGTAGTAGTTATAATCAAAATCTTAAAGACGAGTAGGGTAACTTCATGTTTCTACCTACACACAATTGGTGGCATGAATTTCCCCTCTGCACTGTAATCTTCATGATGGGTGTAGATGCTCAGTGCGTTTTCAGTGGGTTTTACTGAGGGCGACATATAGTATGTGGCGGATGATCTGCAAACATGGCCACCAACAACCTCTCCTATTCCCACACGTCTGCTGGGTCTCTCATCTAGAAGTAGTCTATTTTCCTTTCCCTTAAATCTGGGAGGGCCTTGTGACTTGCTTTGACCAAGAGAATGGAACAGAAGTAACACTGCACCAAGTTTCGTGGCGCATTGACACTTGTGTTCTCACTCTCTTGGGAGCCCTGAGACACCATGTAAAGGAGTCCATCTGCCCTGCTGGACAGAGAAGCCATATGGAGAGAAACTGGCCTGGCCATCCCTGGCCATTCCAGCCACCCCACCTGGAGCTTCAGACACGTGAGTGAAACTAGCAGAGCTCTTCCAGCCCAGGTGAGCCACCCCAGCCAATAGGATACGGAGCAGAGATAAGCTGCTGCCACCAAGACCTGCCCAAATCAGAGATCATGGGCAAAAACAAGGTTATTGTTATTTTAAACCACTAATTTTGAGGATGTGCCTTATTCTGCAATTGATCAACAGTTCCCTGGGTAGAATGATAGCCTCAGAAGGGGCTATCCCATAGTGATAGTTTTGTTTGTATCAGCTTTTACCTCCTGTCCTGAGCAACTGCCTCTTTGTCAATTACCACTCCACTCTCTGACCTATCTACTATCCATGGATTTTCAAGGAAGATCAGTGATGTTGTGGAAAAGGCCTCAACCTTGGGTTGATGCCCTCAGAGAAGACTACCAGATGTGAATACTAGGTAGGCGAAGATAACATTTAAAACTGAGTTGTTTGGCAATACAGAAACAGAAAGCAGGGCCCTCTATAGACCAAATACCAGAAACTGGATGTCACAGTGACTTGTTTGCATTAGGCAAAAAGGAAGGAAGAGGACATTAGTGGGTCCCAGTAGACCCCAGTGAGATGTTGGTACTGCACAGGAAATACAACCTCACTTCCCTTACAAAGTGATAAAGATTAACACACACACAAACATGTCCTTTTTAGTCCCAGTTTTAATGTATTGTACAATCAATATTTTAATGAAAAGGAAAAGAATAAAATAAGCCACAACTATTTCCATTTGCCAAGTTCCTTTCCAGTCATTTTCCATGTGCATTAACTGTAAGCCCTTATTTTTAGCTGGTTAATTATCCAGCTTCTCTTGCACAGGCCCAAAGGCCAGTATGAACCCCAAGCAATGAGGGAGGCAGGAAGGGGAAAGATAAAGGAACGGTGCTCTTTATCTCCACAGAGGCATGGAGTGAAGGTGTTAATGATTAATTTATTTCTCCATGTATTGACTCAATGAACAGTATTGCAAGTATTTCAAGTACTTTCCACTTTTTAACATTCTTCAGCTGTGTAATTACTTGTTCATTGGTCTTCGGCCCAATTAGACTGTACATGGCCAGATCTGTTTTATCTAATTCACTACTGTTTTTCTAGCGTGTAATATAATGCTTAGCACTTCAGAGGCATTAAGTAAATATTTGTTGGACTAAAGCAGGAGAATTGCAAGTCTAGAGAACACATTTACCAAACCAGAGATGGAAAGGAAGAAGTAAAGAGAAATGGTGGTTGTTAAATTAAATAGTGTCTGAGAGTCTATATATTAAAATGAGAACATGCATACCCTAATGTACTTGAAAATGAATGTGGTCTATTTGATTAATGCTGCTAGTTAGGATTTGGGTCTTCTGGAAAAAAAAAAATGATGAAACCATCTCCAGAGACATTGTGTATTCAGTTCATTTAATATTTATTATTGAGCTTCTTAACTCAGCATCCTCAAGGAGACCAAAAATGATCATTGCAATATGCAGAGTGATACTCAGGAGGATGGGGTAAGAGCACTCCCCACTCTCCCAGTCCCAGATAAATCAACATAATTGAGTTAAATTTAGATATTCTCCTAAGGGGTGGAGCAAGTACTCCAGAATATTTGGAAAGGAAATATCTTTTCTTATCTCTTTCTCCATAAGACTTTGGCAGAGGTTTAAAAAGGAGGTTTGCTATCACAGGGAATAAAAACCATATAAGTTAGGGTAGAGGTCAAAAAGGGACCCCCAAATTCAATGCTTAAACAAGATACAATTGTATCTGTTCTCTCATAATGGTCTACAGGTAGGCATCAGGCTAAGAGATAGCTGTGCTCTAACAAAATAATTGAGACCTAGATTCCTTCCATCCTGTTGCTCCATCATCCCCTACTAAAGCAGTACTTCTCAAATGTTAATGTTTACTGAAGTCACCTGAGGATCTTGCTAAAATGCAGAGTCTGGTTCTGTGGGCCTAGAGTGGGGCCCAAGATTCTGTATTTCTAAAAAGCATCCAAGTGAGGGTCACCTGGCTGGCTCACTTGGAAGAGCATGTGACTCTTGATCTCAGGGTCATGAATTTGCAACCCCTGTTGGGTGTAGATACTAAAATAAATAAGTAAACTTAAAAAATAATAAAAAGAAATAAAAAGCATCCAGGTGCTGCTGATGCTGCCAATCCAAACACCACACTTTGGGTAGCAGGGCCCTGGGGCACTGTCATTAAATGCATGGTCAAAGCTCGGTGACTGGCACATCTTGTTTCCTGCTCTCAGGAAGGGAAGAGAACAAGTCCAGGGCAAGAAGTTTCCTTTAAGCAAACAATGTGGAAATAATATACACATCTTCTGCTTACATTAAATAGTGAAAGACAGTAAGATGGCCACACCTGGCTTCCAGGAGCCTGGTAAATGTGCTTCCTCTCTAGCCAGCAGCCACATTACCGGCCACAAAGTGTGGAAGAGAGGGAAAAGGCACTATCACCATAGGAAAAGAGAGAATGAATACTGGGGACCAGTTAGCAGTCCGTACCACAAAAACTAAGAAGGCAGGAGCTTATATTTAAGCAATAGGATGAAATGAAGCACCAGGAAGTAGGATATATGAGTTAGATATTACTCTGAAACCAATGAAGACAGCTTTAGTAAAAAGCTATTGGATCAGGGGCACCTGGGTAGCTCAGTCATTAGGCATTTGCCTTTGGCTCGGGTCATGATCCCAGGCTCCGGAGATGGAGCCCCGCATCGAGCCCCGTATTGGGTACCCTGCTCAGCGGGAAGCCTGCTTCTCCCTCTCCCACTCCCCCTGCTTGTGTTCCCTCTCTGTCTCTCTGTCAAACAAATAAATAAAATCTTAAAAAAAAAAAAAAAAAGCTATTGGATCAGAAGTCAAGGGGCACTGATAACCGTCCATTTTCAGTTTTCAAGCCCCAGTATGCTCTGCCTGAATGCCCTCTGTGACTGGTTCCTGGGGGTGCTGGCAATATGACAGCCAAGTGGGAACAACTCAGAGATTGTTTTAGAAACACCAAGTAGACCCTGTTTTAGAGACACCAAGTAGAACCTGCCTGTGTTTTGAGAAAACAAATGTAAACCAAGAGAAAGAACGTAACTAAGAAAGACATTAGGCCAAATATGAAGATAACCCAAATTAGGAACTTCTGGACATATTTAACATGAATTTATATCCCTACGACTGTCAGTTTACCCAGGACCTATTTTGAAATTTATGTGTTTCTGACAGCACCAGAAACACAATTCATTGTCCAGCCTTCTGGTTATGACAAATTGTCTTAGAACCTTCAGTTGACTATCAGTTTTAACAACTTCCAGCAAAGAAAATTACATAACCTTTTCTGATATCCCCACCCCATTACAACATTTAATTATCCTGTATCTTATGCAAGATCCCTTTTGCATCTAATCTAGTTACAGTGACTTTTGAGATTGAAAGTGCCATTGTTGGGGCGCCTGGGTGGCTCAGTTGGTTAAGCGACTGCCTTCGGCTCAGGTCATGATCCTGGAGTCCCTGGATCGAGTCCCTGGATCGAGTCCCTGGATCGAGTCCCGCATCGGGCTCCCTGCTCGGCAGGGAGTCTGCTTCTCCCTCTGACCCTCCCCCCTCTCATGTGTGCTCTCTCTCTCAAATAAATAAATAAAATCTTAAAAAAAAAAAAAAAAGAAAGTGCCATTGTTAACGATGAGGCCAGGATAATAGGTGTAAACCAGGACTATCCTGGGTAACCCAAGAATATACAGCTAAGTGTAGGTAACACCTATCATATATTTTTCTTTATATATATTCTTTATATTTTTTCATATAAAATAACATATTTATATAATTTTTATATATGTATATGTATTATTTCTTAAGAAGAAATGGGGAACATTAATTGTATTAGTAAAGCTTTTAAAGATTGCAATGAATAGTTGCAGATTGCCTTTGGTAATGAGAGTTTGTTCTAAGTATTTTAGGTAATGAAATTAACATGGAGGTGTGACTGGAGAGCTGTACAGTCACTGTTGGCTCTAATCCTGTACTTTCAGCAGATTAGAGTTCAGTGTTTTTTGGAATATAGTCTGGGTTCCACGTCTCCCCCTCTCCATGTGCCTTTATTGGGCAGTGATTTTGCCAAGTCCTCTCGGGTGCCTAGGCCTCTTTCCTCACATCAAGCCCGTTCAAGTTTGCTTTGTTCAATCAATAGTACCCAGGGAACAAGGATGATTTCACTCATTGAAAATGGTGTCAACTTTATGTAGACTTTTTGTAGGAAAAAAAAAAAAAACTACTTGAGGATCCTTCGCCTTGAAGTCACAGCGTGCACATAGAACATTTCTCTAGCCAAACAAACTCTGTGTTATATATTCACACTTGTGCTTTTCTTTTAAATACAAGAAGCATACAACTGATTGAGATATTCAGAAAGGAAATAACATCCTTTTTTTTTTAATCTCTTTCTTCACATGTCTCTGGCAGAGGTTAAAAAGTAGATTTAAATTGAAGTCCATTATGACCATAAAGCTTGTTTGGTCATTTGATAACTCCTATGTAGGACTCTGTTACCAGAAAAAGCTGGGAGAGTGAGTGTGATGGGCAGACAAAAATGCAAATACTATCAAACTGGGCAAGTGATAAAAGCCGATAGAGTGTTGTAGAATGTGTATGGAGCTTAGCCCAGCTATATTGGCCATCTGAGCAGGAACTGCCCTCCAAGATGAGAGTTTGGGTTGTGTCTGGAGAGGAATGTTACATGGAAGGTGTTAACTCAGAATCACATAGCCTAGAGAAGTATGAAAGAAAACATTATGCAGGAAAGGGAGCTAAGGAAAAAAATGCTGCCTTAAGCCACAGAGACTCAAATGGAAGCATAAATATGGTAATGTGTAAGATAAAGACAGTGAAGTGAGGAAAGCGGAGCTGGGTGGTCAAGGTCAGGCATTTCTGTATAGGACTTTTTAAATATTGCACATTGGGTAGAGAATTTTTCTTTTAAATGTGGGTTCTGGTTTGTTTCACCATAGTGGAAAATAATCCTTAAACAAGTTGAAAGGTACCAAATAAGATGAATTTGTCATTTCGAGGAAGTATAAACCACGTCTTGAGACAGGAGGTCGCTTCTCTAGACTCCACACTGCCTGAGCGAGAGGCATGAAACCCACAAGGAGGCCACAAGGAGGCAAGACTGGTGGTAGGTAGTTGGGAGGAGAGCTGCGCTTGAATATTCGCCCCTTCCCCGCTCCACCTAACAATGCCAGCGCAGTCAGTACCCTTTAACTGAGCAGCTGCTCAGCGGAGTTGTGATGTCCAGTATTTCCCTGTCCCCCCCCAAATGTAAACCCAGCCTGAAAGTCCAAGCGTCCCTCTTACCTCTGCACAGGAACCAAGCCTAGGAGTACAATCAAACCTAAGGACCTCCTTTCAGTATTTTCCACAACCAAATAAACTTTTGTTTATTCAACTTGTTGTTGTTTTTTTAATTAAGTAGGCTCTATGCCCAATATGGGGCTTGAACACATGACCCTGAGATTAAGGGTCACACGTTCTACCGACCAAGCCAGCCAGGCACCCCTGTTTATTCAACCTGTTAATGGCTAGACCCAATGAGTTCTCTTAATTGTATTCCCTTTCAGGACAACACAACAGGACCCATCGCTGGGATATGAGAATGAGCACCTATAGTTAGCCAACTTGAATCAGAGGTACAGAATGCAGCTACTAAGCATGGGTCAGGGGCGTACTGTGGCAGAGACTGAGTAGCTATTCACCAAATCTATTTTTTCTCCTTCCTGGAACATTTTCTAGCCTTGTTCTAGCCTTGTTTGTAATTAAATGTGATCTACTCTTTTTAGTGGCACAGATTCTCTCTGGAAAATATGACAATCTTCCTCGGTTTAATTTATGAACTCAGGCAATGAGACTGAAATCAAAATTTGCCTTCATGGCAGAGATGAGTGGTTTATTGAGAACTCTGAATATTAACAGTCGGTTACAGCAACATTAGACAAGGAACAGTTAAGACATGCTAGCTCTCAGGGACTTAATTAATTTCCACCATTAAAATGATTATTTCAAACTAGCAACCCTCCTAATATTTCAGACTCTTAGGGGAAAAGCCTCTACTGACTTTCTCAACAAATGCAAAGTGTTTATGACTTTTTCCCTAAGAATTGAGGCTAGAAGTTATTAGAAACCTTTTAATAATAAAGTAATAGGCATAACTGCAATAAAATCATTTTGTGTGTGTGTTGCATATTTTAACTAGATATTAATACCATCTATGAAAAGCAGAATAGCCTAATGTTTAAGAACACAGGTCTTTGTCAGAATCCTGCATCAACTCTTGGCTTTGCCAATTACTAGTGGTAAAACCTTCAACAAGTTATATGACCCATTTGAGACTCCATTTCCTCATCTGTAAAATGGGAGTATCTCATTGGCATGTTATAATGATTATACAAAATGGAAAACTACAATTTCTTATTCAAAACCCGAAGACCAAAAGTGTTTCAAAATGTAGAGAACATGTTTACAAAGGAAGTATGGTGTACGTAGTGTATGTTATAAAATACACCCAACAGAGTCAGGAGCCTACTTCAAAATCAAATACATTGTGGGTGCCTGGGTGGCTCAGATGGTTGAGCATCTGCCTTCGGCTCAGGTCATGATCCCAGGGTCCTGGGATCGAGTCCCGCATCGGGCTCCTGGCTCAGTGGGGAGCCTGCTTCTCCCTCTGACCCTCTCTCCTCTCATGCTGTTTCTCTCTCGCTTGCTCTCTAAAAAATAAATAAAATCTTAAAAAAAAAAAAAAATCAAATACATTGTGTTAGTCAGCTATTGCTTCAATATTTCCACATTCACAAAACACCCCAAAACTCAATGGCTTACAGAAGCAATCATGTTTTTCTTACTTACAGGTCTGTGGGTCAGCAGGGATGAGTGCTTCAGGCTGCAGGTCACCTGGGCTCAGCTAGGATTGGCTGTGTCTGATCCAGATTGTAGTTGGAGGAGGCCATTCTGCATCTCTTCTCACTCTTCTTGGATCAGCAATTTCCTGGGGCAGGCTTTCTCATGGTAAATCATAGGAAGGCTAGAGACAAACCAAAGTCAGATCTCACGAGCACAATGCCATTTACCTGTGAGCTCCTGAAAGTCAGGAAAGCCATGTGATAGATCATGTTCCAAACATCTGGCATAATGCCTGGCCTGGCATAATAGGCACCAAGTAAATATTTGTTGAACACAATGAATGACCAAATGAGTAAGCTACACATAAGTAATTAATGTATCCTAAACATGAGCCTTTAAGATAGTAGTTTGTGAAATTTCCAACAAATCACATAGTATTTCCTCTCTGGTCCTTTTACTTTGCCATGTCTATTCCTAAGTGCTGCAGTAGGGATGGCCTCCTCTCTGCTCAAAGCAAGCAAAAGCTACTCCTAGTGCCTGATTTCTAATGTTCTCCACAGCGCCTGGCTGTTTCAGATTTCATCTACTTCTTTTGTGGCCTTTACAGAACCTAACAGAAGCTCCAGATGCATAGGAGGCACATAAAAAAAATACTTAGTCAATTGGATTACAATGTCCCTGAAGCCTGTGGACCCATGGAAGCCAACTGTGAGAAGGCTTAAGGAGGTAAGCCCCAGGGACATTCCTGCCGTTCAGTTAGTACATTTTACCCACTCCTACTCTGTTCTTGCTCTGCTTGAAGAACATCTGAACAATTCCAGGTGTGTTCATTAAACCTCACATTCTCCATTTATTAACTAATGCATTACTACCATGTTTTTAACCAGAATGAGACCATTCCTTAGACTTCAATAATACTCTCCTAAAAATAAAGAAATGTTGGCATTAGAGTTATACTAAAGGCCAACTAGTAATTAGTGACTGCCATTTTTTTTTATTCCCTTAGTTATCTGAGAATCATGTTTCTCAGCAGATATGAAGTTGGGCTGTGGACTTGTGTTTAAAGTGGAATATTGCCCAATAATAGTGCTGTCTACTATATACTTATCCCTAACCCTTCTTGCCTAGATTGTAATTAAAAGAGAGGGCTATTATAACTGCATGGTATTACTTGTTTCATGTTACAGTAGGTTGGTTGATGTCTTCTTGAAAAATAAAGAAGTCAACTTTAAGCTGAGGGATTTTTCTAAATACCCCAAAGCAATTCTTGTGTGTACGAGATTGCGATTTCTCAAGTTTGGGGAGAAGATGAAATAAATCCAAACGTTTCTGAAATAAAAATAATAGAAAACGATACTGCTGAATGACTTGCAGTTGAACCAGACAAGAGTCAAAATGAATTGCATTTATTTTTCAAGCTAGATCATGAAGAAATAGTAAATCAAAAATAAGTAAAACGAGAGAAAATTTTATGCTCTCAGAGATTTCTTGGTGATTTTCTGGGACTTTAAAAACTGACACACACACACATACAAAACCGACACAAATTTCCCATTGCTTTAAAAAATTAACTATTTTATTACAATAATAATAGAGATTTGATATTTTAAAAATTAACAGAATAGAAAGGTGTAAAGTAAAACAAAATTTCCCTGCCTTCTATCCTCTCTGCTCTGTAGTCCTACTTTCTGGAGATAACCACTGGTAATATTTTCTTCTTTTTATAGCCATTTAAAATATTTCACTTTTACTATTTGTATTAGTTTGCTAGGGTTGCCATAACACAATACCACAGACTGGGTGGCTTAAACAACAGAAATTCATTTCCCCATAGTACTGGGGCCAGAAGCCTGAAATCAAGGTGTTCACAGGGTTAATTTCTTCGGAGGCTTCTCTCTTTGGAAGGCAGCTATGCTCAACACTATACCACCAATGCTGGCTTCGGAGGCTTCTCTCTTTGGGTTGTGGATGGCTGTTCTCTCTCTCTGTCTTCCTGTGGTCTTTCCTCTGTGTTCTAATCTCCTCTTCTTATCCAGACATGAGTCAGATTAGATTAAAACAGCCTCATCTCAACTTAACCACCTCTTTAAAAGCCCTATCTCCAAATACAATCACGCTCTGGGATTCAGGGCTTCAACACATCAGTTTTGGGGAGACACAATTCAGCCCATAACACTATTAAAAGCAATACTATAGGGCACCTGGGTGGCTCAGTTGGTTAAGCGACTGCCTTCGGCTCAGGTCATGATCCCAGGGTCCTGGGATCGAGTCCCGCATCAGGCTCTGCTCCTTGGGAGCCTGCTTCTCCCTCTGCCTCTCTCTCTGTCTCTCATGAATAAATAAATAAAATCTTAAAAAAAAAAAAAAATGGAAGAAATTGCTTTTTAAAAAAAAAAGCAATACTATAACAAAACTGGAATTCCTATACATATATCTGAAAACTTTTGCCCGTATATGAGAAAGATCAATTTCAAGATGGACATCAAAGGATATGCTCATTAGTAATTAGGAAAGATACTAATACATTTTCTATAAAAGGTTTGTGATAATTTATACTATCAACAATACATAGAAATACCTATTTCCCTTCAGCCTTGGACCTACTTAATCTTTTAATTTTTTAACCAGAAAAAAGAAATACAGAAAAAAATGACTATCCTTGTTTTAATTTGGACACTTTAAAATATTAATATGGCTGAATATCTTTTCTTATGTTAATTGTCTAAAATATTTTTCCATGAACCCTTATGCCCATTTTTTCCAGTTATTTATCTTTTGTTTATTTATTTGTGAGAATTTTTGTATATTAAAGATGATTTGGGGCACCTGGGTGGCTCAGTTGGCTAATTGTCTGACTTCAGCTCAGTCAGGATCTCAGGGACCTGGGATAAAGCAGAGAGCAGGGCTCCCTGCTTGGTGGGGAGTCTGCTTATCCCTCTTCCTCTGCCCTTCTCCCCACTCAGGCTCTCTCTGTGTCTCTCTCTCAAATAAATAAAATCTTAAAAAAAAAAAAAAAGATGGTTTGTCACATGTATGGCAAATATTTTTTTTAATCTATTTTTGTCTTTCCTTTTGTCCTTTTTTGCTGTATAGAGGTTTTTTTTGTGTGTGTGTTTTTTTTAAGATTTATTTATTTATTTATTTGACAGAGAGAGAGAGACAGCGAGAGCAGGAACACAAGCAGGGGGAGTGGGAGAGCGAGAAGCAGGCTTCCTGCCCAGCAGGGAGCCTGATGTGGGACTCGATCCCAGGACCCTGGGATCATGACCTGAGCCGAAGGCAGATGCTTAACAACTGAGCCACCCAGGCGCCCTGTATAGAGTTTTAAAATTGATAACAATTTAAAATATTAAGATATAATTTTGGATATAAACTTTTCCTGTATAGCTTGATGGCTTTGAAAATACTCAGAAAGGGCTTTCCCTTGCCAAAATTACTTATGAACTAATATTCCATGTTTTCTTGTAGATATTTTATGTGTTTGTTTGTTTTTCACATTTTAGTATAGAAGGTAAAGAGGAAAATTTAGCTTTATGTTCTTCAGGCCTTTGGCCAATCTTACCAGCATTGTGTATTCAATAATTCATATTGCCTCATTTACTAAAGTGCAACTTTTATCATTTATTAAATTATGATAATGAGGATGATTTATGGATTTTCTCATTTGTCTCATTCATCTATTTGGTCCAACATCAGGGAAACACAATTTTAAATATATTATCCATTATTCCCTCATGATTCTTCTCTTTTAGAATTTTTTTCTTATGTGTATTTTTATTTATTTTTTTATTTTTTTAAGATTTTTATTTATTTATTCATGAGAGACAGAGAGAGAGAGAGGCAGAGGGAGAAGCAGGCTCCCAAGGAGCAGAGAGCCCGATGCAGGACTCGATCCCAGGACCCCGGGATCATGACCTGAGCCGAAGGCAGACGCTTAACCATCTGAGCCACCCAGGCGCCCATCTTATGTGTATTTTTAAATATAAATTTTAGTGTCATTTAGTTCAAGTTTCAAGAAACCCTCAAAAGCTTTGCTCATATTCTTGATTGATTCAAAGATAACTGATGTCTTTTAAAATATTGAGTCCTATATCCAAATTAAGGATGTCTTTACATCTATTTAACTTTTTTTATGTACCTCTGAGGAATTTTAAATTTCTGTGCTTTCTTATTCATTCCTAGAATTTCATTTTTTTTTTTTTAAAGTAGGCTGGCTCCACACCCAGCATGGAGCCCAACACAGGGCTTGACCTCACAACCCTGAGAAAACCTGAGCTGAGACCAAGAGTTGGATGCTTAACCAACTAAGCTACCCAAGCACCCCAAATTTCAACTTTTCATAGTAACTGTGAATGAGACATTTCCTTCCATTCTGTTTTCTGAGAGAGAATCATTATTCTAAAGTAAAACAATTGACTTGACTTTTATATTAAATTTGTGATTGTCATTAATGAATTCTTTTATGTCTTGAAATAATTTTTTTGAGTGGTTTGTATTTTTAAGATTTATAATTGTATCAATTACAAATAATTATAAGTTTGTTTCCTTCTTGCCTCATTTTTATTCTCTTATTCAATTGCATTGGCTAGCATTTCCAAAATAAATACCAAATAATAGTGGTGACTGTTCAGTTCAGGCTTGCACTGGAATTAGCCATTACAATAAGACAAGAAAACAAAATAATAGCTATAAAGTTTGGAAGGCAAGAAGTAAAATTATCATTATATATATGAGAAGCTTGCTCATGTAAAAAATGAAAAGAATCTACAAATAAACTATAATAAATTAATTTTCAATTAATTGTATTTATATATATCAGTACCAAACTAGAAAATAAAATTTTTATTTTTATTTATTTATTTATTTTTAAAGATTTTATTTATTTATTCATGAGAGAGAGAGAGAGAGAGAGAGAGGCAGAGGCAGAGGGAGAAACAGGCTCCCTTCGGAGCAGGGAGCTGGATGCAGGGCTTGATCCCAGGAGCCTGGGACCATGACCTGAGCCGAAGGCAGACCCTTAACCGACTGAGCCACCAAGGTACCCCTGAAAATAAAATTTTTTAAATTGCCATTTATAATAGCACCCCAAATCCAAATATTTAGAAAGAAATCTAACAAAAGACATGTAAGACCTGTTTCCTAAAAATTACAAAATATGACTGAAAGAATCTGAAGAAGATCCAAATCAATAGAAAAAATCCTGTGTTTATTGCTTGGAAAGTTTAATATATGAAGATGTAATTTCTTACAAATTAATTCATTGCAATCCTAATCAAAACCCAGTAAGTTCTTTTGTAGAAATTGACAAGATGATTCTAAAATTTACTTGAAATTCAGAGAACTTAGAAGAGTCAAGGCAATTTTGAAGAACAAACCTGGGATACTTACTGTATATCAAGGATTTGTATGAAACTTCAGTAATTGAAACAGTCTGATGTTACCACAGCCTGAGTAAGTAGACAAATGGAATAGAATAGAGATCCCAGAAGACCTGCACAAATATGGTCACCTGATTTGCTATATACTGGCTACTGCAATTCAGTGAGAAAGAAATGATGCTGGGTTAATTGGATATACATACGGAAAAATAATTTGAGATGAAACATACTCTTCTATATGGAAGTAAAACAATCAAGCTTCTAGATGTAAGCAGGTGAATATTTTCAAGACTTTGGGTAAGAAAAGATTTCTTAAATGAGCATCAACAAAAACCATAAAAGGAAAGATTGATATGTTGGACTTATTTAACATTAAGAATGTCTGTTCATGAAAAGATAAACTGCAGACCAAGAGATAATATTTGCAATATGAATCCTGAAAAAGGATCTGTGTTTAGAATATATAAAGAACTTCTGCAAATAAATAAGAAATCAACCAATTTAAAAATGGAAAAAAGACTTGAACAGACATTTCACAGAACAGGATGTCAAATGCCCAGAAGTCAACAGCATTAGTCATTAGGGAAATACAAATCAAAACTCTGGTAAGATATTTATACATCCCCACCAGAATGGTTAAAATTTAAAAGACTGATTATGCTAAGTATTGATAAAGATGTGGAACAACTGAAACTTGCATTGCTAGTCTGAGTGCATGTTGTCATACCTACTTTGGAAAACTATTCTACAGCATCTATTAACATTAAATATGCCAGTGTATCTATAGCCTAGCAATTCCACTTTTGCATATATACCTAACAGAAAGGAATGATTATGTCCACCAACAGACATACAAGAATTCTTCCAGCAGCTTTATTCACAACAGCCAAAAACTGGAAGCGACTCAAATATCATATAAATTGTAATTTATTTACACAATAAAATAAAACAGTGCTACATGCAATAACATGGATGAATCTCACAGATGTCATGTTGCTGGGTGGGAGGGTGGGTGGGAAACAACAGTCAAAAAGAATATAAACACATATTATAAAGTTCAAAAACAGGAAAAAACACCAACGGTGATAAGTGTGAAAAGGGATTAGCACTGGAGGATTACTAGGAAGAGAGCAGAGAATCATCCTGAAGTGATAGAAATGTTCTACATCTTGGGTGTTTTTGTATCTCATATATGTATTTGTTATGGCTGAATTATGTCCCCCACCCAATTTCATATGTTGAAGTCCAAACCCCCAGTACCTCAGAATGTAACTGTATATGTAGATAAGGTCTTTACAGGGTTGATTAAGTTAAAAGAGACCATCAGGAAGGGGCCCTAATCCAATATGATGGATGTCCTTATAGGAAGAGGAGGAGTCACCAAGCACATGAAAAAAAGACCATGTGAAGAGGCAGTAAGACAGAGGCCAGGCGAGAGGCCTCAGAGGACTTGAACTCTGCGAGCACCTTCCAGCCTCCAGAACTGTGAGTAAATAAATTTCTATAGTGTAAGCTACCCAGTCTGTCCTGTGTATTTTGTGATGGCATCTGTAGCAAACAAAGATAGTATTCACTTGCATACATTCATCAATGTATACTTGTATGGTTTATGTAGTTTACTGTGTGTAAGTTACATGTGCAGGAATCTAAAAAAACAAAGTTTCCTTCTGTCAATCAATCCAACTTATCCCCGACACATTCTACTTGTCATCACAAACCTGTCTCACAGTTCATCCAACATTTTCTGCATGGCTCATCACTATTTCTGATTGTTTTTTAACCCCACCCTAGGCTTTTCAAGCTACAGCCTTTTGCTCTATGTTTCCATAACAAGGAGAGAAATGGGGAGAGGGTGTGAAGTTAGTATGATCTTGTTATTTTGGACACTTCGGTGAGCAGCAACCCTGGATTTGTGCCTTCCTCTCCTTGTACTTCTGCTTTCCCAAATGAAAAATCGTGATAATTATAATTGGACAGACCTCCAAGGTTGTGAAGATTACTGAGATATTATCTTAAAATTGTACAGAATTGGTGCTATACAAACACAGGAGAAGGTGTTATTATTCTCCATCTAGTAATAAACATGGTTTCAAATGATAGCTTTTAAAGATCTATAATCATAATAAGAACATCACTTCTCCACCCTTGTTATGTTCCTATCTCCCAAGGCCATAGGTCTCCAAAGCAACCTGCTAAAGACACACGGACAGACCACTTCTTCAGCTGGGTGTAACAGCTTTAGAAGTTACTGTTCCTTGATTTTAACCTTGCCCATCTATATTTTCCTTTTTGTCTACCTGGAGAATACCCTACTTGTCTTCTAAAACTCATCTAGAGTTGTGCTTTTCCCTAATATAAAAAATCAGTCTCTCTTTTTTTTTTTTTTTAAAGATTTTATTTTTATTTATTTGACAGAGAGAGACACAGCGAGAGAGGGAACACAAGCAGGGGGAGTGGGAGAGGGAGAAGGAGGCTTCCCACTGAGCAGGGAGCCCGATGCAGGGCTCGATCCCAGGACCCTGGGATCATGACCCGAGCCGAAGGCAGACGCTTAACGACTGAGCCACCCAGGTGCCCCCAGTCTCTCTTTTTCAAGCTTTCTGATGCCAGTGTTCCCTCAGGTGGCAATACCACTCACAACTACTACTACTACTATCCACTGTTGCTGCCCTGAGTGTTACCTTGTTTGAAGCATGGATCAAATTTCTTTATGTACATTAAAACTGAAAGCCTTGATGGCAATCATATGGTGGAGGTACTGTGAAAAAGAAGCACAAACAGTTTAAATGAATTTCCTAAAGTCACATAGGAAGTAAGTGGCAAAACCAGGCTTTGAACAAAGTCTGTCTAGCTCTTGAATCTGTTCTCTTAACCTCTCTGCAATCTTACCTGTCACACTTCATTTTATTTGTTAGCTTCATTGTCCTTTTCTGTTTTCTAGATTTTTATTTTCTTGAGAGAAGAAACATTTTTTTGAAGTATTTAGTGTCTTGCATACAGTAGGCATTCAATAAAGGCTTGCTGAGTGGATGGAAGATTGAATGAGTAAAGAGATCCTTAACTTTTATACTGGAAAGGTACCTGTTGTTAATGATCTGAGAAATCTAAAATGCGAAGGCGTTCTGAAACAGGCTTTTAGAAGAGTAAATGCATACTTTTTGAAGGGAGTATTCACTTCCAGATTTTTCCGGGTTTCCAGTTTGAATTTTACCTGACTTTCTTTAAGCCAAGTGTATTTGCATAGGTAATCAAGGAGAGAAATAGCACCTGCCTCACAGAAGGTGTTGTGAGGATGGAATGAAGAAATACATGTAATATATTCAGAGCAGCACCTGATACGTAGAAAACCTGAGGGATGTTACTATGACTGTTGTATGAAACAAAGGCAGAAGGGAGTAACTGTTAAGTTACCCATTGATGGGGTTCAAAGCCCAGCTCCAGTGTTTATTAGCTGGGTGATCTTGAGTAAATTACTAATCCTATCTAAACCAAAGTTTCCTCAGTGTCTAAAATGGAATAATAGCATGTATCTCAACTGCAGTGACGATAAAACGTTCTAAGTGATATATACAAGAGTACACTTAAGACTTTAATCCTTAATAAGGTACATACTTTTATTATACTATTTTAGTTCTAAGTGTTATATACTTAAATATTCTATCCATCCATCCATCTCATTTCAAACAGTGCTCATTACATTGTAAATATAAGTGTTTGGCATTATTATGGTAATGTATTATTTATGTGACTTGGCAGATGATATTCTCAGTATCTGTTGATTACATTTATAAAAGAGAAGTCTAGGATGATTTCTTGGTTTCCATGTGGGTCTCAGGATAGCCAGTACTTTGAAATAGGTTATATAAGAAGAGGAGGGGCGCCTGGGTGGCTCAGTTGGTTGGGCGACTGCCTTCGGCTCAGGTCATGATCCTGGAGTCCCGGGATCGAGTCCCGCGTCGGGCTCCCTGCTCGGCAGGGAGCCTGCTTCTCCCTCTGACCCTCCTCCCTCTCATGCTCTCTGTCTCTCATTCTCTCTCTCTCAAATAAATAAATAAAATCTTTAAAAAGAAAAAAGAGGAGGAATACCACAGAATCATAGCTTGATGACACCACCTTAGGGTCAACTGGTCTATCCCAGTGAATATGTTATAAGAAGAAAGACATAAGCTAGATCATGAATTATACACAATAATGTACAAAGAAATGTCTTGATGAGTCTGGGAATAAGAGATAATCCAAAGTAGTTAGATCTTAGAGTACTCAGTGAGATTTTACTAGATATGGGCTTTATTTGTAGGCTTTATTGTAGGCAATGAGAAGATATTGCAGAGTTATATTCAGAAAGTGGGGAAAACAGATCTGTATTTTATAATGATCACACTTTGGAAACTGTATGCAGACTGGATTATCTATAGTAAGAAACTAGAGATTGGAGATTTGATAGGGAAGGTCTTCAGTAGTCCAAGTTGGAAAGATGATGAGGCTCTGGACTTGCAGAGAGGTGGGGGTGGGGGTGGGGAGAAGAGGCTAGCTCATGTATAAGGGAGGTAGAATCTGGTCTGGATAACTGATTGGATGTGTGGGTAATGAATCAAGGATGGCCTTGAGATATGTAACTTAGGTGACTGGTTGGGGAGTTGGGCCATTAACTAAGATAGCAAAGGCATCTGGTTGATTTGGATGTGCATGTAGTGTGTCTAGGCAGAGATGTCTAGGAAGTGACTGGCTCTGTGAGTCTAAAGTTCGGGTAAAAGGCCAGAGCTGAAGATACAGATTTGCTTTAGATGCTATGGGAAGAGGTGAGGTTAAGGAGAGAATAGTTAGGAATATTAACGTTCAGGAAGTGGGCAGAAGAAACAGCCGATGAGAGAGAGAAGGGGACGTTAGAGAAGTAGGAGAACCGAGAGAACAGAGTTATTGAAGTTGAGGATGTGAGGAGAGATTTTTTTTTTTTCCCAAAAGGATGAGTGTTAAGTTTCAGAGACATGAAGTAGAATGGACACCAAAGAGGTCATTGGTGATCATTGTCAGAGCAGAGTCAATGGAATGTTGGGTCTAGAATCTAAATTGTCTGCAGGGGGTCAAGGAGGGAATGGGAAGTGAGATTATAAAGCCAGCAAACATGAACTGTCTTTTCAGAAGTTTGATTTACAATTAAAGGAAAGATGCCAGTGAAGATTATGAATTAAGGAGAATGCAGGGTTCAGAAGGATATTTTTTAGGGTGGAGAAGATTTGGAAGATTGAGGAAAGTTATGAAAGAAGATCATTAAAGAAGTAAGTTGTAGAAGGTGATGGAAGATAATTAATAATAGAAGCTAACATTTACTGAGTGTATACCATGTGCTAAGTACTTTATCTAGTAAGTACTTTTCATGTGCTAACCCATTAAACAAAACATATGCTCTTAACTTCTAGGCTATGCTGGGCAGCTCTCTAAAATAGGTCTAAGCATAAGTACAGGTAGATGTGCTTAAGTAAAGGTGGATGCTTTGCCCAAGAGGTGGTTCATTGTTTCCCTGAAGATCAGGCACAGGAAAACATTCATCAGTTTGGAGGCTGAGAGAGTTTATACCTGGTGGCTCCTTCTGACCTCCCCAGTAAAATAGAACATCTGTTTTGAGAAGGAGGTGAAGAGGCAAAAATCTGGAAGTAGCAAAGCTCTGAGAGAACTGCTACAAAGCCTAGGATTCCACTAGAATTAAATAAAAAGATTTCTGAATAAGACAGTCTTTTTATCTTAAAAATTTTGTGAGCTGGTGCACCTGGGTGGCCCAGTCGGTTAAGCATGAGCCAACCTTTGGCTCAGGTTATGGTATCAGAGTCCTGGGGATCGAGCCCTCCGTTGGGCTCCCTGCTCAGTGGGGAGTCTGCTTCTCCTTCTGTGTTCTCCCTCTCTCTCTTTCAAATAAATAAATAAAATCTTAAAAAAAAAATTGTCGGGGCGCCTGGGTGGCTCAGTCGTTAAGCGTCTGCCTTCGGCTCGGGTCATGGTCCCAGGGTCCTGGGATCGAGCCCTGCATCGGGCTCCTTGCTCAGCAGGGAGTCTGCTTCCCCCTCTCCCACTCCCGCTGCTTGTGTTCCCTCTCTCACTGTATCTCTCTCTGTCAAATAAATAAAATCTTTAAAAAAAAAAAATTTGTGATCTACTGGAGTAGATAAGACAAGTGCCCAAATGGGGTCTGGGGTAGCATGTATAAAGGGACATAACAGACATAGCTGTATGAGCATTCACCCAAGGTAGATATTGTATCTGCTTATGAGACAAGAGAATCACAAAGTATCTCAAAGTATGTGTGATACTTGAAAGATAGTTTCATCAGGCAGTCCTGAAGGCTTACTATCCCAATCTTTCCAACTGACAGCAGGGTTGTTCAGTGAGAGAGAGTTTTCAACAGGATTACAGGCAACTGCGGTTGAGGGGAACTTAGCATCATGGGAGTGGCAGAAGAGGGGAAAACATACCTTTTTTAAAGCAAACACGTTGAATTTATGTTTCAGGCCCTGTTTTAAATACTTGACACAAAATATCCCATTTAATCTTTATAACAATCATATATGGGAAGAGTATTTAATTTTTTTAAATTTATTTTTATATTTTTTAAGTAAGCTCTACACCCAATGTGGGGCTTGAACTCACCACCCTGAGACCAAGAGTCGCATGTTCTACCAACTGAGCCAGCCAGGTGCCCCAGGGAGAGTTTTATTATTATTCCCATTTTACAGATGAGAGCACAGAGTGACAAAAATTACCCTAACTAGCCTAGGCACACACTAGTAAGTGCAAAAGCTAGGATTCAGACCCCAGACCCAAGCCCATGCTCTTCCCTGCCACACGATGCTGACTCCAGAATGGGGAGGACCTTGCTCCCCAAACCCAGGACAGCACCTCCTGTCCTTTCACTTTCTCCATCTGAGGTCTCTTCCATGCCTCTCACACCAGTGATTCTTCAGGACTTACTGTCTTGGCAAATAGAGCTACTGCATCATGCTTTTACATATCCGAGATTATAAATTTTGTGAAAGAGAGAGCATATCTGTCTTTTTTGTATTTGTATCCTAGCACTTGCTAGATACCTGGCATATGGGAAACATGTAATAAATATTTATGAAAGAAATGAAAGAAAACATTGTCAAGTCATTCAGCCTTCAGATTTCTTAGAGAAGTAAGGACATATATCAGAAATTGGGAATTTTTACCCTCAGAAATTTTTACATGAAGATGAGTAATATTGATCAAGCGACTTGAAATCTTTGGTAAAGAGGGTCTTTATCAGGGATTCACAGCATGACAACAAAATAAAGAACCAAACAAAAGTATTTTAGGAATCAGTTTGCAGGTTAGCTAGGCCAAAACTAATTTTGTACACTGAATCTTCTGCTAACACGTATGTCTTTTGCTAGCATGTATTCTTCAAGAAAGTCCTCCAAACACTGAAATTATGCTTAATTACTTTCATCAGTCATTTGACTTGAAAATTGATCTTCAGCTTGGAAAAGCCCTGATGGCAAATACTACCAAAGAATGAATTGCAAAGATTTAAGGCTTAATTGGAGGGAGTTTGATCTGAGTGGGAGTGAAGTGATGAGGAAGAAAACAGCTGAATGTATGAACAAAGGAACAGCAAAAAAAAACGGTCTCAGAACTGGCAGGAAAAGGGGGTTTCTGAATGAATGTCTCCTGAGGGAAACCTGGTGTGAAGCCCATCTGCACACCAAGGACTCGATTTCTCCTAGGTTTCTTCCTTTTGGTGAGTTGAAAGGGCATAGCTGATATAAAGGAAATAAAAAGCAAGGCTCTGAAGTGGGCTTTCTAATGTAGGCTGCATGAGGGCAGGGCCTCTGTCAGGCCCACTGCTCTTCCCCAGCATCTAGATCAGTTTCTGGCACTCCTGGAGCTCAATACATTTTTGGTGATTAAAAGAATGAACGGCGTGTTGCAGCTCCCTTAGAATCCTCAGCTTCCCAGTGTAGTAGCAATGTGGCCAAGGGAATATTCTGTAACTTCTCTGAAGCAGCTTTCCTCTTCTGAAAATGGTAAAAATAGAGGTGCCTGGGTGATGCAGTCAGTTGAGTGTTGGACTCTTGGTTTCTGCCGGGGTCATCATCTCAGGGTCATGGGATTGAGCCCGGTGTGGGGCTCTGTGCTCAGTGTGAGTCTGCTTGGGATTCGCTCTCCCTCTCCCTCTGCTCCTCCCCGCTATGCTTTCCCTCTCAAATAAATAAATCCTTAAAAAAAAAATAAATAAAATAATAAAAGTAGTACTTCCCTCATAGGATTGTTGTGTGGATTAATGGTGATAATATATATAAAGCATGTAGCAGAGTACTTGGGCTGAGGTTAAGTCTGAGTCCTTCTTCCTGCCATTGGCCATCTGTGGGGGGCCTTCCTGAACCCCTGGATAGCCAGGGAGCATAACCATTCATTCATTTAACGAACTTTGTGCACCAACTCTGTGCCATCACGCTGAGTGCTGTCTACACATCACCGGATCATTGTCCAAGAAGGTGTGTCTTGGCCTGTCCAGGCTCTCCTCCCACTGCCACTCTCCATGGGAAAAAGCAGATGGAGAGGCACTGGTGAGCATGACTAAGTCCATGGTGAAATGGGGAGGGAGCACAGTCATGAGGGCAAGGGATGGGAGCAGAAGCAGTCTACGCAGACCCCATAAATCTTACACTGTGGAAACTGGCATAGAGAAAAAGACCTCGTCCTGCCTTGGCTCCAGGAATCAAGCACATGTGATCTTGGAGGTTGAAGCATTGGAGCATCCAGCCCTCTGCAGCAGCCTCTTTCAAGCCTGGGAAACAACAGGGGCCTGGCTGGCTACTTCAAGTTGTCAGCTGCCTCCCACCAGAAGCCTCTGGAAACCTATAAAGTTTTTTTATCTTCCCCTTCCAAGTTGCCTGGGTTCAAAAAGCAATTTCATAAGAGATAATAATTAGGGGTTTTATAGTTCTTTTCTCTCTTTCTCTCTCTCTCTCTTTTTGGGAACAGAAACCTCCTCCTTTATAACATGCAGAATGTTTGTTCAATGCCCACTCTGTGTCAGGCTCTGTGCTAGGCGCTTTGTAACATTTGTCTAATGCTCGCCATGACCTATGAAGTTGCTATCAGCATCTTTAAAAATTTTTTTTTAATTTAAAAAAAGATTTTTTTTTATTTATTTGAGAGAGAGCACGAGTGAGGGGAGGGGCAGAGGGAGAGAGAGAGAAGCAGACTCCCTGCTGAGCAGGGAGGCCAACATGGGGCTCGATCCCAGGACCCTGAGATCATGACCTGAGCCGAAAGCAGACACTTAAAGCAACTGAGCCACCCAGGAGCCCCAGCATCTTTTTTTTTTTTTTTTTTAAGAAATTAGAAAAGTAAGTCAGGTGCTTTGTAACATTTGTTTAATGCTCACCACAACCTATGAAGCTGCTATTATAATCTTTTTTTAAAAGAAATTAGAAAAGTAAGCCTCAAAAAGGTAAGTAATTGTCTTGTTTATTTACACAAGTAGTAAGATTTAAAGCTGTGACTGAATAAGGCTCATGTCTGAAATGTATGTGGAGTGTCAAAGAAAAGGGGTAAAGGAGACCCACACACGAGGGTGCTGATGTGTAGGGAGGGAGTGGTGGGGTATTCATTAAACAATGTCATAAAAAAAGATCAGGTTAAAGTACTGATATTTCAAGCCCTGGGTTCTGAATAGTTCCTACCCAAGGGTAGTGTGTGAAAGGAGGTGCTAGAAAAGCTCTTGTATTTACATACAAAATGAGACAATGGGGCTCAGAGAGAAAGAAGGGAAGGATGGTTCTGAAAAAAAGGAAAAGAAAAGGATTTCAAAAGAAGCTGTGAATATATATATTCATGTATGTCTACTGAGTGAAAAGTGCTGCTGAATAATAAGAGTATGAACCCAAAGTGCCTGCTCACATTCACAGGCACTGACTATAAGAAAATATCAACAACAGAAGAGTGCTGGGATGCCATTTATGGGTAAAAGCTACTTATGAGAATGAGAAGACTCAGAGTGGGATTATTACTCATGTTAGGTCCCTCTGGGAAGTAAATTAGGTGTTTGAGGAGGTAGATGCAATTCTTTTAGATCTCTGCATTACCTTTATTTCAGTGACAATAATGGAATGCTGCCCTTGGCTTCCAGACTGGGCTGTCTCAACTCCAGGAACTGAGCCCTTCTCTGTGCAAGGTGCAGTGCTGGGGCTCTGAGAGAGACAAAGGCTCAGGTCACACTTTCCTTGTTTTTAAGCAGCTTGCAAACCAGGGTGACAATACAGCACATATATAGATATATGTGCAAACGGCAGCCCAGGGTATATATACCAGATAGGCATTTAGTCAGTATATGCTATATAGGAACTGGAGCGTGTCTGTGTGTGTGTGTGGGGGGGGGGGGGGTGCTGGTTGCAGTTAATTTACCTTCACTTATTCATTTATCCATCCATCCATTCATTCATCCATTCCATAAATATGCATTGAACATCAATATGATCTTCCATAAGACAAACCCTTCAAATAAAAACGATGGATAAATCAGGATCTCCAACTTAAAAGTCTAGTGAAATGGACTTGGAATGATCAAATGCTGTTGGAAGAGTTGGATTGCACTCTTAGATTATCTAGTCTCTGGGACAGTCTATCTAAGGACCCATGACAAGTGCTTTATTGATGATCAGAAGCATTTTTTAGAATAGACTGTTTCTAGGTTTCAAGTTCACTGAGTGTTGCTCAGAATCCCATACTAGATGTTGGCCTTACTAGTGCCCTTGTCAGGTAGTTAATTACCCAGACCGCTCCTAAAATATACTTCAAAAAATAATTACAACATGATAAAATTTTAGAGCTGAGGAAGAACCAATTAATGATCAGTTTTACTAGTTTTTAATGCAAGGTTATTGATTTCCCTTAAGGATTCTTAAATATCATTATCATCATCTCTTGCAAGATTACCATGAAGCAGGTACTGTCATTATCTCCATTTTACAGATGAGAAAGCTGAGCTTCAGAGTGCTGGGTGACTGGAGTGGCTCACAGTGACATATAGCAAGTGAGGGGCAGAGCTGGGGTCCAGGCTCCATTCCCAAACTGGACAACTCACTCATGCTCTTTTCTGCTTGTCTGTGTTATTCCCTTGAGAACTAAGGATCTGACAGTCACTTTTAATTTTTAAAAAGGTATAATAGAAATGGTAAATTTTTCTTAAAGCAACTCATGGTGATGAATACTGAAAGTGTCTGTCCCACATTCAGTTTGGCAATATTGGTAATTGCATGCAAGTTAGAAGCATTGATTAGCAATTAGAAATATCTCTTTTTAAAAGTCTCCTGGGTGGCTCAGTTGGTTAAGCATCTGACTCTTGATTTCGGCTCAGGTCATGATCTCAGGGGTGTGAGGTGGAGCCCTGATTGGAGCCCCGTGTGAGTCCCACCTCAAGCCTCATGTGGAGCCCCATGAGGAGCCCTGTGTTGAGCCCTGTGGAGCCTGCACTGGGCATGGAACCTGCTTAAGATTCTCTCTCCCTCTGCCCCTCCCCCCATGTGCTCGCTCTCTCTCTCAAAAAAAATTATATATAGCTCTTTTTAATTAAGTGCCCTTTAAAAAAAGGGGGGGACCACCTTTGTGGGGAACCAGTATTTTATTTCAAGCCTCTCATTTCCAGATGGGGAAACTAGAACGAAAGAAGTGAGGCCAGTTACTCTGAAGAGATGCATTTGGGAGCTAAATGAGTAGAGTGTGTTGTAACATTTGATAGAAAAATGAGTTGAGGAGCTCACTAATGTTAAATAAATACAGTAGTCCTCTTATCTGTGAGATGTATGTTCCAAGACCCACAGTGGATGCCTGAAATCTCAGATAATACCAAACCCTATATACACAGTGTTTTTTCCATATGTATACCTATGATAAAGTTAGGTACAATAAGAGATTAACAACAATAATTAATAAGAGAATAGAGCAATTATAACATATAGTGTAATTAGAGCTATGTGAATGTACTCTCTCTCTCAAAATACCTTATTGTACTGTTCTCAGCCTTCTTGTGATGATGGGAGATGATAAAATGCCTACATGATGAAATGAAGTGAGGTGAATGACAAAGGCATTGTGTCATAGCATTAGGCTACTCATTAACCTTCTGGCAATAGGTCAGGAGGATCACCTGCTTTCAGACCATCAGACCTCAGTTGACTACAGGTTAAGTAAAACCACGGAAAACTAACCCGTGGATGGGGGCGGGGGGACTACTAAACACATTCTTGTGGATTCAGTTCATATTTGAAGTGCATAGAACACCATTTCTTTCTTCTTTTTTAAAAAAAGATTTTATTCATTATTTATTTGAGAGAGAGAGAGGGAGCAAGAGAGAGCACGCATGAGCTGTGTGGAGGGAGAAACAGACTCCCTGCTGAGCGCTGAACAGGGAGCCCTACTCAGCCTTTCTGATCCCAGGACCCTGAAATCATGCCCTGAGCTGAAGGCAGATGCTTAGGCTGAGCCCCCCAGGTCCCTCCCATGTCTTTCTTCTTAAATAGTGAAACATAGTATCAAATGGAGAGTAAATCTTGATATTGAATCCCATCAACCTTAATTTAAAAAAATTCCTTGGTATTAAAAAGCAATTCTACGGGCGCCTGGGTGACTCAGTTGGTTAAGCGACTGCCTTCGGCTCAGGTCATGATCCTGGAGTCCCGGGATCGAGTCCCGCATCGGGCTCCAGTCCCGCATCGGGCTCCCTGCTCAGAGGGGAGTCTGCGTCTCCCTCTGACCCTCCCCCCCTCTCATGTGCTCTCTCTCTCTCTCAAATAAATAAATAAAATCTTAAAAAAAAAAAAAAAAGAAATTCTAACCCAAAGGCATCATTATTATTCAAATGTGTGGAAGTTGGCAGCTTGCTGAGATGAGAACACAGAACGTGGAGTTAACTAGCAACAGAGGTGAGAAGGGCATTCCTATGTCTGTTATTGATGCCCTGGAACCTACTCCTGTCAGGGGAAACAAAAATGATGTAAGCCTCTGAAAAGATAAAGAAGGAAGGCAAATAAGCCACACTCGTCTATCTGTGTTTGGGTACCAAACGCTTCTGACCACTACTGTTGACAGTAGTTCTGTCTGCTTCTTCTATCTGATCTGGTGTTCTCTGAAGTAAAGGTTGTTAATCACTATTCAGTGAATAACAGCGGGACTAGGGCTCCTCCAGGACTGTCAACTGTCTTCATATCCTGGTATCCTCGGGAGGCCTGGGTGGCTCAGTCGGTTAAGCGACCGCCTTCTGGGGCTCCTTGCTTAGCAGGGAACCTGCTTCTCCCTCTGCCTGCAGCTTCCCCTGCTTGTGCTCTCTCTCTGACAAATAAATAAATAAATAACATCTTTAAAAGAAAACACACACATCCTGGTATCCTCAAGGGCTTAGAACAGAAAGCCTGGCACAGGTTAAGGGCTCAATATGTGAGCCCTGCTGGTTAAAGGGTTGAAGGAAAGAATGAATAAATAGCAACTATATCCCCAGAACTCTTAAGAACTGTTCGACTCCAAGGAGATGGATTTTCATATATATAAAGTTTGGTATGGTCCTAAAGAGTGTCTAGTCTAGTTGGAGACTAGAAATGAATACTTTCGTTAAGGGTAACCTGCATGGCATCTTCCATAAGGGCAATGCAAGCTCAGAAATCGAGCAGAGGACAGGGGACTTGTGGTATTCCCTTGGCATGAAGAGGGTATAGATAGAGAGGAGGGGCAAGAAACCAGGTGTCTAAGGGGTGGCAAACCATGTTTGGGGGGGTGACTAAACCAAGGGTCTATTTGGGCAACATGAGTTGTGCTGGCCAAGTGACCCGTTTATGGAACATGGAAAAACCAGGCCCAGGAATTTAGGCTTGATAGAACAGGAACTCTCTTAAGAGTGCCACCCTCCTTTCCCCCTAGAAGTTAAGTGTAAATAGAACTTAACTGTTAGGAACCACGGGGTTGGGGGAGGGTGGGTACAAAGATGAATAAAACTCGGTCCCTATCCCCAAGGAGTTTACAGCCCCGTGGTGGAGACAAACGTGTACACACAAGTTCTTACAATAGAAGCTAAGAATGTAAACACAGGAGTTGTAGGGGTTGGGTTCAAGGAAATATTACAGGGGGGAGATTTGGAAAATTAGAAAGGCTTTTCAGACAAGCTGGTTTTTAAATGAGGTTTAAAACTCCGATGGAGTAGAATACATGTTTTTAAGAGCCAGGGTCAAGGCTCTGGAAACCCCTGGAGTGGGGGATTATGTGGTAATGAACAATTGTCTGATTTGGCTAGAGCACAGGGTTCCTTCAGGGGTGCAGTGGGGGGATTTAGTTAGGTATATGCCCAGCAACTGAGGCTGGGGTCAGGTCAAAGGAAGCCAAAGACTTTATTCTGCATCTCTGTGCTCTGACTTAAGCATCTTTGGGTCCCTTTAAAAAATTCTCCTCCTCTTTCCTGAAGAGTTCTGGCAGTTGCGGGTGGGGCCCATTTCCTAAAGTCAACGCGTAAGTTAAAGGTCTGGAAAGCTGTCCGTGGGTGATTTAAATCTCGCACCAGAAAAGGAAACCTGTGAGAGGCGGGGTGGGGGAAACCCACTTAACAACAGCATCAACCCCCAAACGACACCAGCCCCGGGCGGGACAGACCGCCAGCCAGACCTGGGAGCGGGACGCCAGCACCCTCCGCAGCTCGAAGCCCCGCACAGGCGGGCAAGGGGGAGAGGAAGAGAGGGAGGGAGGGAGGGAGGAAGCGCGAGAGGGAGGGAGGAAGAAAGGGAGGGAGGGAGGCGGCGTCATGTGATCCGCTTCCCTGCTCCTTTAAGCGTCCACAGGCGGCGGAGCGGCCACAATCACAGCTCCGGGCATTGGGGGAGCCCGAGCCGGCTGCGCCGGGGGAATCCGTGCGGGCGCCTTGCGTCCCGGTCCCATCCTCACCGCGCTCCCACACCCCTGAAGTTTTGCAGCGCCCAGAAAGGAGGCGAGGGAGGAGGGAGCGTGAGAGGAGAAGGGCAAAAAGCACACCCTAAAAACATTTATTTCAAGGAGGAAAGAAAAAGGGGGGCGCAAAAATGGCTGGGGCAATTATAGAAAACATGAGCACCAAGAAGCTGTGCATTGTTGGTGGGATTCTACTCGTGTTCCAAATCATCGCCTTTCTGGTGGGAGGCTTGATTGGTAAGTGCGAGAGCTGCAAACTTTTCCCCCTTTCTCTCTTTTCGGGCCCCTTCCCTCTTTGCCTCTCGGGCTACTTGTTACAGTATCACTGCCTTGCTTCTATGATCTAATTAGTCCGGCTATTGTGCTTAAGAAAGCAGAGCTCCATGGGGCTCCGTGGGGCACAATCCAGTCTAGTGGCTAAGAGAAAAGGAGGGGAAAAAGTTTTGGCCTAGTTTCAGTATCCACTTGAAAGGAAGGAGGGGGGTGGCGGGGGTGGGAATCTTAAGCATGGCGACGGATCGCGCGAGGAAGCGCTGGGTTACAAAGTTGATTGCTGCTCCCCCTGCTTTTTCCCGCGTTCCCCCCTTTTCCTCTCCGTTCGCTCCCAATCAGCTCCCGGAGGGCAACGTAATCGACTTTATTGGGAACAACAGAGGAGTCAGGGAACTGCGCCCGGCGCTAACCCGGGAGCCCTGCTACGGGGCTGTGATCGTTGCCGGTGTAAACGTATTTGGTCGTCTCGGCTCGGGGGTGAGAGTTTGCGTTTGGGGTCCCGACCTTCGCGCCGGCTGCTTCCTGGCCGCACCCCCCACCCCCCGCCGCGGCCGCGTAAGGGTCTGAGAGGTGGGCCCGCAGGCGGGATGCGGTAGGGTGCGGTGGGAGAAAGTCCTTGGCTGGCGCTGAGGGAAGTCGGAGAGGTAGGAGGGGAAAAGCGTATCCGAAAGGTGTTGCCCTTGGCCTCCTGCCCTCTCGCGAATCTCCCCTCCCCCCCTTCTCAGAGCCCCGCGGGCGGGTGGTTCTGCAGCCCCCCCCCCCCCCCCCGCCACGTCCTCCCCGGGCGCCTAGCAGAGCGCCTCCCGCCCCCGCCGCGGCTCCCCGCAGGTGACAGCTCCCCGGCCCCCGGCGACGGCGCCTCCCCTGGCGAGCACCTCCGAGACCTCTGGGAGCCACACAGGCTTCCGGGTGAAGAAGATGGTCTCGCGGATCTTCCACTCGTAAAACTCCCTCTTGCTGTCTCTCCATCTCCATCCATCGTCTAGCCTGGCCGCACACTCGGCGTCCCCTGCCCCTCGAGATTTAGGACATCCCGGCACAAACTTCAGCGCCAACTTTGCGACGGGCGCGGATGGGTGCTTTTGCTTTCTTCACGGATCTGTGAAACTTTGCGGACTGGAGATCCGCGGAGGGGCTTTCTCTGCCGTTCCCTTTACGAGAGTCCGCGCGGCGCGGGCGTGCGAGCTGCACAGGCTTGGGCACCTCGAGCCGCGTGTGTGGCGTTTTGTCTCCAGACTTGGGTTTGATGGGAACAAATTAAAGGGAGCCTGGTTCTGTAAATCACTGTAACATCCAGGCTAATTGTTTTAAACAAAGGAGAGTGGGTGAAGCTTCACCGAGGCAGAAATTTCTGGAGGAGATCATGCCTTTCTCTCTGTGTATGTATCCACAAAGCAGAAAGGGGTTCAGAGTTTTCCAAGCTCATATTCTTAATTTGGGCCAAACAGCTTAACCTTTTATTCCTGGAACTCTCACCCCTCAAATACACACACACACACACACACACACAACGGGGTTTGGCTTTCCTGTTAGGAGCCCCTGTGTGGCTACGTGCAATCTCCATGTTTCCCTGTATTGGATCTTTCTAGGCTCCTAATACATTCTCTGCTGGGAGCTGAAGGCAGCCTTCCCTGTGCCCTCACAGTGATTATGCAGCGGTTACAATTACACCTCTTGTCTCCCTTGATGAGCAGTTGCAGTTAGAAGCCATTGGATCTTGTGTGATTTCAGTGGCAGACCATAATTAAAATTTCTTGCACCTTGTGCTTTCAGAATTAAATTGGCCTATTATCCCTGTCTGACCTTCATCCTCTTTGAGGTTTTTGCACAAGCAGCGAACCATTACACATAGTTCCCTGGTGTTTGTTGGTGTGTGTTTCTTTTTCTTTTCCTAAGAAGCTGATCGCCTAGCCTTGAAGAGCCCATTATCCACTGTTGCAGGTTTCTTAGGGCACTTCCGTGAACTAGCTTAATTGCTTAGCATCTTGGTACTGTGGAGAAAGGTGCAAGAGCACTAGTGATAGGCGCTGGACATTAGCGTTGTTGTAGGATCAGAGCAGTTGTATGTTCAAAGAGGGGCTTGTCTGGAGGACGTGGTGCCAAGGGTTTTTCCCAGAGAATTTGGCTGGTGACTGTACTTTTTGAGACTAACCATCTCAAAAAGTTAGTGATAGGTCCTGTAATTAGATTCCTCTCAGTAGATAAACTGCTTTAGTTCCAACTTTACTTGGAAAAGAAAAACATCTATGTGTAACACTTCTTGGGGGAAATTGTGTAAGTTGACTGCTTAGCTCCCTTCCTTCCTTCCTCAGTCGCCAAGACTGTGTCCCCACTCTGGCCGCAAAGATCAGATCCAGTTCACTTTTAAACACAGAATAGTGACTTAGCCTTTATCTCAACCATTTAGAGAGGTGGGTTTTTTTTGTGTTTTTGTTTTTGTTTTTGTTTTTCTGTTAAATCTAGGAACTTGGGTACAGTACAAGACCCAAATATGGGGAAAAAATATCAACAAAAGGTAAGTGGGACGTTTTCCCACCAAACTTCCCTAAAATGAAAAGCAGGTGAAACTGAGCAAAGACTGAAACTTCACCAAAGTGGGCAAGTGGAATCAGTGGTTGAAGAAGCAGTTTGTAGGCTGGAAAGTTGAAGTAAAGTTCAGAGACCTCCTCCTCCACTCTCCCCAGTGAGCAGAGACTCTTTCACTGCTCAATTCCACTGATAAGTAGGAAGACAGGTTGGGGGGGTGGTGGTGAAGTGTTTTCTCAATGCATCTGCAGAGGCCAAGTGAGAAAGTGAAATCTTCGCTTTGAATTGACCATGATATCTGTTTCTTTTTGATCATTGTTGTCCCCTGTGAAAGAAAACATGGCAGCCTAGGAAGGGGAGGATCTGAATGGCAAAGCTCCTGATTGTAAGAGTATAAGTACCCCATACACATATATTCAAAACACAGCCAGCAACCACCACCCCCAAACAATCATGACAAACCATGCACCCCAAAGTGACCAGGCAAATCAGTTAACCAAGTTTCATTCTCCTCATTGGTAGAGTTTTAGATGATGTTTAGACTGGTATTTGGTTGCAGCCTTCTAGAATTGATGGGGAAATTTTAAACAGTAGATAAAAAGCAAATAGGAGGGATTGGGTTTTCATTTAGCCAGCTTAAATACTTCCCTAGCTCAATGGCCTTCTTAGAACCAGGTTTTTGTTTTGTTTTCTGCTTGTTTTGGTTGTTAGTTTTTCTTGTGCCAGTGTCTCTTTACTGCAAATCTTTGATGGTATTTTGTAAAAAGGCTCTAGAAAGCAATATCTTATATGGTAGAATTTGGGGTATTTAAAAATTCACTGAACTATGCCATGCTACTATAAAAACTTTGAGCCATTATAAAATCATGCGTCTGATTGTTTTCTTATGTGTTGAGAAGGGTTCTTAAGTGGCTAGCTTCTTTAGTATTTAGAATGTATTTAAAAATTTAAGAACCCCTAAAGGAAAAGAAAATATTTTTAAAGATGTAGCCTAATCTTTATCCTCCTTAAAAATAAGCCTGCAGAAAATGTAAAAAAAATAATTTCCCTTTGATTTCATGAGTCAGAGAGGCAGCTGCAGGGCAGGGGTGGTAGAAGGGGGGAGGGCAGGGAGACCATGTGCCCTGAAACAAGAGTACAGCCTACTAAAAATCATGAACTTGAATCCCTGGCCCATTATGTGCAGTTTGCTCAGCTTCAAATTAGTCATGTCTTGGGGATATAATGGTTGAAAAGGCAGGTCACTGTTCCCACCTGTTCTAAAACTGTTAAGAAGACTGTGAAGATCAGAACTGAATGAATGAAAAATGATTGCATTGTTTTAATCATACCATTAAATGAGAATATTCCAAACTTAAACTCTGCATAAGTATCAACAAATTGCCCATTATTTTATCTTCAGGGAGGATTGCTTTCTTTCAAAAGCTTACCATGAGTTCCCTTTTTTGTTCTTTAATGCTGAGAATATTATGTACATATAATATAAACATATATAATCAGTTTTCTCAATTTTTACATGGACTTATTTATTGCTTTTCAATGATATAGCCCATATTACTGTGCTATTATTATTTAAATGAGAACTGTTGGTAGCCTTGATTGTGGTCCATTCATGTGAATTTTTGTTTCTGCTACTATTGCTTATTTGGAAGTTGCAGGATTTTAAGAAATTAAATAAAATTAGAGTTATGCGGAGTATGTAAAGGTTTGCTTCCCAGTACATTAGGTTTTAAGCTTGTAGTGGTATATATTATATTTTAGCATATATTGATAATGTAATACCTGTAATCCTGCAGTGTTTGGGTAGCTGGTCTCAAAAATAACTAATCAATGGCTTTTGGTGATGTTAGCCCACATTTTTTTCTGTATTTGATTCTCCTTTTTGTTTTGCAAAATTTCATACCTGACTAAACCATGTCATTTTTTTCTCTTTGTTAAACTACTGGAGTATCTAATGTGGTTTGTAGGAGTACTGTGCAATCTCAAAAATTCTTCTTGTAAAAAGGTGGGAAATTTTTTCTAGTGGAAATTACATTATTGATTCTTCAAAAACTTAATTATCTACTTGGTTATTGCAACAAAATCATGCTTGTTGTAATAATCTCTAATCATGCTTTCATCTAATCATTCCGTACAGCCTGTCTAGCCTTCTACTGGAACTTTGCCTTTTCCTTATTCAAAGTGAGAACCATTTCCTTGAGATAATCATGTTGTTTATGGCTTTGTAAGGTTTTCAGATCTCCTGCCTGCACTCAGATCTAGACTCAAAGCCTTTCCTAGCTAGTTGACATTTTGCAATAATTTGGCCTTTAAATTTTTTTTACATTCATATAGACTGAGGAAAGATTCTTACCTTATCTTCCTCATAAAGGTGTTTCTATGGAGATTTAGAATTTGAGATTGTATGAAAGTCCTTAGCTTGGAGCTCATATGTGTCACCTACCTAACATGCAAAATATTGATTAGAGCCTGCTGTGTGCCCAGGATAGGGCTGCAATGCCGACTGGGAGTTAGGAAAGAGGGGGACTTGAAGCCTGAGTAACCTAGGAGAGCCAGAGGTAGAAAACAGCACTTCTTAATCCAAGTTCACCAGCAAAACATTTCCTATGATGAAGTGTCTAGCATCAAGATAATTCTCACTTATTTACTGAGAACCCGAGAACATGTGAAATGAGAAGCCCTGTTAATTATACTGTCAGATAATTATATTAATATTTCATCTTGAAATAAATGTATTACTAAAATAATACAACAAATGTTTAGCACGTTAGTTAAATGTGCGCTGTGTGCCAGACCTTACCTAATTTAATCCATGCAAAGCCTTGCCATATTGGTAGCACTGTACCTATTTTACATGTAAGTAAACTGAGATTACCCAGTGAATCAAGATTATCCAGCTAGTCAAGGTTAAAACTCTGAATGGACTCCAGTCAATCTGACATCAGAGCCACAATCCTCAACCATCAGGTTACCCTGCCCTCACCTCCCAAAGCCTTGACTTTTAAGATTGAATGAATGTGGTTTAAACCCAGAAAGAGAAGATAAGTAACACTATAAATGCAGCTGCTTTCTCATTTTAATCATTAGGTAACATATCAAATGGAAAAAAAAAATCCAATGTGATGATAAATGAAATGGAGTTCAGCTTTACATAACAGCAGATCCGGGGCGCCTGGGTGGCTCAGTTGGTTAAGCGACTGCCTTCGGCTCAGGTCATGATCCTGGAGTCCCGGGATCGAGTCCCACATCGGGCTCCCTGCTCAGCAAGGAGTCTGCTTCTCCCTCTGACCCTCCTTTCTCTCATGCTCTCTGTCTCTCATTCTCTCTCTCTCAAATAAATAAAATCTTAAAAAAAAAAAAAATTAAAAAAAAAAAACATAACAGCAGATCCTGGCCAAGGCTAAGGGAGGACACCTTTTGAGAAGGCTGCATATGCCCATCTGACCAATTTCTTACAGGTTCAAACTGGTTCTTATAATTGTCTGAATCATCCAGCTGGCTGAGCAGCCAAGTTCATTATCCATAAAAACGTTTGAGTTCTACTTTAAGGAAGATTACTTGATTTTATTTTCTCAGGTTAGTGGTTTTAACATATTTATGCAGTTATATACATCAGGACTTTTCCAAAGGAAGAGGAGAGAAGCAATCAACCGGTTGGAGAGGCTTTTAGAGGGTGTGGATTGGCAGGGATGGTAGAGCAATTGAAAGAAGAGCCTTTTACTCCAAGTTGACAGTTCTGTTCTCCAAAGGAAATTTCTGTTTGTATGCACACCCATGCCTAATAATGAGAGCATCTCAAACTAGAGGCTTCCATGCTGACACCATGAATATGTACATTTTGTTCTTTGGAAAAAATGCTGGTAGACTTTCTTTTTTTGTTGTTTTTTAAGATTTTATTTATTTGACAGAGAGAGAGAGTGAGAGAGAGAGCACAAGCAGGGGGAGCAGCAGAGGGAGGAAAAGAAGCAGGCCCCCCGCCGAGCAGGGAGCCTGATGTGGGACTCGATCCCAGGACCCTGGGATCATGACCTGAACTGAAGACAGACGCCTAACAACTGAGCCACCCAGGTGCCCCTAGACTTTCTTTATTCAAAGATTTACTGCTCTCAATTTTGATAGAGACTCTAAGAGATGATGGGGGACAGGGACCATCAAGATGTGAAATAATCGTGTCTATTTCATTTATGTCCTGTGTCTTTTCTGAGGTGTTGTAAGGGTTGCCTAATAGAATAGACAGCTGTGCCCAATGTGGACATTTCTGAGAGAAGATGCGCGGATGGGGAGGAGGATGGGAGTGAAGGGGAGCTTGGGGTGTTGGTGATTTCAAACTTGATGATGAAATGATAGGGCTTTTCATAATAGGGCTAACCTAAAAGGATTGCTAAACAGCAGAGAAGGGCAACTCATGTTTTAGAATACAAAAATACTTAGGTTCTCCATTTTGCCTTTTACTACCACCTCTTCTCCCCTGCTTCCACCATGTTCCACCTCTAATTAAATTTTACAGGGGAGCAAAAGCAATAATCAGATTGTCATTGGACCAGTAGTGAGGGATTTGGTTAATTATGATTTGTTGCTTTTTGAGGATTTATTGGGTGGCTATGGAAAGTATTTTACATGTATTGATTCATTGAACCATCATAACAACCTAGAGAAGCAGGTGCTTTCTCCAGATTTCAGATGAATCAGATGCTCATTTAAGGAACTTCTCAGAGGGGACAGAGATAGTAAATGAGGACAGGCGCTCAAGCGCATGATCCTTGACTGAATCCTAAGTCATGCTCTTAAGGCTAATGCCACTCTCCTATTGTTTCTTCAATTTCTACAGGAAACAAGGTGTTGGAGTGTGATAAAATTGATTCTACACAGATTCAATAGAAGATGGAAGCTCAGTCTCCCCCTTTTCTGTTTCTACCTCTTTCCCAAACCACATACTCCGTCACTGCATGGGTACTAATCATTGACCTAGTTGCTTCCTAAACAAATGATCCCAATTTTGTATACTGTAGCCATTGTAAATGTTGACTGGTGTTTGCAGGCCATGCTGGAGAGGGCCAAACCTGAGAAAATAATGCCCCAGCTCCCTCCAGAAAAAAATTCTTACACACGCAGAGAGGAACTGAGAGTTGTCATTGAAAATGTGTCAAAATAACCAAACTCCTGAAGGCCCCAAATGCCTCCTGGATCTAGCATACAGAATGCATCCTGCATATAGCTACCGAATGCAGGAGAGGAGAATGTGGGTGTGGGAAAGGAAGATGGGAGTAGACTATGGATGCAGGAGAGAAAAACTAAGGCCTTTATAGACATATGAGGCCATTTCTTTGGGACACAGCTTATACTTGGATTTCCAAAACCTATTTCTGATACCATCCTCTTCCTCCATATTGAACTAGTGTTTCTATCTTCTGTGCCTTTTGAAATCCTGGGCCTTCAAGGGCAATTTTCTGCTCCCTCTTTTTCCTTCCTACTCCATTCTGTTAATATTTCCTGGTAAAGAGGTGTTCTTTCTTTACTAGCCCCTAGGAATTATAGGGCCTTCTTAAACTTCTGGTTAATTCCCTGGGTTAACTCAGAAGCTTTATCCACAAATAGACATTTCCAAGAGAGCGGAGGTAATTGAAAGAAGAGGCCAAGTTATTACATTTGTGTTGGCAAGGCATTATCATTTTTCGTTAGAAAGAAGGTAATGGATCTGTAAATGATTGGCTCAGTTTTTTTTGCAAAGCCCAGATTAATAAGGCTAAGCTCATGAGACCTGGTTGAGGGCCAGTTAACTGCTGCCTTAGTCCTGGCTGAGCCCCTCCCAAAGAGAGAGCTCCTGATCTCAGGGTAGCATCACATAGTGGAGGGAGACCTGGCTCGAACTCTGCAGACCACGTGTGGTCTCAATGATCTCAAGTCACAAAAGCTCCTTGGCTCGCCCCTCAACTGTGATGTGGGACAGAGCCCTCCTACATCATGGATGATGGCTGTGAAGAGCCACCCTCTCCAAGACATGGCACCTGTTGGGCTGTCTCACTGAACCTGGCCCACCAAGGAGGAGACTCCCAGAGGACTTTTCACTGAAGCCATCTGCTTAACCCCATATCCATCTCTCCTACTTTTTTTTCTCTGTTCTTCTGTCTTTCTAGATCTGGGGCAACTTAACTATGACATTGTTTATTTTCTATTCTTTTTTTTTTTTTAAGTTTTTATTTATTTACTTGAGAAGAGAGCAAGAGTGAGAGCGAGAGAGCACAGAGGGAGATGGAGAAGCAGACTACCCGCTGAGCAGGGAGCCTGACAAGGGGCTCGATCTCAGGACCCCAAGATCATGACCTGAGCTGAAGGCAGATGCTTAACAGACTGAGCCACGCAGGTGCCCCTTTTTTTTCTTTTCTTTTTTTTTTTTTTTAAAGATTTTATTTATTTATTTGAGAGAGAGAATGAGAAAGAGCGAGCACGAGAGGGGGGAGGGTCAGAGGGAGAAGCAGACTCCCCGCTGAGCAGGGAACCCGATGTGGACTCGATCCCGGGGCTCCAGGATCATGACCTGAGCCGAAGGCAGTCGCTTAACCGACTGAGCCACCCAGGCGCCCCACCCCCTTTGTTTTCTATTCTTTGTCTTCCTTAAGTCATCACTACTTTGTCAAACACCTCCAGATTCAGGAGGTATGGGAGTGACTCGAAATATACCTGGTTTGGGTTTGAGAGTGCGCAGAGAGATTATCCTGCTTTCTAACACTAATTCCCATGTTATCACCGAATGTCTCATAATGAGCCTTCCCCAAAGGGTAGACATTAATATTATTATCAATTGTTAGTAAATAAAAGAACGCAAGTCTAAATCATTGTCCTAAAGCATGCACATTTTATTCCCAGGAGAATTCCTCATGCTTATATTTGAGGTTCATTACTTTTGCTTTATACACAATTAAAAAAAATATTAAGTAATCTCTATACCCAATATGGGGTTTGAATTCATGACCTCAAGATCAAGAGTCACATGCCCCACCCACTGAACCAGCCAGGCGCCCCTGCTTTATACACAATTTTAATAGAGCTTGGGTATGCCATTGTCTAAGTCTACAAAAGTTGGGATTATTGGCCACCAAAATTCACTAGCAGCAGAGAGATGTAAGAGTAGAGCAGGTAACATGAGGACAAAGGAAGAATGCCCAGGATTCTGGGGTCTCTGGGATACAGGTGAATCACTGCACACCTCAGTAAGCTCCCCCTTGGTGGCATCATTACATTATAGGCCAATATGATAATTGAGTCTGCTCTAAAACTGTGGATCTTATCACTTGCCATGAGTGCAGCTTGTGGGGTTGGTCCACTTTATCTGTACACGTTGGTGGTATTTGGCCTGAATGGGAGCTGTGGGGTTTTTGCTATTAAACTGCAAAAAGGGTCTTGGAAACTATCTTGTTTTACTTCTTCAGAGGAGGAATCAGAGTCCTAGGAAAGGGCAGGGACTCAGTTTACACAATTAGAGGCAGCTCCATAGCTTGGACTCCGATTCTAATGCCAGTCAGCCCTGGAAGCATGTATCTGCTTTTGAGCTTCACCACGATGATCATCTGAAGGCCGTACAGTTGATGTGCAGAGATCTCCTTACTTGTGGTTCCTACAGATCTACTGACTTTCCTGTTACTTGAAAATAAAATAGTGGGGCGCCTGGGTAGCTCAGTTGATTAAGTGTCTGACTCTCGATTTCGGCTGTGATCATGGTCTCAGGGTGGTGAGACCCAGCCCCACATCAGGCTCCATGCTGGGCTTGGATCCTGCTTGAGATTTTCTCTCTCCCCCACCTCCCTCTTAAAAAAAATAAAGAAAAGAACATTAACTTTAATGTCTTCTCCCTCTTGCCTTTGTATACTTAATATTCTTTAAGATTTATTTATTTTTGCGAGAGAGAGAGCACAGGAGTGAGCACAAGCGGGTGAAAGGGGCAGAGGGAGAAGCAGGCTCCGTGCTGAGCAGGGATCCCTTTGTTGAAAGGACTTCGGGATCATGACCTGAGCCGAAGGCAGACGCTTAACCAACTGAGCCACCCAGGCACCCTGTATACTTAATATTCTTAGTGATAGAATCACATGTAGTATTATGCTGTTCTATGTGGATTTCAAAGAATACCACATAATTTATTTTTTATTTTTTTTAAGATTTTATTTATTTATTTGACAGAGAGAGACACAGCGAGAGAGGGAACACAAGCAGGGGGAATGGGAGAGGGAGAAGCAGGCTTCCTGCCGAGCAAGGAGCCCTATGTGGGGGCTCGATCCCAGGACCCTGGGATCATGACCTGAGCCGAAGGCAGACACTTAACGACTGAGCCACCCAGGCGCCCCTTGTGTTTAGTTTTAAGACTTAATCAGGCTGAGGCTTCCTTGTCTAAAATTCTGTGACTAACTTTGCTACTTTCAGGGAATGTGTGTGGCAGGCATAATTCTGAAGTTGTAGTGAGTCTGGGGGAAGTGACATGCCCTATATTTTTTTGGTCTATTTTGCATACAAAAGAGACAACAAAATTGCTCATTCTTTATCTCTGCCACCTCTTTACTCTGAAGGTAATTGCAAGCAGAAAATTCAAATTGCCAAAAGAGGGCTTAAAACGTTGAGAGCTCCATGCCATTATGACTGCCATGCATATTCTTGTATTTCCAAAGGTACAAGCGTTACACTGTAATTTCTTCCTCCTCTGCGTTTTTGTTGAAAGTAAGCAGAGTCACAAAGCACTATTTTTTCTGCATCCTCTGACTTAGCAGGAATGAATATGGACTTTTTTATTGAGGTATAATTAACATACAATATTAGTTTCAGGTGTACAGCATAATGATTTGATATTTGTATATCCTGTGAAGTGATCACCACAATGAGTCTAGTGACCATCTGTCACCATACAAAGTTACGAAGTAGTTTTTTCTTGTGATGAGAACTTTTAAGATTTACTCTTTTAGCAACTTTCAAATATGCAATACAATATTACTGATTATACTCACCATGCTGTAAACTAGATTCCCTGCCTTATTTATTTTATAACTAGAAGTTTGTACCTCTTGACCTCCTTTATCCATTTTGCCTAACCCCAAGCCCCACTCCCCTCTGTTAACTACCAGTCTGTTCTCTGTATCTCTTAGTTTTGTTTTGTTTGTTCATTTGTTTTTTAGATTTAGATGTAAGTAAAATCATATATTTGTCTTTAACTTGTTTCACTTAGCATAATATATTCAAAGTCCATCTTTGTTGCAAATGGCAAGACCTCACTCTTTTTTATGGCTCAGTAGACTCCCATTGTATATATGCACCACATCTCCTTTATCCATGCATCTATCAGTGGACACTTAGGATGTTTCCATAGCTTGACTATTGTAAATAATGCTGCAATGACCATGGGGATGCATATATTTTTTTTTTGAATTAGTGTTTTCATTTTCTTTGGATAAATACATAGAAGTGGAATTGCTGGATCATATGGTCATTCTATTTTTAATATTTTGAGGAACCTCCATAGGTTTTCCACTATTTACATAGTGGCTCCATTAACTTACATTCCAACCTTGCACAAGGGTTCCTTTTACTCCACATCTTTGCCAACACTTGTTATTTCTTATCTTTTTGATACTAGCCATTCTAACAGGGGTGAGATGATATCTCACTGTGGTTTTGATTCGCATTTCTGTGGTGATTAGTAATGTTGAACATCTTTTCATGTGTCTGTCAGCCATCTGTATGTCTTTGGAAAAATGTCTATTCGGATTCTCGGCCCATTTTTAAATCCGATTGTTTGGATTTTGTTGTTGTTCATGAGTTGTGTGAGTTTTTTGTTTGTTTGTTTGTTTTTTAAGCTTTTTTAAGTAGTCTCTAAACCCTACATGGGGCGCAAACTCACGACCCTGAGATCAAGAGTTGCATGCTCTATTGACTGAGCCAGCCAGGCAAGGAAGTTCTTTATGTATTTTGAATATTACCCCGGGGTATCTGTTTTGCAAATATTTTCTCCCATTCAGTAGATTTTCTTTTCGTTTTGTTGATGGTTTCCTTTGCTGCACAGAAGCTTTTTAGTTTGATGTAGCCCTGCTTGTTTATTTTTGCCTTTGTTGCCCTTTCCTTTGAAGTCAGATCCAAAAAATCATCGCCAAGACCAATGTCAAGGAACCTACCAACTATGTTTTCTTCTAGGAGTTTTATGGTTTTAGGTAGTACATTCAAGTCTTTAATTCATTTTGAGTTCATTTTTGTGCATGGTGTAAGATAGTAATCTAATTTCATTCTTTTGTATGTGGCTGTCCAGTTTTCCCATTTATTGAAGAGACTGTCCTTTCCCCATTGTATATTCTTGCCTCAAATCTTGACTTTTAAGTCTCTGTTTAACATGCTTGTCTTTAGGTGATCACAACCAGAAGTTGGGTTCCGTATTTTATTAAATCCAGCCCTTTCTCAAGGCAAATCAGGTCTTTTTGAGGCCCTATTCTTTTTACTCTGGGTTCTTATAGATTTTATCTGCTCTCATTTAGGTTGTAACTTGCCCGAGAACGGAATGCCTTAAATGTGGAAAAGACACGTCCCCACATTCCTTTCTTTTCTCTGTTCTGTTGAGCTAGTTCTGGCTTGTGTGAAATAGGTTCCAACTTTAGCCCCAGCGTGCCTGGGCTAAGGGAAGTTGTAGATAAGATTTTTACTGAGGCTTTGAAAAGACTGAACCATGGGGCCTGGCTGTCACTTATAGAACACACCTCTATAAGCTTAGAAAGGATCAGCTTCTTCAGAATTAGAAGTGGGGGGTGAGGTGGGGCTCAGCTGTGACAGGAAACCCTGGGACCTTAGGCATCCTTTTAGTCACCCTTCCTCCTTATTTTACAAAGTTTGCAGGTCCCTGAGAGAACTGGTGTTAAATCACTCAGCATCATTCTTTAAACATACCTAAACAGAAAAGAGTTTTGCACTATAAGAACATGATATTTCTGGATAATAGTTGTTGAAAGAGAAATAAACAGGATAATTTTTAGACACAAGATTTTTAAACCAAAAGGACATTTAAGGTCACCTTTCAAATAGCATGTTTCTTTTTTTTTTATAGGTATCAGAAGAATCTTCATTCCCCTCTTCCCTACTTCACCCACCTGTTAAAACAGGGAAGGAGAGAAAATAGAGTTTGGGAGAAGGATGAGCAGTACATTTGGGATTTGAACAAAATCAGCATAAAGATATATTTGAGACAATAATATTTCTTTGTCAGGACTTGGGTTAGGTACTGAGACCAGCTCCATCCAGGGAAGTTCTCTATCTCATGTTAGAGTAAGTCTCTTGGCTAAGCAGAACTGCTGCAATAATTTTGAAAATTGCCTTTGATGACTTGGGCTTCTTATGGGGTTCCTAGGAAACAGTCACTCTATAAGCAAGGTGTGGGTTCAAGGTTTTCCTTATGATGTTTCTGATTTTGATAAACGTACAGATCCTTCCATTCAGAGTGATCAGATTTCTAACTGGTGGCATGTGGTTTTATGGTTGATCAATGGGTATGATCTGGTTTGTTAGCAGACTTGCTTTGTAACTTAGACAAACCATTTATATGCTGTGAGCCTCAGTTTCCGCATCTAAAAATTTCTCCTGGGGCACCTGGCTGGCTCTGTCAGTAGAGTGTGCAACTCTTGATCTCAAGATTGTGAGTTCAAGCCCCACATTGGGTGTAGAGCTTACTTAAAATAAAATAAAACTTCCCCTTCATAGGGAGGTTGTAGGGTTTAATGAACTTAAGTTACCTACACCTACGTGTTAGATCAATCCATATATGTTAGCTATTTCCCTGATTTACAGGTTGTAACTAATTAACTTCTCAAGGTTCGTCCTTTCCATCTCTCTCTCTCTCTTTTCTCTCTCCTTCTCTCTTTTGAGTCATCCTCTGTCTGGTTAGGCTCATGGCAAGGTATTTCTGCTTCTTAGTGGAGTATATAAAATTAGAAACCCAGCAACCCTGCTTGATAGCCTTTTATTAGGTACAGTCCATGCTAGCCAACAATTTAAGAAGCATGTCATTTACCCATTTGGTGAATTAGAGCGATTCACTTTTTGAGCCAGTTAGTGATAGTTTTCACCAAGGTTTCATTTGAATCCTAGATTTTGTCTTTTAAAATGCTGGACCAGTTTTCACGGCTCTCTATAGTAAGCCCAGGTAGCAAGACTTTTAAATAGATACCGATTAATACATGGAAGAGGTATATTCCATCCATGCTTGCTGCAAAATGAATCCCAGTTGTTCTGTTTTAAATTATAAAATTGAAGTTATCATCCATTGGGAAATTTTTTTGCTTCCAGATATAACATAAATGACAAAGACCTTTGAAAGTCAAACTTGTAGGGAAAAAAAATGATCTTTTTCTTATAAAATATTAACTAACTACTTCTGAGACATTAGCTAGAATTTAATGTTATAAGAAATTATAAAGAAAAAATAAAGATGAAAATACAACCTTTATAAGACTGTAAGGTACATGAGGGCAAAGAAGGGTCTAATTTGTTTATCTTTATCTTGAGTGGTTACCACAGTGTAGTGCGGCAGAGGTGCCCAGAAATACTTAAAGAAGACAGAGAGAGGAAGGAAGAAAGGAAGGAAGAGATGGAGGAAGGAAGGCTTTGTTTGCATTTGGACTTACTGCAGAGAGAGCTAAAATGCTTCAACTTTAAGATCTGCCCTAAGACTTGTAACATTGTATTCCAAGCTATTCTTTTATAGTTAAATGTGGAAAGGTTTCTTATTATTTGCTTGAACTTAAAAGACTGTGCCACCTTCATGGTTTGTATGCTTCGATATATAAACGTGTGCAATTTTGGAGTTTTGGAAAGGGACCTTACCCTATTATATTGTGGAGACTAAGGCCTAGAGGAATCACAGCGAGACAGTAAGATTGGAAGGAAGTGTCCTGACCACTAGTGGAGTGTTTCATTATGCATGCCGATGGTTATGCTGATTACTATTATGTCTAATCTACATATTGGTCTTCACTTGGCCATAGGGCAAAGAACTGACGGACTGCTTGGTTGATAAGGTTTGCTGGGAGGAAGGAACACACTACCATTTGTATTTTTCAAACTTCGAATATTCAAATGAGAACATTGAATGATAATAACAATTTTGTGTTTTATTTATTGTCTTTAAGAAGTAAATGTGTTTCTTCTGCTCCATGAGGGCTGGTTTTAGGGGCTTCTTTAAGAAGAGCACATAGTTTAATTTTCTGTAAACTTTTAAAGATGAGAAACACATCTTTCGGAGTTTCCCTCTTAAGAACGTTGCAGATGCATCTGCAGTTCTTCATAGAGATGGGTAATAATATATTTATGATGTCAGCTTTCGTAACTGCCCTTGACAAGAAAGCCTAATACACCCAAATAACCACCTCTGCATTCCACTGTGTTCAGCTTGTGGACACAATGAATTCCTCCACATAGTCTTCCAGGTTCCTGAAGGGTATGGAAACGTGCGTGCTGTGCTCAGTGCATGCCTGCAGGCAGAGAGGAACTTGGGCCTGTTGACTGTCTAGTGGAGCAGGTGCAGATGGGAGGAGAGATTTAGGAAGCAGATGTAAACTGGGAGGGAAGAAAGCAAAAGCCAAGGAGAAAGCTCCACAGAAGCTGGACTTGGACATCTCTTAGCTAGAGGAGGAGTATTGGGGTGAAGGGACACAGAGCTGGCATGAAGTAAGGGGACAGGGAGGCTCTGGTGTTGGGATAATGTAGGGGCTTAAAAGAAAGGCTCCATCACATCATCCTGTACTCTCTCCCTCTAGAGTAATGACACTTCTTTTTTGCTATGGCCCCATCCGGGACTCCAAAGACTGGGTAAAACCACACTGGCGATGGGAGTTTGCTATTATAAATGTAAGCAAGAACTGTGGGGTTGGAAGAACGGGATGCACATCCTGGCCCCACCACTTGCTGGCTATGTGGCTCTGAGCAAATGATCTCACTGAGAGCCTGAGTTTCCTTTTCTCTCAAATGGGTAAAATGGGAGCAGTAATGTTCATCTCATGACATTTCTATGAGGATTCAATGACATAATAGGTGAAAAGATCAAATGAGGTACGAATGTGTACAGTGCCTGGCAAATAAATAGTAAACACTTAGAATATGCTAGGTGCTGTTTTATTGTTAGTGTTATTCTTTTAATCCAGGAATGAGTGCCTGGAGTTGATTCACTGGAGTCCTTTGGGAGGCTGACGTAGGTTTTCTGCCTACTCTGAACCTGGCCATACTGGTTCAGAGAGATGTAGATGCTTCTAGAGTCAGGTCTAGGTTCCCTTGTATACACATAAAATCTAGAGATTAGGATCATACATTTTCATTCCTTCCTAGTTTTTGTTTATGTTTTTGAACAAGAATACAATGATGTTAAAGGCATTAAAAACAAAGAAAAAAAATCCTCCATTTTAATCCACCATTTTAATACAAATCCACGTTAATTTTTTATTCTTTCTCTCTCTCTGACTGAATATTTTCAATTTCATATAAAAAAGTAGAAAAGCCTAGTTAGCAGAGGCTGAAAAGTTTATTGTTGATGCCTTCACCAATTGAATGTTTACTCTGGAGATTCAGCAACCAACTCCTCCTCTCCTCCTCCTAAATTTTCCTTTAATACTTAACTCAAGATTGCTTGTTGAACCATTGAACCATGGGAAATTCATTTTCAAAATCTGCTTAATTGCTGTGAGACTTTTAATTTGTTCTGGATGATGGTGCTAATGTCTGGGAACTGGGACTGAAGCCCTCCGAAGTTGTTAATTCAATCAGCCGCTGTGCCCTTGCCATGCCTAATGAAGGAGGGGGGGCATCCAGATCCTTCTCACAAAGAGGCTGGGTCCCTCCTGACCACCTCGTCAAAGATGAATAAGAGAGGCCCCACAGTTAAGTCGAACACTTGGGGCAAATTACCAGGGTGTCGGTCCACGTTATCCAAAGCCCTGGGTTGTACTTCTCAAAATAATTACGAAGTAGATTTTATGTAGGACCCTAGGGTTTTTAAAGGCATGGCTGGGTTTTGTGTGCGTGTTGTTCACACCTGCTATTCTGCAAAATTCTTTAATCACGGAGGTTCTGTGGTGGCTCTGTCTATAATCTGTAAGATCATAAACATCACCCCCAGACCATTGATATTCCCGTTAACCACTGAAGTTTTCCATGGAGAGACTGGTGAAAGCTTGCTCTGTCCTCATGATAAATTAGCTTGTTTATTCCTCTTCTGCTTATTTCTATCCTGCTGTTGATTAGTGTAATGAAGCAGAAGTCCATTGTGTATGTTCATTGGGTAGCGATCCTCTGGCACCAAAGGGGGTAATTGAGTAGAAAGGCAGAATGCTGTTGGTGCATGAGAGAAGTTAACACCACATGAGGTCACCAGGCTTCAAGCTTTAATCAATGTGGACACAATGCAATTGAGATTTTGAAAAGGGTTTGTTTATAGTGTGAGAGTAAGGGTCAGTAGTTAATTTGAAATGCTGTAGGTGTGTTTTCCTTGAACCAAGAAGGTACAGAGCATGTGTCATAGAGGATTGTAAATATCCTCAAGGGAGGGATGTAATTGGGGTAGAGGTTTAAAAAGAAGGGCATTTAAGAACTTCAGTGTACTTATTATTGACCCATCCATGCTTTATTTAAACTTTTACCATTCTTCAAAATGGGAAAGAGACTGTAGAAGAAACACTATATAAGTCTGTAGCATAGAGAAACAGCACTACCAAGAAAGAACTTTTTTTTTTTAAGCAGTGATTTCCTTTGGGAAGATATTTGGAGTGCTATAAAATATTGCTCGTACTAGTACTGGGTGCTAATTCTAAAAGAATTCTCACTCTCAGAAGCTTCTGTCTTCTGGGATTTTTAATTGCCATGGCTTGAATGAGATAATATGAAAACCATTAACCCGTCTACTTGTTCATACTGCTGTCCATTTTCATTTCAGGCTCCTGTCTATACCAGGCATGACTGTTTTTTGGATTATCTTTGACATTTCCCTCCATTATTTTATTACCTCAGTTTCAACAGCTAGAAACACTGTATTTTTATGATTACCCTGGCCAATCTGAAAGTAAAGAAGGCCTTGTCCTTTTGTTGCAGGGAGGTTTTGCAGGCAAACATCTGGCTTTCAGAAATGACTACAGGGAAGGAACGTAGAGCTCTGGTAGAGCCAGAGAGGCTTGACGTGGACTCCCAGGTGCTTTGTGGAGTGTATGTTAAATTTAGGTGAATGAATTCATAATCTCACTACCTCACATTTGTATAGTGCTTTTATCCTTCTTCAAAGCACTTTCTAGAAATCCTCTCATTTGGCCTTATCAAGAGCACTCTAAGATAGGTGGGTTCACCAAGGATATTCACATTTTAAAGTTATGGAAACTGAGAGGGGAAAATAGCTGTGTCCGTGGTGAGTTTTGTTTGTGGAAGTTTGATTTGGTGAGATTTGTTTGTGGTGGAATTACTCTGGGGATTTGAAGTTTAATTGCTATATGATGATACAGTGAAGACTGGGGGGAAAAAGCTGGGTTTTTTGATACGGAGAATGATTTGTCATAGAAGTCACTCTATGTTAGCCAAGCATTACTTTCTGAACTGTCTCCAGGAAAAGTCAGTGCCATCAGTGGTCCATTTTCTTCACCTTAACCTGGTATAACACTCAGATGTTCCCATAAACAATTGTTGAGTATATCAGGAATATCTCTTTGAAAGATCAACAAAATTTCAGCCTCCTAAGAATATGCAGATGTTTTTATCTTTTCTTCAGCAGAATCTGGTCTTTAGAACCCTGTCGTAAATCTTAAGAAGGACCTAGATGAGAATGAAACTAATTTACTACATTTAGCAACTGAATGGGGTTGTGGTGTGGTCACTCACTGCATTAACACTTCTGTGTGCCTTCCTCCATTATTTATGTCATGCCAATATAGATGCATTGAAAGGTCCTTTTTGATGTTGGTATGATATCCCATAGAATGGATGTACCATAATTAAGTTACCCAATTTCCTGTAGCTGGACATTGATATTTCCATTTTGGGGCCTGTATATTAGCAATACTGGGGAAACCTTCCTTGTAGTTAAATTCTTGTTCATACCCTTAATTATTTCCTTGGAAACTTCATTCTGTGAATTTTTCTTAGGTCAAAAGGCATGCTCAGCTGACTAAGGGTCCAACTCTTGATTTCAGCCCGATCATGATCTCAGTGTTATGAGATGGAGCCCTGCGTGGTTGGCTCCATGCTCAGCAGGGAGTCTGCTTCTCTCTCTCTTTCCCTCTCCCTCATCTCCTCCCCTTGCTCTCACGTACTTGTACTCGCTCTCTCTAAAATAAATAAATAAAAATAAGAAAAAAAAGGCATGCTCATTTTTAAAGATTTTGATTGAGACTGCCAACTTGCCTTTCAGATTATTAATAACTACCATAGAACCCATTGGTCAAGTCTGGAAGTGTCCATCTCCCTGCATCTTGGCCAGTCCTGGGCATTGTTTTTATTTTTAAAAATTTTCTAATGTGCCAAGAATATCTTCTGTTAATTTACATGTCTTTGATTACTAGTGAGGATGAATCTATTTTCCTATGCTTTCTGGCTATTTATTTCTTTTGTGACTTGCTTGGTTATTTTCTTCCTTTATTTCCGTCCCTGTAATACAACTTCTTAGAGATTAGGGAAAGAGAGAAGACTTATTGGGTAGGGTGGTTCAGCCCAGTTCTATTGATAGCAGGACCCTAGTTTCCCTGTTGCACTTGCCCCTCTCCACTCCCCATCTGAGTGGTTGAAGAGAATCTTCACCTCTGTCTCCAGTGATGGACACATAACCAAGCCACAGTGAACACATGGCTCAGGTTAGTCTACTCAGAGTGAATTCTGAGGCTTGTTGGAGGCCAACAGAAAGAGATGTCTTTTCTTTTTCTTGCTGAACTTGAACTCAGGTAATATGAGCCTAGAACTGTTGGAGTCCCTCTAATGAAGCCTGAGAATGAAACTAATAAAATATAGGGTAGAATTCAGTAACTGTAGAGAAGTGAGATCTGTTCACATAATGTGATTTCTCAAAACAACCTCTATCTAAAGACTGCTTTGTCTCTGGACATTTTTTAGCTTCACCTTGTTAATTGATTGATCATTTGATTTTTGCTAAAGCAACTTTGAGCAAGATTTCCATTTCTCTTGCAACCAAAAGACCCCAGACTGATGCACTTACTGCATCTTGGTTTAAGGATAGGTTGATGGAGACCATTGCTATATTGCAGAAGGTGTATTTGGAGAGTTTGCTCAGGTTTCATGGAGTAAGTCTTCTGTAACAATAAAAGATAAAATCAGGTATGGAACCAACCTCTGGAGGCATAGTCGTCCAACCAGAGTAGTGGTTGAAATGATGTTTGTGTGTGTGTTTGTGTGTGTATGTTGTACCACTGTTGGAGCATCAAGTGGCTGGTGAAGATCATTAGTGACAATTCCTGGAGCTTGGCCAGGCTGCTGGCTTTGAAGTGAAGCTCATTGCAACGCATACTCCTGCTGAGCTGGATGTCTGTGTGAAATGGATGGCAACAGGATGTCCCAGCAGCTAAAATGAGGTTCTTGAAGGCATAGGAGAAGCTTTAATGACTGCCCAAGCAGAGCAGTATTTCTGGGGATGGTTGGGAAACTTGAGTAGATGTTACAATGGCTTGAGGTTTCTTTAGGACATCCAAGAGTCTGTGAAGCAGAACAAAAAATGAGCCAGCACATGTTACTATAGTTCCTGAACTGGGTTAGTGATGGGCTACAGATGGAAGTGCACACGTGGTGCCTTTGACCAACTTAAATTTGATTAGAGAGACAGGATCAATAACATTAGACAGTTTGTCATTAAGGTCAATGTTGGGTGAAATAGACTGTGTTCTAAGCATTTTTCAAATCAGATAAAAAGGTGTTTTTTTTGTTTTGTTTTGTTTGGTTTTTTTGACGAACTAGAGAGTTTTACCTGGGCCTTTAAAGTATGGGGTGATCATGTGAAGCACAACTTGATGTGCATAATCCACAACAAGACTCACCTCATTTAAGGCACTGAATTAAAAATGAGCTTAATAGAAAAAGCCATGAGCAGAGTATCAAGAGATCTGACTCTAGCCCCATTTGCCTCCCTAGATGTATCTTTCAATCCCCATGCTTCTTCTTTCTTTTATTATTTGCTAAGTGGACCTGGTAATGCTTTTCCTTGGCAAATAAAAACAGAGGCATGTCTTTCTCAAAGCCAAATATGTTGGCCTTTCCACCCATTTCTTTTCTTTCTATTAGAAAATCCTCAGTAAAGCCTCAAAGCCTTTAGGTTACCTACAGATTAGAAATTTGTTTAGATGGTGATTAAGGTATATTTTAGTACTTTGCTGAATTCTGAGGAATATAAAAAGGTACAAGACCTGCTCATCTGCTCATCTATGGTGTTACATGGAAAGAAAGCACTGGATATGAAATGAACAAATTTGGGAATTGACCACTTGCCAGCTATGAGACTAGGTTTGCTTTTAGTATCCCATCCATAACCTACCATAGATCGGTAGGATCTATGATAATGATGTATAAGAAGATGGAGATGATGACAAAGATGGTGCTTATCTTTTGTAATACACCAAAGACAAAGTGGCACTGTTTTAGCTGAGTAGATAGGCAGGACATATACAAGAATATTATTAAGAAAACAAAGCAGCATATTATAAAATGTTAGGTAATATTAACTGAACATTTACTGTGTGCCTGGCAATATGCTAAGTATTTTATATGCATTATCTCAGCTGCTGAGGTGGTTGAGTTGGGAATGAGAATCTCTGTCTCACTTTTGTTTTCATGTTTAAAGGTCTTAGAGACAGGAGGATCCTTAAAGCAGTGATTTGGACTTCCTTAACTTGTTAATTGTATTTTTTTTTTTTTTTTTAAAACCTTTATTCTAAAAGCAATGGAGTTTGGGGGACAAAACCTGGAGGTGGTTGTAAATTGACCAGAAGGTTTACAAATACCCATAAGGACAGGCATTATGTTAGACATTGTGGGAAAATCCATTCAGCCCAGGGCCTTCGGTCAGTATTTTCCTTTGTGAATTCTTTTGCTGAATGTCCCATCATCCTTTGTTGAGATGAGGTCCTGTTCATCCTGTCTGCTTTCACGACATGAATGTTTTAGGAACTCTCCACAGACTGGCTGGATTGTCTCTCTGGGCTATGAACAGATTGTGTGGGTGATGAGACAAGTAGGAAAAGACTCAGCAGTCAACAAAGCGAGTGGAAAGCTCTTTCTCTGGCTTTCAGAATGGAGCTTAGACACAAAGGAAACTTCGTTAATCATGCCTCCTTTGTAATCAGAATGGTGGAGGCATTTTTTTCAGCCACTATTATTTTGTCCTCTGTCTCGTCTGAGTCAAACCAATTGTTAATAGCTAACTGAGGGGTTAAATATTTCCCAGACACAGCCAGGCAGAATCAACTTCACTTGTTAAAGAAGTGGGTCCGTTCTGATTGGAAAACCAAGTCAGGTGTTTCTGTGGTGGTGGCACTGGTCTCGTAGGATACCCTTGTCCAAGATCTACATGGTGGCAGCTTTGTGTTTAGATGATGAAAATTTCAGTTGTGTGTGGGAAGTGGGGGAGAGACGGGTAAGACTTGGGGGTTCAGGTGAGTTTACAAGATTCAATCACTTTTTAGTACTAAGTTCCTAAAACAAGCACTGAATGGAAAACTCCAAGCATCTCAATTACCGAGCAACCTTGGACAACTCACTTGTTTAATCTTTCTGTAGTTGCTTTCTTAGAAGTCAAAGGAGGATAGTAATCTTTGGTACCCACTTAACCAGCATTGTGTAGAATAATGAGACTGTAAATGCTTTGAGTGCCCTGGAGATGAAGAGATAGGGAAAATCCTCTTACGTATTATTCATATTTAATATGCAAAGATGAATCAGTATAGCTTTTTTTTTTTTTTTTTGAAAACCTGTTATGCTTTCAGCACCTCCCTTTTATAAGGGAAGTTGTGTGCCTTAGCAGAGGTTGACTTTGTAATAATTTAATTTTCCAAGACATGTCCTGCAAATTTACAATGTGGTTGGTTTTCTAAGAGGGAAGTTTGAGGTTAGCCCTGTCCTCTCCATTCCCCAACTCTAGTGGTGAGATGTTTTATAACGAATTCTTGGTTGAAGGTGAATCAAGGGTCGTGAAACCAAAGGCAATATTAGTGTTTACAAGAGAGCTAATCAACTATTACTTTAGCTATCCCCTAGCTGTGTGTTTGCCTATTTTCTTTTAATGGACTTTTGAAGCCAAAATTGTGAGAGGTGGCTGTAAATTCCAAGAAAGAGGCATCACAGTGTTTTAGGGTTGGAAGACAGAAGAAAGAGCTGTCTGATTCTTGGTCTTTCTTTCTTTTTTAACCCTAGTGCCCTATCTCTTGGTCATCTGTTTAGAGCAGAACGAAAAAATCCCCCCCCCCACCCCCGCCCAGAGTCTTCCTTCCCCTCTTGTATCTTGTCTCACCTAAATATTTTCTTCCCAAGCATGACTGGCGTTTACCTCTCCTGTTATGGTGATGCTACTGCTGGTGCTTTCTGCCCAATGGAAACTCCCACCGCCCCTACTTGCATTTGTCTGTTTGCAACAGAAATTTACTATTTCCCAGTTGTTCAGAGAAGCAGATTCTTGTTTTGTAAGGCACCTGAGAATTTACCTAGTCCAGCCTCACCCACCCTGGGGTCTCCCGACAGGGACGACCTCCCTCCCATCACCTTCCCATTCCAGTGATGAGTTAGTTGTTCTCTAGACAGCTTGTTTAATTTTTCAGTCCAATTGAAACACTATGATGGTTAAATGTTCTTTCTTATCATTTAGTGGAAAACTGGCCTCCATTATCACATCGTAATTTCCACTTACAAATCCTGGCTTTTCCTTTTGAAATAATCTAGAACATGTGCTTCCCTTCTGTTAGATGGTGGCCTTTCAAATAATTGAAAACAATTACCATTTCTGTCCGTTGACTTTCTACTTTCCAGGGGAAAAACACTCCTTGTCTGGTTTTGACTCCTTACCATACCTGCTATCCCTCTCTGGTGATTGTATTCCCAGTCAAGATTAAGTTTATCTTGGCTACTATGGCAGCTAGCTACTGCTTATTGTTTCGACTGAGAGGAAACCACCATTTTCCTGTTTGCAGTAGAAAATCCATAATTTAAAAATCAACATGGTAACGTCCTTAGAACAAAAGCATTTATATTGCTGGTGGTCAGTTTATTGCAGAGAACTGTGAGTTCTGCAGCAGTCTATGCTCTGGCCTCACCATTTTAGCTCCTATAACTTATACCAAATGCATTTTCCAAATCTCTCTCTGCACTGGTTTTTCTCATGAGGAGTCATAGTGTGGTATGAGTCAAAGAGAGATGGTAGGCTCAGATCTATTTAGGTTCAAACCCCAGTTCAACCACTTACTGGCTATGACATTGGATGAGTTATTTACATTTCAGAGCCTCATTTTACTTCTCTCTAAGTGGAGACAATATCTACCACTTCAGTATAAGAATGAAAATCAAGTTAAATCCCCTAGCTCAATGCCTAGCACATAAGAAATTTCCAGCAAGTGGTAGCTGGTATAATCATTTATAATTTGTAGATGACAGCCTGATGCAGGCAGTCCAGCATATGTAGGCAACTGTAATGGTCATGGATTGCTGAGAACTTGGAATCCCTATAGTTCTAAACTCTGAAAGGGGAGTGTCACAGAATGGCTTGTGGGGTAGAAGTATTTCTTCTAAGCCTGGGTGGTTGGGATAAAACAGGGGCTCTTAACCAGGAGCAGTTTTGCCCACAAGGGGCTATTTGGCAATATCTGGAGACGTTTTTGATTTTCACGACTAGCTAGGGGATGAGCGAAGATGCTATGAGCAACTGGTGGGACTAGCAACTTAGCATCCTACAATGTACACGATGGCCCACAAACAGTTATGCAGCTCCAAATGTCAGTAGTACGTAGGTTGAGAAACCCTGGGATAGAAGGACTGGGGCAGGCCATCCAGGAACACTAAGAAGGAATTGGCAGGTGTAGCCCTCCGATGGTGAGGAGCCCAGACTTTGGACAAAATATTGAAATAAGTTGATGAGCTGGTGGCAGCTGTAGCTCTAACCTCATATAGTCTAGCTTCATAATCCTAATGTGCCTTTCTAAGAGGTCAATCCTTTCCACCTTCCCAATGTCATATGCTAACTAAATAAATCCTGCCAAAGGTTTATATGAGGTTTTTGTGCCCATTATTTTTTTTATTTAGTCCCTACTAAAGACATGACTGACCTAATTGGTCCAGTCTTGAAGTAGTGATTCTGTCACAGAAATGGGCAGTCAACCAAAAATGAATTTAAAATAATTTAATAACTTCAATTCTTTGTATATACTGCCAGAATATGGTGAAGAAGACATATAATCTGTAGCAGTATTTCTAGAAATCTCCCTTTTCTTTACCTTCCATTTGATGCTTCTAGCCTCTTCCAAAATCTCTCACAGACCTCTTCTGATAAAACTGCTCCCCCAACCTGTCTTCTCTACTGGCCCCTTTCTCTTGATTGTGTATCATGAAAACCCAGAGAGCCCATCTAGCAACAGCTGAACTTCCATGGGGGTGGGTGGGAGGGAGGGCAGGTGAGGGCATGCAACAGAACAGGCAAGAGGTATTCTCTGTGTCTGTTGGGAGGAGGGGAAGGAGTAGAGAAGACCCATGCTAATACTTTTGGCTATAATTATTTTATAATTTGTGAAAATAATTGTGGAGAAAAGATGTTTTAGTCCCATTTCACTGAGGAGAAACCTAAAGGCTAATTTTGTATCCCTCAAACAACAGGCTGCTTAGGATATCCCTGGGATATTTCTCAGGGAATGACATCTTAAACATTCCAGTTAAAGTTCTTCTAGAATCATTTCTGATTGTTGGGGCTATTCACTGAGAGACAAGGAGAACCTCTGTCTTTAATGACCTAAGGTCCCAAGATCCAGACCTTCTCGTTCCCTAAATGTTGGTTAACACATCCCTCAGGGGAAGACGACAGGATAGAGAACAAGGAGTATGTTGCCATCTCGCCAGATTATTCTTCTCCATCTGTTGGCAGCATGTTATTATCAAGTTAACATTTAAGGCCTCACTATGTGCAAGGTGCTGTAAGAGGCTCTTTCTATTAATTATTTTATTTTCACAGGAAACCTATGAGGTGGGAACTCTTAGTGGAATTTTACAAAGGGAAACTGGCATCCTGTAAAGCTATGTAAGTTCCCTGACTGAATTGCTAGTAAGTAACAGAACTGGGATTTGAATTCCAAGGTTTTTTGCCTCTACAGCTTTTAATTTTTTCTCATTCTGATTTTGTAGAATATTTTGTTTTTTTCAGCAACACAAAGAACCCTTCCTGTAAAAGCAATTCCCTTACTGCACTGTAATCATCATTTTTCTCTTATGGAATATGTAAAGGGTAATCTGGGTAAATTTTGAAATATATTAAGAACACAACAGTTTAAATGAAAATTTGAATGTTATGAATTGATGTCTCATTAGCAAATTTTGTCAATGATCTTTTGGTTTGGGGCAGTGTGTGCCATGACTTCCATTCCTTCTGAATAATAGACTCAGCTCTGGTGAGCTTACTTCTGTCATCCTGAAAAATAGAGGTTGGACATGCTCCAAATTATTTCATTGTATTGGAATGTCTTTGTATTATACTGTGAGTATATGGGCCATTGGCTGGAAGCTGGAATGGAGTTTTGCTTTTTTATGCCTTAAATGATTTCATTATGATTGGATTGGACCCACCTTCCCGTAGTTTATATTATAGGGATACATTTCGTCATGCTGAATACATCAGTATGAAGGTTTACAGTTGGCTCTAGTTTGCCCTTGCTCTCTATAAGAGTTTGTTGGTCTCACCAGTTGTTGGAAGATAGAAAACACCCAGAGCCCCTTCTGACTCCTAAGAGCAACAGAACAGAGGAGGAGGGTTAAGGTCTTTTCCTCTAACAGATGCAAAAATACAAGGAAAATGAGGGGAGAAGGGGCCTAGATGGACAAGGCTTGGTGGCCTCCATTCTTGACATATAAATTGACCCTAATTTAAAAGGATATTTTTAACCTTAAAAGAATGATTTTTACCATAACACAGAGGATATAAATCTCCTTAAGAGTAACGGGATTTCTTTTTTTTTTAAAGATTTTATTCATTTATTAGAGAGAGAGAGCAAGAGCATGGTGGGAGGGGCAGAGGCAGAAGGAGAAGCAGACTCCCTGCTGAGCGGGGAGCCCAGCTCAGGCTTGATCCCAGAATCCTGGGATCATGACCTGAGCTAAAGGCAGACGCTTAACTGACTGAGCCACCCAGGCGCCCAAGAGTCACAGAATTTCTAAGTTAGAAGTGACTAATAGTTAAAAAAACTGCCTCTCCCAATTGAGAGAATTGGGGCCCATTGTTGATCGATTGCCTGGTTAGTAGTATATCCAGCACTAGAACTCAGCAATCCTGTTTTGTGGGATAATTCATTCTGCCAAGATTCTTCTCAAATCTGCAGTAGTTCCGGAATAGAAGACAGATTTGTGGCCCAGAATTGGAACTCTAAATGTGTGAAGAAGGGTCATAGAATGTTAATGATGAAGAAAGCCCTAGAGGCTCTTTCCATCCCTATCCAGTGCTCAGATGTCCTCTTCCAGCTTCACACTCTCCAGGTGGTACCAGCAGGAGCACCTCTCTTCACACAAATATGGGCAGTTCATTGTCTTCAACTGGTCAGGTTAACTTGGGATCGTCAGATTTTACTGATCTCAGATTTCCTTCCTTAGAATTTGCAACATTGGGACTACCTAGAATAAATCTAATTCCTCTTCCAAATCTTCATCATTCACATATTTGACCTTTTATCTCTAACCTCTTCCCTTTGGCCCCCCTCCAAACCGAGCTCCTTTCTTTAACAAGCAGCGCAGCTTCTGCATATCCGACCTGTGATATGACTTACTTTCCTTTGACTCCCCTCCCTAGCAAATGATGCTGCCATCCCTTTGCTACCCATGCAAGAAACTTGGGAACATCCTTGACTTCTCTTTCTCACTTGCATCCCACACGAATCTAATTGAGAGGGTCTGCAAATTCTTCCTCCTAAATAGCGCTTCCTTCCTGTCACAGTTGCATCTACCTGTCCCCATTCAGAAGTTCCGTGTGTCATCTCAAGACTTCTGGTGCCCATCTGGCGCTCCACAGTTCCTTCATGCCAGGTCTTCCACTGCCTTTCACTGCTAGTTCTTTGGGAACTTTCATACATAATTCATTGGACCAAAGAGAAAAACGCTTTGAGAGCACCCGGGTAAATAGACCATATGTCCAGCTGAAGGTTCCTTTGCCCAAATTTCTGTCTGAGCCTGTTTTGTAGATTTGACCTCAAAAGTAGGATTTGATGTCTTCAGAAGGGGGTGTTTGTTTTTCTCTCTGGTAGGACTTGATTGGAGGATATTAATGAAATGGCCTGAAATTTCCCACTGTGTGTTATTAACAATATAGATTTTGCTATAAAATCTTCAAATAGGCAGCTGTGAATTATATGCATTTAAGCCTAAGGTGTGAATATTTTATTTCATTTTGTCTCCTGTTTTCTTTCTAGCGTGCGGGCCTCGATCTCCTTAGGGCAGTGCTCGAATGGGATAAATAACTTAAGTCCTACTTTTGAGAACCTCAATTTCCAGAAAATATGCTCAGTTTACAAAAAAGTTTCCTAAACATGCTCCCACAATTTTAATATTGGCTACAATCCCTTTGGGAGGCATTTTTCAGAAATTAACATGTTTTTGCTTGCCTGTTGTGTGTCTCATATACATTCTTTTGATGTGTAAATTTACTGTCTTTCCTGTGGATTGGGATGATAGTATTTCAGTTTAGGAAAAGTTCATTTTGTTTTTGTTGTTGTTTGTTTGTTTAAAGTTTATGTTTCTAAGTAATGTTTACATCCAACATGACCCTGAGATCAAGACCCTGAGATCAAGAGTTGCACGCTCTTCTGACTGAGCCAGCCAGGTGCTCCAGGAAAAGTTCATTTTGGTCTTCAAAATTCAGTATTTATTTTATATACAGGTTGACACAGATCTGGAGGAACCATCCTAAGTGGACATGAACAGGGGAACAGGAGTAGCATTGGGAGGTTGGCATCATGGAAGACAGCCATGGCTGCTTCCCAAACTCTCAGAATGCCAGTCTTAATTGTACTTTCATATAGGCAGGCCATGGATCTAATTCCCTATGGCATTTTTTAAATGATGCCTCTTAGGTGTTTGATAAAAGCTTGTTAGGTAAATCAACATAATCTATTATTTGTTTATTTATTTTTTAAAGATTTTGTTTTTAAATAATCTCTACAACCCAATGTGGGGCTTGAACTCACAACCCAGAGATCAAGAGTTTCAGACTCTACTGACTGAGCCAGCCAGGCACCCCTAAATTAGCATAATATAATGTTAATGTGTTTATTAGGACATAAAGTCTCTTTAATTCAGGTTTGGAGGATGTGCGTGTTTAAATCTCTATGCTTGGTGCCGTAAGGAAGAATAAGATGTGGTCTTTCCTCTCAGGAGCTATGTTTGCAAATAAAGTGGAATGCTATAGTAAAGACATAGGCCAGGTGATCTTGGCATCTGAGGAAGTAAGGGTCATTTGTTACTGAAGGGAAATTGGTGAAGGCCTCAGATGCTGGCACATTCTAAGCATTTAACAAATTAAACAAAGGAGGTGGCACTTGAGCCAGAACCTAGAACTGATGAAAATATTAAAATATTTAACAGTTATGTAGTGATTTTACTTAATTTTGTTATTTTAGTGTGTTTTAAAAAAAACCAACAATTCCTAAGAGTGTGACTGTTAAAATTTCAGGTCTCCCTTAAAATTTACCTCTTTGCCTCCAATTTTAGGGAATTCAGAAGTTCTAAGGTCTTACCTTTTATTTGAGTATTCAGGGACGGGGATGTGATTATTCCTGGCGTTTGCGAAATTTCAGATAAAGCTGTTAACAAGTCTTGCTTGACCTTAGCCTCAGCTTGTACTATGACCCTTTGGAATGGCCCATATTCTGTTCCTTTAACTGATTTGTCTATTTTTCTGAAATGGGTAAGAATATAGAGAAAAATAAATCAGTAAATTGCATGAAGCTTTTTATTGGGTCTTACAGTCTCCATTCCCTAATATTTCACATGTGTGAATAGGAGACGTTATCATTCTGGTGTCACTGAGAAAACCTTACTTAGTTCAGGCTTTTATCTATTTAGTTACTTCCTGAATGTTTCCATGGATGGGGGACTCACCCTTCCCTGAGTCAGATTGTGCCATTGTTGGCTTTACCTGAATTGCCAGCAAATTCTGTGTTAGGTTTCTCTGAAGTTAGCCAGCGTCTAACTTGTATCCTTGGCCCTTATTCTGCCTATGAGATGTGTCATGGACTCATCCATGGCAGCTCTATCTTGTGTTTCTGAGTTGGATTTTTCCTAGGCTGACATTCCAGCCCAGAATTTGAACCCCAGTGAATTATGGGAGTGTAGCCATTAGTTTCAAGTGAGTTGAGTGGTATTTTTGGCAGCATGTTATCCCACCTTTAAGGAACTCTGTGGAGATACTCTGTGGCCAACTGAGTCGCCCAGATAAGCTATCCCGATGGTTCCCTTTGTATAGTGCCCAGTCCAGCACTGGGTCGTGTCTTGTCTGTGGAGCTTCAGGAAGTGCCCGATGGCCCCATTCAGCCTTTCTCATCCATCTCTTTGCCCTGCACATTACCTCTCAGGTAATTTGAGAGAACTGATAAATAGGGTGAGCTAATAATAAACGAGCAGTTGAGAGGCAGTGTGGTATGTTGGAAGGAGCACTAGATTTGAAGTCAGATGGTGGTTTTAGTCCTAGCTCTGCCACTTGCTGGTGGGATGAAACCCACCAGTCTTCACATGTGCAGTGGGGGTCGTTTTCATGACTGACCTGTTTCCTGTGAGGATTAGACGATCCAAGCATGTGAAAGTGCTTTATAAAATGTAATGCACAATCCACATATTAGTTAGTATTTGTGTTTATTATTAACACTGACAATATTGACAAAAGTAGAATATTTGTAATTTATAAATTATAGATAGCAAATGTGTGAAATTTTATAGAGTGTAACAGGTATTTCAGAACAAAGTGGCTGTTTCTCCTACAGTGTTTATTGGGGGCTTTCCTAACCCTAAAATTTTAATACAAAAGTGTGCTGGTGGCAAACTTGCTCTTGAAGTAGGGCCAGTTGCCCACCTTTTTGTCACCCCTACTTGGGAGCCCTCCCACCCCCTCCCGAGCTCTGAGAGATTTCCCACACAAGAGCTGGTTCACCCTCCATGCTGGGTTTATGAGATCATAGCCAAGGTAGTAAATTATAAGATGCTATAATTCACTTTCCATAGGTGGTCTTGGCTACCTTCCACAGCCTTTTGGCTAAAAGGTGGCTGATTTTGAAGCGTTGGCACAAATTCAAAACTTCAGCCCAGATGACTGAGTTTGCCGAGCAATGAGCAATAGCATCAACAGATGAGCCATTTGGTTTTTCTGTGGAGGTCTTTTGTGTTTACTTCATGTGCATTTAATTTTTGCTGTTTTGAATATTTCTAGAGTGATGGAAAAACACTAATTGCAGGCATTTTTCAGAGGTAGAGGTTAGAATTAGTAATTTAATGTACTTACGTTGAGCTTCCCGATTTAGTCTCTCTTTGCTGCTGGATGTTAAAAGTGAGGGTCAGTTTTTTAATCTGAATTCAGGATTTGGGATTTCTTCCCCAAGTAGCCCATCTAATGGTCAGTAGATTTCATGCGCCCTTTTGTGCAGGGCCCTTTATGTGCATTTTATTATTTTTTCAAAGAGATTAAAAAAAACAACAAACCTCAAAATAGCACCTATCTTGAGCCTAAAGTAATTTCATGTTTACCACAGCATTTCAGATACTATGTAAGAGTTTGGCTCTGTGTCCCAAAGCACTCTAATTTTTTTCCTCTTGGTTCCAACGATCCTCATTTCCACGGGATCCAAGCCAGGCAAGTAATGGAAGCCAAGTGGTGCTGCTTGCTTGCCGCGTAGATTCTGACAAATATAGAGTAATTCTTCTGTTCTTCAAAGCTGTTACATCTTTGGCTCCAGAACAATTGAGGTTGCAGGCCAAGCATTTAAAATTCTCATCAGCCTAAGATGAAAACATATAATATTTTTCAATATTTTTTATCAGAATGAATTACGCAAGTGTTTGCTACAATTTCTGAGACTTTGCCGTCGTCAAAATGTCTGTGTCATTTATCCATGAGTTTGTGTTGTAGGGAACTATTTTTAAATAAGTGTTTGACTTTTGTGTGTACCATACAAATAACTTTGCATTCAACGCTGCTGTGTGGTGTGCATGTGTGTGTATGTGTGTTTTGGTGGTGGTAGTTTAGTGTAGAGGAATGTTCTGCTGTGTTTAAAAATTTAGCTTTCCTGGAACAGATGTTAGCATAATTAACTACTTACTGAAAATTACTGGCAAGAATGAATTACATTTCACTCAGCATACCCCGTTACATGCACTAGGGCATAGCTAGGGTCATTCAGAAAATCATTTCTCCAGGTCGTGGCCCTGCAGACCCACTCTCAGTCCCCCAGTAATTGAGATGGAATTGTGACATAATATTTCGGTTAGTAATCTAGTAGTGAGATTTAATTGGTGTAGTTGAAGTATAGGAGAATTTCATCTTCAAAGTCAGTGGCATAAGTAGAGTGAATGTCTGACCGTTATAACTTCGGAGCAATTTCAGGAAAGGAATTAACAGACTGAGTTGGTTAATTCTGAAGCACTAAGTCAGTTTAACACAATTATTTACACTTTCTTTAGCTGAAAATTTTGAAGTGGTCATTCTACTGGGACATTCTACAACTTGGATACCTGGGATAGCAGACACGAAGAAATCTTTTTAGGAACTGACCTGGAGGGAACCATAAACAGAATTGGCTCAAGGAATTGCTAGTGGTCTAACCCCTCCCTCACAACTCAGAGAACATGATCTGGTTACTTCATTTGTACAGTATATCCCACACATTTCCTTTTAACGAGAAATAAAGCAGGAGGTTTTTGAGCTTGAGAAAGGGAGGCAGAATCTTTGAGGGAACTCAATTGAACACATTTAAAAGCTAATTTCTAAATTTAGCTGAAGTTTCTTTTATGTTAAATAAGTGCTTTCGGGGAGGGGGGCTTTGAATGAAAACTGTAGTTGCATAAATATCAAAAATTCATCTGGTCTCCTTGGTTTCTGCCACCTATGTTCCTTTTCCCCTCCTTGGCTCCTCCCCTCCCTGAGGAGCATCAAAAAATCATGAACAAAGCCTGGAGTTCTCCAAGGGCCTGAATGCCCAGTACCTTTCCTGTAAGTTCTCATTAAGACAAACATAGATGTTCAGAAGGAAAAGCTTAGAACCGATTTGAGTATATAATCTTGAATGAATTATAAATCCCATTCATTGTGAGGCAGTGGAAGTTTTGTCTACGGTCTGTCTACGTTACAAAATGAAAAGTAGCTCATGTGACTGTTGTGGGGGCTCACATTCAGCTACTGCTTTTTGTTCTCTCCTTTTGTAGATGTGGACCTCGGCCAAGTCGTTCTTAGTGCCTGCCCCCCACCCCCACCCAACAGTAATCCTGTCCTTGTAAATCAGCCTCAATTCTTTTATTTTTTTTATTAAATAAAGTCTACTATCTACTTCCTAGTACCTCAAAATCTTTTAGGAATGAGGTAGAAAATAAATGACATTATTAAAAAAATAAATAAATAAAGCATTTGTATTTTTACAGGTGCAGAAATCATGACAGCTGATTTTTAACTGACGCTAGATTTCAGGAGTGAGAGCAACCTCCTTGAGTCAGTAGAGGAAGGAATCTGTTAGCAGTTGTCTGTATGTTAAGTCAGGGCGAATAGTTTTGTTTTCATATCTGTTAGCTAACTGCTATGGTGAAAGCAGAATTCTCTAAAGATTTCTAAATTTTGGACCATTTTTACTTAAAATCATGACTTTTTCAAATTGAGGGTTTCTGATTTTTCGTGTTTGTAAGCATGACTTAGCCTTTTAACTGGTCTGTTCTGCACATTCCTTTCCCTTGTAGCCCAAAGCAGATTAATCTTGAAATATCATCTTTGTTGGGGCGCTGGGAGGCTTGGTTAGTTAAGCGTCTGCCTTCAGCTCAGGTCATGATCTCAGGGTCCTGGGATCGAGCTCCCCCCATCCCACGTTGCTCAGCAGAGAGCCTGCTTCTCCCTCTCCCTCTGCCTCTGCCTGCCGGCCCCCTTGCGTGTACTGTCTCTCTCTCTCTGTCAAATAAATAAATAAAATCTTTAAAAAAAAACATACCGTCTTTGTTGCAGGAAGACATTCCTCCTCCAGATTAGATGATCTAGACTTCAAAGGCTCCTCAGAGGCCCAGTTGCCAAAATAGGAGCCAGAACTTTGCCATTTCCTCCCCACCACCCTCTTGCTCCTCCTTCCAGCAGAGTTCATGTCTGGCCTTGTGGCTGCCTGTAGGACAGAGATGGGCGTCTTGGAAGGAAGGATTCCCCCTAAATACAATTTCTTTGTTATCCATGGATCTCTTTATTATTCTTCCTTCCACTGCTTTGCAAAATGGAGCAGAGGCCGTGGGGAGCAGAAGTCAAGGCACCTAGTAGAGCGATGTCACTGGTTAAAGTAAGCAAACAAAGTTAGGGTGTGTGCATTTTCAACTCTCAAATGAGCTCTTTGTAAATTTTAATACTCAAGTGCAGACATCTGCAGAATTCACGATGTTCTAGATAGCCTGCAGTCTAGCACCTGCTCTTCTTCAGCGTCTTCCCCACTCGGCATCCCCCCTTTTCCCCTGGCTAACCAGCACCTGCTGTCTTTGGAGGCTAAGTCCAGGCCTGCTGAAGCAGTGCCCATCCCCCCCATCCCCCCCCAGGCCTCTGTTACAGCTGGTGCGTCCCCCACAAACCTCTGTCCGAGCAAGTTTCAATCAGGAGGTACTTCTCTGCCAACTTCTCCACCGCCCACACTCGACTGTGAGCAACTTGGGGTCTGGGGCTGTCATTTGTCTCTATCTTTAGTTAGCCCGATGCCCACATAATAGTGATACTCCTAGATGATTGCTAAAGGAAGATTCTTTACTTGTAATAAAGCAAAGAAAGAAATAGTCTGCGTTGGCTTAAACGGAGACCATGTGTCATGTCAGCATGTTGTTTTAATTTTATTTTAACTTTTCTAGGAGGCAACTAAGTCTTGTATCTCTTTCCAACTCTTTAATTACAGGTTCTGGAGAGAGTAGGGGCTAATGATTTGATGTTGACTCAACTTTGAGCATGATAGCGGTCGCGGTTGGCTAGCTGGTAATTTGTAAACTGGACAACCATTTGAGATGCTATAACAGGAAGCTGACTGGAGTCAATATTGTTCCAAAAGGAGTATAGTCATTGTTCACTTGCATTTTTACTCAAGGTTATGTTGTAATGATGACTGGAATTTTTACCTCATTCTAGTGAATTCATGTCTCTTACCTCCCAAGTATCTTTCTGTTGCCCTTTCGCAGGTAATGTCAGGGTAAATGTAGCATCCACAATTATAATTACTTTTTGCTGTAATTATGATTTATCGCCTGGTTCCCCCCATTATTTGTGCGTTCCACCTGGCTGGATGGCTGATGTCTGTTGGGTTCACTGTAGCACCTAACATTGCCTAGCGCGTAGTAGGTACTCAAGACACATTTGGTGAATGTAGAATGAACCTTTGTAATGTATGTCATTGAGGAGCCACTGGATTTTCAAAGAGGCATCAAGAGGTGTTTGGGCAGTTTTTCACAACCTTGAATTAGAAGTCTTACTGATTTCATAACCCTTTAAAATTAAATGTCATACAGTATCACATATCGCAATTCCTGTACTGCAGTGGGAGAGGCAGAGGCCAAAAATACTGGCAGTTGAAGTACAGATAAGGAAGGGGAAAATGGCCTATGTTTGACATAGTAAAGAGAACTGAATCAAAACAGGTCAGAGCTTTCAAAGAAGAGCTCATGGTTTTATGACTTCTGTGCATGGTCTGAATGCTGTCTTAACCTACCATAAGTTAACCAAATCGCAGTGCCTGGGCACATTCATTTTTGGCCAGATTGCTCTGACTACTAAATTGTACTGATGTTGAAGTAGCTTTTGGCCCATTTTTTTTCCGCCCGATTAAATGCTATGGATAGGTAGACGGGACACTTAAAATGTGTGCTGAGGCAGCTGGGTGATACTGCGTTACTATCCTAGGAATACTGAGGAGTGGTTATTTTTAGCTTTCACCTGAGCAAACATGACTCAGTTTGTTGACCTGAATCCATCCAGTCCCTTCTTAAATATACAAACTCTATTAATCCCTAGAACCATGCTAGTGACCAAGTAGGGCCTTCAGCACATATACCTGTTAGTTAGTTGATTGTGGTGTCTTCAAAGGTTGCAGGTAAACATTTCGATATTTCCCATTTTATTCTTTCCTCTTACAGTAAAATCCCTCAGATTTCTTTTTTTTTTTTTTATTTAAAGATAGAAATCAAACTTTTAAAAAAAATTTAGACACTGTTTTGTGATCCATGTACTCACAATTTTGGCTATAGCTAGTGAAAATCCTTTCTACTAGCTATAAGCTTTGTTTTTAGTTTACTTTGATAGGCTTTCTACTTAAAGAAACATCTGGGAATTTGCTTTCAGCTGGTGTAGGAAGTTCTCTTAAGTTGTAAATATATTATTGGGAGAACATTAACTGTCCATGTTTGAATATCAGAATGTTGATTTACTTTCTCAAAAAGAACGTTTTGCCTTTTGAGCACTACTGGAAAAATTGAAAATGTTGAATTACCTTTAGGTTTTTTTTTTTTAAGATTTTTATTTATTTATTTGACAGAGAGAGAGACAGTGAGAGCAGGAACACAAGCAGGGGGAGTGGGAGAGGGAGAAGCAGGCTCCCTGCTGAGCAGGGAGCCCGATGCAGGGCTCGATCCCAGGACCCTGGGATCATGACCTGAGCCGAAGGCAGACGCTTAACGACTGAGCCACCCAGGCACCCTACCTTTAGGTTTTTAAGTTATGTAAAAGATTTCTGAGACTAGAGACTAGAGGACTAATTTATTCAAGTGAAGAAAAATATTTGTGATTCCCATAATACAGCTTGAGATGCACTTGAGGCTTCTCCAAGTTCACTGCCATGAGATTTATGAAAATATTAGTATTCCTGGGATTTTTTTCTTTATGCAAGATACACTAGGCTAATGAAAGAATGAAAATAATTCAGGCTGCTACAAAGGCAGGCGTTCACTGTGTCCATTAAAAATGCAGCCTTTGTGCCCGTAAAGTGTTCAGCTTCTCTGTTATTAAGTTTGGAATGTGGTTTTGGAGCTTAGCTGAGGAACTCAGCTAGTTATTTTTCATTTTGGTCTAAGGAGGGAGAGACTTGTTTTTCAAAAGTGGGGAGGGGAAGAAAAGAAATGAAAAAAGGTTAGGTTCATTTTAGAAGAATCGAAGTTTTAAAATGTAGTAACTATTTTCTGCAGCAAATAGTCAGTTTGAGTATGTTAGCCAAAAATAGAGTTCATGAGTTTTGTCTCCCTGTTTATTTCTTCAGCCACATTAAAAAGGGTTCAGTTAAATGTACCATTTGGTTTTTCTAGTGTCAGGGAGGGCTATTTGGCTAAGTCAGGATAACCTAAGTTTAATTGATTCGTATTTCTAATAACCCAGATGCCTGATTTTAGGTGGATTAGGTGTAAGATGTCTTTGTGATACAGTTTTGAGTTTTAAAGAAAAACGTCCCTTGCATGGATTAGTGGTGACTCTGTGGTGCACTGAAGGATTTTAAGCTAGAGTTTAGTTGAGCTGTGTTTTCTGGTACGTTTGAGCACACATTGCCACAACTTACTGCAAACATAACATTTTACTAAAACTTTACCATTAGAACAGATATTTATGGATAGGAAAAAAATGTATTTGAGCATTAGAAGCAGGGCAAAAACTTTTGCCTCCCCCCCCTTTTTTTAAGATTTTATTTTTTTAAGTAAACTCTATACCCACCATGGCGCTTGAACCCACAACCCCGAGATCAAGAGTTGCACGCTCCACTGACTGAGCCAGCCAGGCACCCCCACACTTTTGCTTCCTAAGTGACTTTTCTCTGCTTTATGTATTTCTCTAGTTGTTACCTGATCTCTATTACATAAGAAATGATTTCTGCTCATAAAAGGTGTGAAATCACAGTATGCCAGTTATCATATGCACAGAATTAAACATATTTAAACCATCATAATCTATACTGTTTTCCTTTCCCTGCTCATTTTCAGAGATATATATTATAAATATAAATATAAAAATAAAAAAATAGTTTTAAAAGTACTAGCAGGACCCATATGAAGAAAGCTGCAAAAATTTTCAGAGATAGAAAAATGGACTCCAGTTAATGGAGAAGCAATCACTGTTCTTGGATAGGAAAACTAAATTATTGGGAAAGGATGCCAATTCTGTCCACATTGTAGATTTAATGTAATTTCAATAAAATCCCAGCAAAAGGATAAAAAGGATAAATTTGAAATGGATTGGGGGAGGGGATTTACTCTGTCAGATATTGATACAAACCATCAACTTATAGGATTCAAAACAGTGTTGTATTAAGCCATGAACTGACAGTCCAATACATGAAATAGAGCAGATTGGGGGCGCCTGGGTGGCTCAGTTGGTTAAGCAACTGCCTTTGGCTCAGGTCATGATCCTGGAGTCCCGGGATCGAGTCCCGCGTTGGGCTCCCTGCTCTGCGAGGGGTCTGCTTCTCTCTCTGCTCTCTTCCCTCTCGTGCTCTCTGTCTCTCATTCTCTCTCTCAAATAAATAAATAAAATCTTTAAAAAAAAAAAAAAAAGAGAGCAGATTGTCCAAAACCATCTATAGGTATACATAAGATAAAGGTGATGTCATAAATCAACAAGAAAAGGGAGTCTGTTCAGTAAAGAATAATTTAAACATTTAGAAAAAATAAAGCTTTGGGACCTCAATTCATCTTTTACATCACAACAAATTTTAGATATATCAACTATTTAAATATTTTAAAACGTGAAATAGTAAAAAAAAATAACGAAATTAATAAAGGTGGCTGTTTATTGAATTGGAGATAAAGAAGGTCTAAGCACAGAAGCATGGGGAAAACATAAAGCTAAAGAGATATTCTTTTTTTAGAAGATTTTATTTATTTTTTATTTTTATTTTTATTTTAAAATTTTTAAAGACTTTATTCATTTGAGTCCGAGAGATACAGAGAAAGAGAGCATGAAGAGGAGGAGAGGCAGAGGGAGAGGGAGAAGCAAACTCCCTGCTGAGCCAGGAACCCGTGGGGCTCGATCCCAGGACCCTGGGATCATGACCTGAGCCAAAGGCAGATGCTTAACCATCTGAGCCACCCAGGTGCCCCTATTATTTATTTTTAAAATATTTTATTTTTATTTATTTGAGAGAGAGAGTGCACATGAGTTGGGGGGGGGTGCGCAGAGGGAGAAGCAGACTCCCTGCTGAGCACGGAGCCAGATATGCAGGGCTGATCCCAGGACTCTGAGATCATGACCTGAGCCAGAGTCAGACACTTAACTGACTGAGCCACCCAGGCACCCCAGGTAAAGAGATATTCTATAAAATCTGGAACTTCTCTACATTTAAATATGCTGTAAACAAATTTAGACAGCAGATGGAAAAGTTAAGATAAATTACTAGCAAAAAATATTAGGCAAAGAATTATTCTTATTTATAGACAACCTTTACAAGCTTGGGGGGGGAGGAATTAGGTTAGGTAGATTAAATTTGATATATCCTGTGACTGATTATTTTGCAAACACTAGTTGAAAAATTTTAATTATATAGAAAATATTTATAATAGCTAATATTTTGCACTTTTTTTTAGAGAGAGCATGGGGGGGAGGGGCAGAGGAAGAAGGAGAGAGATTTTAAGCAGGCTCCGTGCCTAATGCAGAGCCCCACACTGAGCTTGATCTCATGACCCTGAAATCATAACCTGAGCTGAAATCAAGAGTCAGATGCTTAACCTACTGAGCCACCCAGGTGCCCCTGTTTTGTACTTTTCATGTTCACTTGTTAATGTATACACTGACTTGCAGAGGTACATACTATTATTATTGCCATTTAAGAAATGATAAAATTAATACACTGATAGGTTTAATCATTCACCCAAATTCACCCACCCTTCTTAGTGTGGGTTATTGGTGACAGAAGCAGGTCGGCTCCAGAGTTGGTGGGACTCACCACTGGCTACTCTGCTTCTTTACATGAATAAAAAAGAGAAGCCCTAAAACTACGCATGGTGTGATCCTATTTTATAGAAATATATGTTAATATTAGTGTGTGTTTTAAAGTTCTATAATGTAAATTGTTTATAAATTTTTATCTAATTACACGCTCATAGAAAAGCTAGTATTTTGATGTTTTTCTGACCGTGGTTACTTCCCTCTAGTGGGATTTTGGGTCTATGTTGTTTTGAACTTTAAAATTTCTGTATTTTGCAGATTTTCTTTTATAATCCTGTAACCGTTTTATAATCACAAAATGGTGTGGGTTTTTTTTTTTTAATGTTGTATAGTTCAAATGTGATGATCGCTTTTGAAGTGCACAGATCAAATGCATGGATTGGATACCTCTGCGGTATAGTCTGCTTCTGTCCCCACCTCTGACAGTTACCACACTAAGTGAGGGCCTGAGGTCAACGTAGTTCTTTCTCTCCATCAAATGCAGTGTTAGAACTAAGGAGAATCTTAGAAACCAACTGTCTTAGAAACTAACCATCTTGTTTCTCAGATGAGGGTCCTGAAACTACGAGATTTCACCAATTTACCCAAGATGAACTGGCAGTCCGTTGTTCAACCAGGCTTCAGACGCAGGTCATCTGACTTCAGACACTGTGCTCTGTGAAGTCCCGGAGCCCTCCACGCCCTCAGGCAGGTGGGAACGGAAGCACAGTTGATTTTTGTGACCTTTGTTTGGAGTAAGGAAGTCACTGAACCAAAGTGGTTACAAACGTATTCTTTCAATGAAAATGACAGTGATTGAAAGCCTAATGGGAAGACTCTTGGAGATGCTTTATGACACCTGTGGAGGTCACTGAAGGATCCTCACCCGGATTTAGGGGATCCCCAGGGATTACTGATCCCAATTAGAGAAGGCAGTATGAACATTGGAGGCAAATGTTAGCCCCAAAATGAGCACTTCAGTGGATGATTTTTCTAAAACAGAAAACCTTTTCTTTTCAGCCCCGGGGCCCACGACGGCAGTGTCCTACATGTCGGTGAAATGTGTGGATGTCCGTAAAAACCATCACAAGACAAAATGGCTAATGCCCTGGGGACCCAACCAATGCGACAAGATCCGAGACATCGAGGAAGCAATCCCAAGGGAAATCGAAGCCAATGACATTGTGTTTTCAGTCCACATCCCCCTTCCCTCCATGGAGATGAGTCCTTGGTTCCAATTCATGCTGTTTATCCTGCAGCTGGACATCGCTTTCAAGCTGAACAACCAAATCAGTAAGTGTTCTTTCTTCTCACTCCTTTCCTACCTTGGACACTTTCTCTCTTCTGGTTCTCTCAGAGCCAGTTCTAATAACAGTAAAATGAGAATATTAAGAACAGAAAATTACCGACTACTTACTACTTGTTAAGCCCTTTTCTGAATATCCTACTTGTACTAACCCATTTCCTATCCCTAGCAATTTAGTGAGGTAGGTCTTACTATTTCATTCTCCGGATAGAAACCTTGGGCCCCCATGAGGTTGTTCACAGTCAAAGGTGAGAGAGTGGAAGTGCTGGGATTCAAACCCAGGCGGCCTGGCTTCAGAGCCTTGCCCTAACCGCCAAGTTTCATCACCTTTGTAGTGTTAGGATGGAGCTCACCCCAGCAAAGTGATTTGAGGATTTCTGAAAGGACCCATGTTTCAAAATGTCTTTTCCCACTAGGCTTTGAGAAAAGCCATCATCTTAGTAAAGATCCCTGTCAAAATGGGAATGCCAACCCATGAGCACTCATTTTCCCATAAAACCAGGGTTGGTTTTTTTGTTTTGTTTCGTTTTTGTTTTTTGTAGCTTACTCACTTGTGGCTCAAGATTCTGAGGGCATGGGACATAGAAACATTTCATGAGGAGGAGATTATATGTGGCATCTGAGAACAGTATAGGGAACCTTAGGTTGAGAAGAAAACATTTTTTACTGACACAGTATCAGGGGTGAGTTGGAAAGAGAAAGAAGTGTGTTGGAGACCTCTTTGCCTGGGGCCAGTCCTTGGATTAAAGCACTTTTTCTAATTCTAATTTTCCTGTATCATCAATAATCTCCATATATAATCATTAGATTTGATTTGTTTAGGAGTTGCCAGTGTATGTGCTTGGTGGACATCTTACCGGGAACAAATAGATATGCTGAGATAATTTCCAGAATGGAGAGCCCCCTCCATTCATTCAGTCTCTTACCCGTTATTTTAAACCATTTTGGAGGGCCTACTACTGCCAGGCACCGTGGTGATGGCTAGACATATGGATACAGGTGAAGACACTGTCCTTTAAGGGGCTTACAGTCAAGTGCAATGATGGGCAAATAAACGATCATGTCGGTGTGAGGTGCTAGGGGCTGCAACCAAAGTATGCGCAGGAGGCTGTGGAAATACAAAGAAAAGGTTTTAGAACATGGTAAGGGAAGACTGCCTTGGTGTGTGTGTGTGTGTGTGTGTGTGTGTGTGTAGAGCTGAGCAAATAGATATGTAAAGTGAGTGTTAAAGAGTGAAAACCCTGACGAGAAGTTGGGGGTGAGGTTGGGGACAAACAGAAGAGCATTCTAGATGGAAGGAATGGCTGATGGGAAGATCCAGATTTGCACAACAGCCCAAAGCCTCCAGTGGTATTTCGCATTTCTCATGTCCACATTCTCTTACCTATTGTCATCTTTGTTGGTTGTGCAACACATTTATTCATTTACTCATTCAAACTTTATTATGTCCCAGTTGTATATTAAACATTAAGTACTGGGGATACAAGACTGAACAAAACATGTCCTTTTAAGGAGTTGGGAAAGACAATGTTTGGGAAACAGAAAGGAAAGAAAAGTATGTGCTGCAATGAGGGGGATAAGCAATGTTGTGATACTGTGATGTATAAGAAATAGATATTTGGTCATCCAGATCACCAAAACATATTTCTCATATGTATTTGGTCTTTGGCTCACAGTTCCCCAAATCCCTGGAATTTCCTGAGTGATAAGAACAATGGGAGCATCTTTTGTTATAATATTTGGTCTCTTGTCCTCAGTTCCTGAGAAAGCATCAGAAGCCATAGAGGTGAAATGGGTGCCTTGTTCATAACAAGCCCCTTTCCACCACAACTGGGCTTATGTTAATGAGGTGACTTTTGGAAAGCGCCTAAGGGTGGGGACTGGTTGCCAGGGGAGCCAATCATGAATAGAGGGCTGGCACTTTTAGTTCCACTCCTGATTTTCAGGGAGGGGAGAGGGGCTGTAGGTCGACTCAGTCACCAATAATAGCCAATGATTTGATCAGTTGTGTGTATATAATGTAACCTCCATAAAAACCCCAAAGGAATGGAGTTCAGAGAGGTACCAGGTTGGGAAACCAGAATGCTTCCTTATGCCACCCTGCCGGGCCCCAAACTCTGAGGTAAGAAGGAGTTTCACTAGGGACTGTGTCTCATGTATCTCTTATCTGGCTGTTGGTTCATATCATTTGTCAAAAATCGGTAATCTAGTGAGTAAATGGGTTTTCTGAATTCTTTGAACTGCTCTAGCAAATTAAACCCAAGTGGGGGCTTGTGGGAACCTCTCATTTGCTAGCCAGTTGGTCAGAAGTACAGGTAACACCCTGGGCTTGAGATTGGCATCTGCAGTGGAGGGCACCCTGTGGGACGGAGACCTTAACCTGGGGGATTAGACGCCATCCCCAGGTAGATAGCGTCAGAATTGAGTTATGTTGTAGGACACTCTGCTGGTGTCTGAGAATTGTTGGATATGTGGGGACCCCCACCTCTGACACACACACAACACATCTTATTTGGTGGTCAGAACCTATTACATATTTTAACTTATTACATGAATTACTTCCCAGCAAATATATTTTTTAAAGATTTTATTTATTAGAGAGAGAGAGCGCCTGCGCGCACACAAGGGTGGGGAGGGAGAGGGAGAAGCCGGCTTCCCACCGAGCACGGAGCCCATGTGACCCCAGGATCACAACCTGAGCCGAAGGCAGATGCCCAAACGACTAAGCCACCAGATACCCCTACTTCCCAGCAAATATTAATTCTAAACATTAAAAATGCCTTCATTGGTGAGGCTATAACTAAAACATTTCTATATGTAAATGAATTTGACTGTGTCTTACGTTTTTTCTCTCTCAAGTATGTATTCTGCCTCCAAAATATATTTTATCTTCATCTAGGAAAAAAGATTGTATTAAAGAGTCTTATCTTAAAAAACTGTTACAATTTCTTGTAACGTGAGAGCCCATACCTAATAGGGGCACACTAAAAAATTAAGATAGACAACAGTTCCTTCAATGAGTGTAGAAGATAACTGACCTCATAGAGCCATCAAGAAAACCAGGTCAAAAAATACTTTTTTGGGGGCAGTAGCCATGGGTGGGAGCTGTTAACTTTAATATGAGAAGGTTACGTGTTAGGTTTGTGGGAATATTTTTTTTCTTAAATTTATTCTCTATACCTTTGTTAATGGACACTGAGGAAGGCATCCATTAAATTAAATAGTGGTGGTATGTCGTGGTATGTCTTTGCTCATAGAGATATTTTTAATTATAATAATATTTATAAGACACTGTAGATCTCTGTTTTCCTCTGATCCTTATGTTAAGAACGCATGAGACTTCTGTCTACTTTTTATATTTTACCATTAGTTTGGATGCCTTTCTGTCAGCAATAAGTAGGACAGGAGAAAAGGGATCAGGAATGTAGTGAACAAGATCCTATTATATGTGGATGACTTCCTGTTTATCAAAGATTCAGCTGTAACAGTATTACCTCAAATGTAAGGAAAAGTCAGGACCAATTCTATTTTTTCTTTAAACTTTCTCAGGCAGTCTGTGTAATGAGTTCCAGGTCTCAAATAATGAGAAGAGATTTTACAATTTGGACTATGAAATTAATGTTGGGATTTCCAAGACAAATATAAATATGGCCAGAGTTTTCACCTACCTTTGAAGGGTCTTTGAGTAGATAAAATAATCTAAGAACTATGTATTTTAAATGGCTTTTAGTCACTTGGTGTTAAATGTATATTCTTTTTAAACTTTTCTATTTAAGGTGATACAGGTTTTAGCTAGAATTTGAGATCTTGACAAACCCTCAGAAAGTAGAAATCATTGACTGACTCTTTAAAAGCTTGTCATTACTTAATCATTCCAAGATTTCATCAGATTGATACCTTTACGGGGGAAATGATGACATTAGAGGAAAATTTATAGTAATAAAAGTGGTTAGAGATTGTGTATATTATATCTAATTATTGACAAAGAAGATATTCCATGTGAGTTATGTAAAAAAAAGGTAATCCTCGTTTGAAAAAGCAGTTTTAAAAGCCCTACTTTTCACCTCTTAAACATAAACATTTAAAAACCTACAGTTGTCTTTCAGTGATAAGTATAAAAAGTAGCCAGTTGAACTTTGAGGCGGTGACAGTTTTAAAACAATATAGGCCGTTGGAGCTGGAGAGGGGAAGCCCATTGAAGGGAATCTGGAGACTTACAGATGCTTGGAAGCAGGAGTAATTGACCTTTTGGTGAATAGCAATGACCAATTCCTAGCAGACCTGTCTGTCAAAATCTGTGATTGGGTCAGTGCTAACTTTTTCCTGAATATTTCAAAGGCTTGAAATTAACCTGTTTGTCAGGACACAAGCATGGTGCTTCTGTAGAGTTGTAAGGGACATGGGACTTCAGTTTTTACTACAAAGAGGAAATGGAGGGGAGTGTGAGTACCCTGAAAAGGGTGTCAGAGAAAAGTTAGCTGAAACATCTGGCATCTGGATATATAGTTAATCATTGGGAAAAATGGCTTTGATTTTTCTGTGACACCAAATTTTGTTGTTTGAAAATAACCTCCAAAGTGGGTGTACCTCATTCTTTTTAAAGTGTATTATCAGTCACTCAATTTATGTATTTGTGAAAGACAGGTTTGGATTGGCTAAGATGGTGCCTACTTGTAAAAAGGAATGTCACTCTGCTGATTACAACTGCAAGTCACATACTTAGCATAACCTCAGACTCTCCATGGGGCTTCTTTTGAGGAACCTGGGTGCAGAGATCAAAGAAAGTTTTTTTTTTTTTTTTGACATGTCTCTACCCAGCTTTCAGATCTACAGGCTATTGAAATAGAAGCACTGAGAGTCATTGGCAGAAAGCCTGAAGAGGGATTGATCTGTGTTGAGTAGTAAATCTAGAATTTTAAGGGGTTTAAAAATTCCTTAGGCTGAAAAAATATTGGAGAATGCTGTGGGGTAGGAAAAGCCAGCCTGTCTATTCTTTTCTTAGGTAATGAAGTCATTATGTTTTGCCTTGAGCCCTGTGCTGTACGCTAGGATCGAGTATTAAGTCTTACTTGCTTGTTTCATTACTGCGAATGACTACACGAAATGATGGAATTATTTCTATAACTGACAAGTGATTTTTCTTCTTTCAAGCTGAAAACATTCCTGTAAAACATACTTCTAGTAAAAAAAAAAAATTAGAATGATAACATTACCCTGTTCTCACGTTACATAGCTGAGAGTCCTGTCTTTACAGAGTGATGGTGTTCTTCCATTTGGATATCACATGAAGACAATTAGGATAAAAGAACAGTCTGTTAACTGTAAACAAACAAACAAACAAACAAACTTATGTTATCTAAAATGATTAGGGATGAATTTACAGAAGGAAGAAAGTCCGTGAACTTATTCTTGGCCATTAGCAAGAGTCGTGGTTCTTAATTCTGTTTTCAAATGCCTCTTTGGGAAGAGTCCACAAAGAGAGCTTAATGGGAGAGAGGACTCCTTATGCCATGAAACTACACCAGCTAATTGGTACAATGCTATTCATGCAGCTAGATTTCCATGCTTTATCAGATAGTCCTTTTTAACAAAATATGTTGTAGCAACTACTAGGAAGAAATCTAATTCTACTCTCCCATTCCTTTCAAAAGAGACCTTCTTTGAGTCATGACCATGTTACAGTCTCTGTTTATAGGAAACATTTCTGATCAGATAGTTTTTTTTTCTTTAAGATTTTTTTATTTACTTGAGGGGGCAGTGGGGGAGAGGCAGAGGGAGGAGAGAGAGTCCTAAGTAGACTCTGCCCAGTGTGGAGCCCCATGTGGAGCTCGTCACTGGTCTTGATCTCAAGACCCTGAGATCACCACCCAAGCCCCAGAGTCTAAGGCTTAACCAACTGCACCACCTGCCCCTGATTGGATAGTTTTTATTACAGGCTGGTGTCACGAGTATTTTGGAAGTTATCTTTTCAATTTCTTTATCTACCTTAATTGGAGTCAATATGAGCAGAAATGACCTCACATTTTCCCTCTGCCCTCTCCCCTCGCCTCCCCAAAAAAGATAAACTGAAAAAGCTCAAAATACACCAGAAAGATCCAGGAGACTTAAATATGGTAAGGTTTGCAGAGGCGGGTAAAAGGTAGGTTGTCAGTATTTGAGATGGGTTTATATGGCCAGTCTGCTTTCTTGGAGTCATATGCTCCCTTCAAACCCAGGCGAGAACCTAGAATTTTCTAATATAAATCAGTCTTTCTTACTGACTTGGGTTAGAAAGAAACTAAAATCACAGGAGAAGACTGTATTTTGTTGATTAACCCAGGATAGTGGAAATTAGGGACATCATCTTTGTTTGCTTTCGTTTATGGATTATCTTTCCCTTTGAGGGACTCTTCAGGCACAACTCTGGAATTAACCATTGTGAACAAGTTTATATTGGCAGGAAAATGGGAACCTTTGGCTTCGCTTTATTTGGGTGTGATTATTGGTAAGCTTGGTGCTTGGACAACATCACTATAAAACTCTCTGGATCTCCATTATCTGGCACAAAGGTTTTGTGTTACGTTATGTATATCCAAATAAAGAAATACAGCCTAGAAAGAGTTGGGCTCCTCTAAAACCTTCCTACAATTTTTTAAACTAATGTTTATCGTTTGGTATATCCAGTCCCCCCTACTTCCTTCCAGTCATCCATTGGCTTATGGGTCAATTTAACAATGGAAAAGAGATCATAATACGTCAGTCTCTAGTCATAACAAACCACTCATCTGGTTTAAATAATTTGCAGTAACTGTTATTAAACATCAACTGTGTGATTGCAGACTTTGAGCCCTGGAAGGAACTTTAGAGTGATGCTAGTCTAGTAATCTTTAACGAGGAGAGGCCTATGGGTGGATTTTCCAATTTCAAGGGCCAAGCAATCCCCCTGGTATTCTATATAAAATTTCAGTCGTATTTATTGTATGTATTTTGGAGGAAGAGGGTTTGTGGCTTTTGTCGAGTTTTCAAATTGGCTACTTGATCCCAAAATGTTAAAGGGGCTAATGCTTTAATTTCCTGGATGAAGAAACCTTATACCCTGAGATACTGGCCCCCTATAGCACGGCTGGCCCTAGACACAGCAGGATCTCCTCGTTGTACATTAACCACGTAGGTAGGTGGGTGGTACGTGGCAACAGGAACACTACCGTATGAAGGCCAGTGAGCCTTCTACCAACCAGCACCCACACTTTTTTGGACAGAAGTGTCACTGGTCTTTCTAAAATGGTGTATTTTCTCTTTTTCTCTTTTAAATCTCCCAATCTGTAGTTCAGGGAATGTAGTGCAGTCTAGAATCTGTTTATAGTGTTTATCGTTTATAATATATTTATAGTGCCACAGCTGCAGATCACCCACGTGTCTGATTTCCTGCTCTGAGTTTAGAATATAAACGAGGAGATTCTCTTTGCATCCATAACCAGTATATCCTGGTTACTAAAATAAATCCTGGTGACATCAATGAAGAGTATGAAGAGCAGAGTAGCTTACAGCAGCAGATTCCTTGACGGCACCCCCACTACATGTAAGGTGGTTTTAGTTTCGTTTTGTTTTTACCTCCTCTTCTAACTTGGGGTATTCCTGTCAGTGATTAAATGCCAGTCAGTCACCACATAGCTAATGTGAGGTTATTTTACTGAGAATCCTATCTTTATTTTGGTTAACGTAAGAAAATGTGAAGAAAAACTGTTTTCTGGATTATGCTTTTCAAAGCAAAAATAAGTTAGATGGGAGAAGGAAAACCCTCTGTTAAAGCCGAATTCGACTTGCAAAAGTGCCAGGGACTCTTCGTTTGGGGAAAAAAAAAAATTTCCCTTAATATCTACCTATTGTATGCACACTGATGCTAGAAATGGTTCCAGTTCCTCTTTTGCTTTGGTAAGTTAGTGCTAATTTGGTTGGAGAGGGAGTAGTAATTCTTTAAAGCAAGAGGAGGTTCTAATTTTTAAATTGTTCTGGTCTTGGTTATTTCCTAAAATAATTGTCCAGTGAACGTATCTTTTCTGCCTTACCTGTTATTCATATTATGGCCATAAGGAAAGCCCAGGCC